>NW_012117821.1:359161-360214 GCF_000951035.1 Colobus angolensis palliatus
GAGACCATCCTGGCTAACACGGTGAAACCCCGTCTCTACTAAAAAATACAAAAAACTAGCCGGGCGAGGTGGCGGGCGCCGGCGCCTGTAGTCCCAGCTACTCAGGAGACTGAGGCAGGAGAATGGCATGAACCCAGGAGGCGGAGCTTGCAGTGAGCCGAGATCACGCCACTGCACTCCAACGTGGGCGACAGAGTGAGACTCCATCTCAAAAAAAAGAAAAAAAGAAAGAAATCTATGGTTTTTCTGTGTACTAGCAATGGACATATGATACCAAAATTTAAAATACAATACCATCTATAATCACACAAAATAAAAGAAATACTTAGATGTAAATGTAACAAAACATGTACAGGACTTGCATCCTTAAAACTGCGAAATGCCAATGAAAGCAATCGATGATCTACATAAATGGAGAAATATACCGTGTTCCTAGACTGGAAGACTTAACATAGTAAAAATGTTCACAAACTAACATACAGGTTTTATACAATTCCTACCAAGTTTTTTTGTATATATTAACCAGATTATTCTAAAATGTATATGAAGGGCAAAGTACCTAGAATAGCTAAAATAATTTGAAAGAAAAAGAAAAAATTGGGAGGAGTAAGTCTACCCAGTTTCAAGGCTTATTACATAACTATAGTGATCAGGACTGTGTGGTATGAGGGACAGACACACAGATCAATGCAACGGAATAAAGAACCCAGAAATAGATCCAGACAAGCATGCCCGGCTGATTTTTTATAAAGGCACAAAGGCAATTCAATGGAAGAAATGCAGCCCTTTCAACAAATGGTGCTGGTGCAACTGGACAACCACAGGCAAAAAACAAAGCAAACTCCACAACCTAAACCTCACAGCTGGTACATGTGAGATGTAAAACGACAAAGCTTTTAGAAAAAGAGAATCGCAGGCAAAATATTCACACTGTAGGGCTGGCAAAGAGTTCGCACCAGGCCGGGCGCAGTGGCTCAAGCCTGTAATCCCAGCACTTTGGGAGGCCGAGATGGGCGGATCACAAGGTCAGGAGATTGAGACCATCCTGGCTAA
>NW_012117821.1:360881-376531 GCF_000951035.1 Colobus angolensis palliatus
CTACAGAGTAGGAAAAGTATCTGAAAAACCACATATCTAGCAATAGACTAATATCAAACAATCCAACTGGAATATGAGCAAAATATATGAAGACATATTTTAACTAAAAGGATATGCAGGGCCGGGCACGGTGGCTCATGCTTGTAATCCCAGCACTTTGGGAGGCCGAGGTGGGTGGATCACGAGGTCAGGAGATCGAGACCATCCTAGCTAACACGGTGAAACCCCGTCTCTACTAAAAACATTAAAAAAAAATTTAGCTAGGTGTGGTGGTGGGCACCTGTAGTCCCAGCTACTTGGGAGGCTGAGGCAGGAGAATGGCGCGAACCCGGGAGGCGGAGCTTGCAGCGAGCAGAGATCGCGCCACTGCACTCTAGCCTGGGCGACAGAGCAAGACTCCATCTGAAGAAAAAATAAAATAAAAGGATATGCAGATGGCAGAGAACCACATGAAAAGAGGTCCAAAATCACTGGCCATGGAAATGCAAATCAAAGCCACAGTGATCACCACGTCTATCAGAATAGCCAAAAAAATAAAAACACAGAGAAAACCCCCGTGCTGGCGAGGCTGTGGAGAAACGGGACCACTCCTGCCCTGCTGGGAATGTGAAACGGGACATCCACTCTGGCTGACAGTTTGGCAGTTTCTTAAAAAACTAAAAATGTGACTACAGCATGGCCTAATGATTGTACTCTTGGTCATTTATCCCAGATAAGTGAGAACTCATGTTTACACAAAAACCTGTACATGAATGTGTATACAGCTTCGTTCATAGTATTTCAGGAAGCAAATGAGTGAAAAAGGCCAATCCGAAGGTATGACTTCACTTATCTAAGATCATCAAAATGACAAAATTATACAAATGTACAGATTAGTGGTTGCCAGGGAGTAAAGAGGGGTGAGGTAGGAAGAAGGCAGGTGCAGCCATAGAAGGGCAGCATGAGGGCCCCTCCTGGGACGGGCTGTTCTGGGCCCTGACTGTGTCAATCTCAGCACCTAGTCATGACCCTGTGGACCTGCTATTATAGTTTGCTAAGAGGTTTCCTTTGGGTGAGCCGCGTAAAGGGTACGCTGCTCTCTCTATACCATTTATTACAACTGTCTATTATGAATCTATAATTAGCTCAAAATAAAACCTTTATTTTATTTTATTTGAGACAGAGTCTCGCTCTGTTGCCTAGGCTGGAGTACAGTGGCGCGATCTCAGCTCACTGCAAGCTCCGCCTCCTGGGTTCAAGTGATTCTCCTGCCTCAGCCTCCCGAGTAGCTGGGATTACAGGCACACACCACCTTGCCCGGCTAATTCTTTTGTATTTTTAGTAGAGATGGAGCTTCACCATGTTGGTCAGGCTGGTCTCAAACTCCTGACCTCGTGATCCGCCCACCTCGGCCTCCCAAAGTGCTGGGATTATAGACAGGAGCCACCACGCCGGGCCAATTTTTTTTAAAGCGGGGGTGGGTGTTAATATCAGCATCTAGCTCTTGGAGTTATAAAATTATTGTATTAAAACAGCAGCCAGCACATAAGAAACCTCACAAAAGAGTCAGCTTAAAAAAAAAAAAGGGCCAGCTTTTATTTTTTCTTTTCCCTTTTCATGTCTCAGGAACTGTGCTGCCCACTTCCTAGCAGCTGCGCACTGGGCCTTCACCCACACGCCCACAGTCCCAGGCTGTGGACCCTGACAAGTCCATGGAGTAAAGGAACCTCCTGGGAGGGTGGGGGGCCTTTGCCCTCCTGGAAAGAGCCCCTCACTGGAGATGGCACAGAGCCCAGCACCAGGCGAGACACGCAGCGCCATGGCGGCCCCTCTGTGTGTCCCCGTATCTGCGTGCCTGGGCGTTGCAGGCCTGCCGGGCTCTGGGAGCCCACGCACCTCCGAGGCACGCCAATGGAAACACGGCGGCCGGCCCACCTGTTGCTCCTGATCTCTCATCTCTCCCTGTCTGCCTGCAGTGTCGAATGCCACCCAATGTTGAGAGGCCCGTGATGGAAACAGGGACACCATTCACTCCCCACACGCTGTATTCCCAGAGCAAGGCTCTGAGACAGCAGGTGCTGGGGTGGGGCCGACAGGCAGAGCAGGAGGTGGCGCTCAGGAGCCCCCACCCTTGGACGGGAGGCTGCCCTGTGCCAGGGGATGTCCCTCCTGCCTGCAGTCTCACAGGGCCCCTCCTCCTCACCTGGTCCCACCCTTGGCCATTCGGGGTGCCTGTGGCTCCCGTGCAGCTGTGTTATCAGGCCCAGAGGCTGACGACAGAGAAGCGTGAGAAAGGACCCACCATCAGAGGAAAGGGGGAGAGCTATGCCAGATTCTACAAACATCAAACCATCTAACCATTTCACACAATGCACCAGCAACAGCAGCAGCCGCATGGCCACAGTGGACCCCACAGGCCTGGCTCTGCATCCCACCTGCCCCAGGGTCTGGGGTCCATAGGGTCAGCATCGCCCACCACGAGAAGGCAGTCATCTGCCAGCCAGGAGGAGGGGCCTCGCCAGAAACCAACCCTGCCAACACCCTGATCTTGGGCCTCCAGCCTCCAGGACTGAGAAGGAAATGTCTGTTGTTGCAGTGCCCTGGCTGTGCTGCTTTGCTCCAGCCTCCCCACCAGACCAGTGTCCAGTCCTTCAAGGGAATGAGCCTGTCAGTAGAGGCTGGGCTTTGAGGTGAGCCAGCGGGGAGACCTCTCGGGGAGAGAGGAGGGCAAAGAGAGGTCAGCCTGGTGGGGAAGAAGGGGTGGGAGTGGAGAAGACACAGAGGCTGCACACAGAGTGAGGGGGACCAAGGTGCCGGGTCCTCTTCACCAGGCTTCTGTGCTCTCAGGGGAGACAGGGAGGGTGGCATTGACTAGAAGGGTCTGCACAGCCCTCCTGGAGAAAGGAGCTCACAGCAGGTCGTGGAGAGGGCAGGGACTGGGTGGGGGGTGCTACCATGTGACCTGCTAGGAATGAATCTGCATTAGCGTCTGCCTGTTTGGCTGGAGTAGAGATGCTTCAGCACAGGTGGGGCTGCACACAGGCACGCAGGGTGGAGGCCCCTCCACTCTACAGCCCCACAGCCAGCACGTGCCTTCTCACCTCTTCTAGTCCAGGGCCTGAGAAGTCATTAGCAACCATTCTCACCTCGGTGTGAAGCTGCAGCTCTGGACACCAGTGTGAAGGAGGAGAAGGGAAGCAAGAAGGGGTGTCCACTACCACATGCCCACAGGGGCAAGCCTCCCACCCTCGCGGGGTACGAACTTGAACCTCTTTGACCTCTGTGGGTGCATCTGCACAGAATGCAGGTCCCCTGCCCCCCAGCCACCACACCACATCAGCCTAGCCATCCTCACCAGCCGCCACAGGCCTGGGACGCCCCTGGGCACTGGAACGCAGCAGCCCCAGCGAGCACCTGGGGCCTGAGCCTAGACAGGAGGCCACAGACGGCTTGGAACAGGCTAGCCCCTGGGAGGGGTGGCTCTTCTACAGCCAGCCTGGCACTGCCCACCCAGCCTCCCAGATCCAGAGGCAGCTGCTCCAGAGGTAGTGCGGGGCTCCAGGGACTTCTCCCAAGCTAGATGAAAACACGGGTTTTTATGTGAAAGTTCCTTCTTCTTAAATATTGACAACAAGTTTAGAGCCCATCTCAGATCCCTGGCTATGCTCCTTCAGCCCACCAGCCACAGACCCAAAATTCGAAGCAGCCATGAGCCCTGAAAGCCCAACCTGCCTGGCCACGCACAGGCCGGCCACGGCCCCAGGAGTGGGCATGTGCCCCCGCCACCACACAGCCGTGTCCCGCCTTTCTATCCCCCACCCACAGCCAGAGATGGATACATCAGCACCACGGAGAGAGACAAGCATGGCCAGTCCCAGGCCCAGAGGCAGCCCCGCCCACCTACCCCATCCCTTCTGCACTGTCCCCTCAGAACTGGGTCCTGGACTGAGATTCCCTGAACCGCGACCTTCAAGGCTTCTCAGCTCACCCCAGCCTCACAGCCCTCAGCCCTGCTGCTCACTGTCCCCACCACCACTCTCCCTGGACCCCGACCCCTCCACCTGCTGGGGCAGGAAATCAAGCCTCCAACTGACCCTCCTGGTGGGACCCCTGAAGAGAAAGGCACATAAGGGGGACTCTGTGCACACCTGCAGCACCGCCCAGCCCTGGAGCCTGGCCTGCAGTCACTGTCGAGAGAGGCCTGGAGCACAGAGTGGATCCTGGGCACGGGGAGTTTGCCATTGGCAGAACATGCACCCCAGGGGGCAGGGCCTGGCTCCATCGTGCCCAGCAAGTACCTGGCCCCTATCAAGGGACAAATGAATAAAGAACAGACCACCTGGTCCAATCCCCACTTGCCTCAGGACAGCAGCCCAGAACCCCATGAGTGACAAGAGTCCTTCTCTGGGTTGAGCTGAAACCTCCCTATCTCCCACCCATGTCCCCCGTCCCCCTGGGAAAGTCTGCGGTATCCAAGGGCAGCCCTGGGCCTGGGCTCCTTCTGCTCTCCAGGCCCCAGAGTGAAAGATTTGCAGAGAGGCCAACCCTCCCTCAGGTCTGCTGTGCCAGGCGGGCATATGAGAGACCCCAGTTGTCTGCAATGCTGGCCCGATGCCCCGTCCAGTGAGCCAGCCCTGCACTGCTTCTATCCAGGAATCTCTGGATTTGGGCTCCTCAGGCAGCATAGCACACATGGAGATGCGGGGACCCCAGAGAAGACCCCACAGGACTGGAGCCTGAAGCCAGGGTCAGCCTCCCAAGCACAGCTCAGCCAAGCCCCAGGTCTCACGCCCAGGCAGTGGACCCCCGCCCCACACAGAATCAGGAGACCCTGGGGGTTCCCAGTGGGCCCGGTTCTGCCCCCCAGTCAGAAGAGTGTTAAGAACCCTGAAATGCAGGAAGGAGGCAGAGAGGGAGAGGGGAGACACAGAGAAAGAGAGCGGGGGCGTAGGCCAGGCCCCCATAAAGACCCAGCCAGGGGCGTGTGCTGAAGAGGCGGGCAGGATCACACCCTGAGAGCAGCACCTCCTCGGGCTGTTACATCCCCAGAATGGCCGCCACCCTGTCCCCAGGGACGCGGAGGCTGTTACATCCCCAGCATGGCCGTCAGCCTGTCCCCAGGGACGCGGAGGCTGTTACATCCCCAGCATGGCCGTCAGCCTGTCCCCAGGGACGCAGAGGCCCGACGGGAGGCCACTGTCAGGAAGGGGCACCAGAGCTTGGTCACAGGGTCCTACATCAGCAGGCACCTCCCGCCGCCCTGCCTGGCCCTCGCAGCCACACCATGTGGACTGCACGTGGGCCAGGGCCCTGCATTGTGGGGTGGGGCAGGTGGGTTCTCACTGACACCACAGTACGAGGAGGGCTGTGGAGCCCGTGGCCAGGCAATGCCTGGAGTGAGTGACCTCAGCCCCAGAACATGGGAGCTCCCCCTGCTTTCCAGGGACTTGTCAGAACTCCACTGGTTCCAGCCACACTAGGGGTAAGAGAGGGAGGATCAGGGCCTTCAAAGGCCATTTTCAGCCTCAGGTAGGGAAGCAGAGACGACGTCTGGCAAACCCCAGCCCGACACGGCACTGGAGGTTGGGGTGCTGTACCTCCCACAGGGCTGCAGTCCAAGGACCCCAGGCTGAAGCAGAGCCTGTGGCAGAAGGCTGTCCATCACAGCATGGACACGCCCAGCTCAGCCCATGCTCCGTGTCCTGGCCACTCGGGCTCAGTGTCTCTTGTCACCTGTGTTCAGACAGTGTCACGCTGCCTTGTGGGAAGGCAGCATCCCTGGGCCACACACTTGCACGTGGGCCGCTGCTCCCCCTGGGTGGACCCTCCTTGCCCATGGGGACCCTTGTGGGGCCCTGGGCTGGGCCTGGCTCTCCCTGTGCCCCAGAAGTGCCTGCCACCATCTGAATCAGCCTGAGTCCACAAAGCCCAAAAGAACAGGAGGCCACAGTGGTTGCCCAGGAAGCTCAGGGTCAGCAGTGCCTCAGCCCCTGAGCTCTGCTGACCAGACTCCCTCCTGGTGCAGCAGCCACACACTCACACCCTCTCTTCAACCCACAGGAGGCTGGGTCCAGGGAGGAAGCTGGGCTCTAATTACACGTCCTGGAAAGAAATCCCAGTTTAATTTAGACTAAAACAAGAAGCTGTGGTTGGCAAGTTCCCCAGGAGAGCTACCTGCCTGAGCCAGGACATGTTTCTCTGATGTCCCCAAGGACCATGAAGCAAAGCACCAGGCTAGAGCCATGACAGGGGTGGGGACGCCCAGGGCTTTGGGCTTCTGAGGGCCCTGACTTGTCACCATGCCCATGTCCCTGACCCCCAGGTGGAACCAGCCCCACAGGGCCAGAGGCTGTGACAGGGGCTTCCTGTGGGGCCTGGGAGGGCAGAGGCAGTGACGTGGGGCCAGGACTGGGAGCATGGACATGTCTGAGACTGGCTGGGGCACAGAAGGGTAAAGGCACCTGCACTGATGGATGACGGACTCCGGAGGCTCCATGGGGCTTCCCTTGGGCTCTACCTTCTCTGGGCGTCAGAGCCCACCTGCCCCGTTCTCCAGCGCCACTCCCTGGTCCAAGCCCTCACCACTCCCACCTGGATCACTGCTTCCGGCTCCCACTCTCCTTCCCTGTCATCTACACTGCGCCCCCAGCACCCATCACGAGTCAATCGGGCCACACCTATACTCAGAGCCCTCCAACACCCGAGCCAAGGCCCCCCCTGCCCCCGCCACCCTCACAGCCTCTCCCCTCCTGGAGCTACTCCCCAGGGGCCACTCAACCCCAGTGGAAGGACACAGCACACCCCAACTCCCTGCAACACTCACCGCCTGCCTCGCTCGGGAGGACGCAGCCTCTGAGAGGGCAGGAACGGCCTGTTTTGTGCACTACTGTGTCCCCAGCAACTGGAACAGGGATGAGGAGGTAGTAGCTGCACTCGACAAGCTCCCTCCTAAGGAATGAGTGAATGGATGACAAGGGGACAAGGAAGGGGTGGATGGGGGGCGGGGCAGGGGGAGTGAAAGGCTGGGGCAGTGCATGGAGGGGCTTCCAGTCCACGCACTCACTCACCGCTCCCTCTCCCTCTGTCTCACTTCTTCGCACCCCACCTCGGCTGACGGACGTGCTTCTAAATTCAGTGGAAACAGACACAGTGAGAGAACTTCCACGCCACCCTTCCTGCACCTGCTGGCCTAGGCAGATGCACAGGCCCGCACTCCCGGAGGTCCTGGATTCTGCTTCCCTCGTGGCTCCAGGGCTGTCCCCTTTCTGTCCATGTTGTCCACTTGTTCTTCCCTCCTGGACTATGCACGTGGCATAGACGGGCTGTAAACCCCCAACTTCATAAAACTCTCCTGGCCTCCATCTCCCTCCTGCCTCTGCCCATCGCTCCGCCTCACTTTGCTGCAAAACTCTCTAAAAGACAAGCATTGCCCATAGGTGCCCCCCACAGCCCCTCTCCTCCCATTCCCAGCAAGCCCTCAACCCCACCACGTGGCTCGACCAGCTCCTACCTCAGACCCATGGGGTGCAGTGCCCCACAGCCTTGGGTCCTCTCATGGCCTCTGAAGAGCAGAACACGCTCTTCCTTCCTAGAACACCGTCTACAGCCAGGCACACCTCCGCTGCTCCACCAGCCTCACCACCAGCTGCCACTCGTAAGTCCAGGTGCCCTGGTCTCCATCAGAGGGCAGCTCTTCCTCCCCACTCCCCATTCCCTGGGGATCCTAGGTGGTCTCAAGCTCTGAAGATGACTGGGACACTCATGTCCCTCGAATCACCACCTCCAGCCACACCTCTTCCCAGGCTGCTAGATGGCTCACCCCTCACACCCTCCAGTCCTTCCTCTGACGACCCTATGCAAGCCCCAGGCCTGCACCCTGCATGCTTTATCCCATTTCATATGTGGGAAAAAAAGCACGGCACTCATCACCATCCACTCATCCGTCCACCCGCTGACTGCTCTCTGGTGCACGCCTACGCTGCTGAGCACCACACCAGGCTGCAAAGAACCCAGGCCCGGGAGGCATCTTGTCCCCAGAACACGGCCCAGCGGGCAGAGGTTCAGCTGTCTTCGTTCACTCCTGAGTCCTCAGCACCTGGCAGAGGCTCCATGAACACTGAATGAATGATGAACGGGTGGAGGGAGGGCTGGCAGCAGGGCAGCCCACCTGGCTGGACAGACACAGGGCCAGAGAGCTGAGCAGAAGGCAGGATGGTGGACGGGGCACAGACAGGAGGGCAGACAGAGGCAGGGAAGAGGCAGCCTTCCCACCTCCTCCCCGCGACCTGAGGTCGTTAAGAGCTGCGTCCTGGCACTCAGTGGGACTCTTGCTGGGGTGAACTGCTGGAGCACCCATGTCAGACACCACCGGGCCCCTGTCCTCACCCCAGGCCCACTCTGTGTGGGGAGCCGGCTCAGCCCCGACCCCACCCATGTAGCACGGTGTTCTTGGAAGCCAGGGAAGGGAAGCCTCACTCCCGGGCCCAGAATCTCTCTTGACAAATGATCCACTCAGACGACCACTGGAGATGGCCAGGCACCAGCAGCCCTCCTGGAAATGGGGCAGAGTCCCGTGGCAGGGACCCAGCCACTGTGTCCTCACCCTGGCCCAAGCGAGTCAGAGGAGTTCCAGGTGGCCACGCACGGGCTGACCCAGTCAGGAGCACGGCTGGCAACCGAGGGCCTAGAGGCCCTGGGCACACACAAAGGCAGGAAGCCGCCAGCAGCCTTCACAGGCCTGGAGGTTTCTCAGAAGCACCCTCTGATCCTCACAGTACCCCCAGGCTGGGACCCCAGCCCAGGACCCACAGCTGCTCCCCAGGGCAGGAGGGGCCCGGCAGCATTAGAGCCAACTACAGCCGCCCACAGCCCAGACGCACACATGCAGGCTCACGGAGGGCGCCCCCAAGTCTTGGGAGAGAAGCAAAGAGGAGACAAGGGAGCAGAGCGCCCGCCTTCCCTCCCAGGTGAGAACAGAGGCTCAGAGCCTCCCCAGGCAGCAGGAGGCATGGACCCAGGGCCTCCTCCACAGCTCCACACCAGCCTCAGGAGCAGAGCAGCCCCAGCCGGCCTCTGAGGGTGCTCAAGACTTTGCCAAGCAACAGACCAGGGTGTCTGCCTCTCCCTCCAGCCCTCTGAACGCCAATTAAATCAACTCTAATTAAAAACAACAAACTAATGAGAAATACCGCCCACTACTCACAGGCCCTTGGCTCACAGGGATGAGGTGAGGGCTCCTCCCTGGGCTCCCCATGGACCATCACTCACCCCACAGCGAACCCAGCCCCCTCTACACACAGAGGCACACACAGGAGCTCACGTGTCCCCAGGTGCCCCACATGGGAGCAGCAAAGTGGCTCCCCCCGTGACTTGGAACCAGCATGTGGCCCCGTGAGACACAGATCACCTCCCACCCGGGGTTCCCCGCACAGCCCAGGCTGCCTGGAGGGAAGATGTGTGGAGGCGGAGGAACCTGGAAGCCAACCCAGCAACGCCCAGGCCCTGCTGCAGACACAGGAGAGCGGAGACACACCCAGGCACAGGGAAAGAGGAGCGGCAGGAAGAACAGGAGGGAGAGGCAGAGAGACACCAAGACACCAAGAAGCCCAGAGACAGAGAGCGTGGAGGGGAGACAAAGGGCTAGACAGGCAGACTGGGAGGAGGACGGAGGGGGAGGGAGGCAAGGGAGGGAGAGAGGCCAAGAGAAACAGAGGAGGGAGTGGGGAGGAGGAGGGGGAGGAGAGGGGAAGGAGGAGCAGCCCTGGACCCAGTCTATGTGGGCTGGGAGACCTAGGGGTCTTGCCCAGGGCTTGCTTCAACTCCTCCTGCCTCCTCTCTTGGCCCTCAAGGGCTGACACACTCAGCACCGTGGACAGTGCCCCCATGAGGCCGGGTCCTGCCGCCTCCACCCAGCTCCCCGCTGGCTCGCACCCCCCAACACTGCTTATACCCCAACAATTCATTACTTCAACAGAGGCTCGCTGTCCCCTCCCGGGTACCCACCCCAAGTGAGGCTCCAGGGACCCCCTGAAAAAAATAAGACACCATTGTCCTCAGGGACTTGGGTCCACAGGGAGGGAGAGAGGTAAACAGCTAGTGACTCCTGGGCTGCCTCTGGGAGTGCCCACTGGATGGGGGAGCACCCAGTCCTCCGAGGGGCCGCACTCTCCACCAGCCACCTCCCACCCCAGCCCCCAACGAGCACTGCTAGTGGAACCACAGACCCCCACGGGCCTTCCATAAATTCTACCCCAGGGCCATGCTGCAGAAAGGCATAGAAGGCACCCCAGTGCTGCTGCGCCCAGCACATCACAGACAGCTCTGGGGGCTGAGCCTTCCGTGCGACCCCCACAAGCCCAGTTCTGTAAACACTGCCCTCACCCAGCAGGGGCCAGCCCCAGGCTTAGGAGCAGGCAGAGCAGATCGGGGCAGCACCCCAGGATCCAGGCAGGCAATGCAAGGCTCCTTCTGAGGGCCTCACCCAAGAGTCCAGAGGCCGTGTAGCTGACTGCTTTTCCCTCACACACACAGAGCCTTGAAGCCATGAGCCCCAGACTCGAGGACTCCACAGCCACCTCCTTCCTCCTCTGCCACCAGCCCAAACACCCCTCCATATACCCTCCTGTGCACCAGGCATCTTGGGGCAGTCACTGGGTGAGAATGGGGCTCTGGAAGGAGAGCTCTCGACTGCTAGGGGGCCTGCTCCCTCCTCTTCCATCTGGGCTCTGGGCCTCAGAACCATAAGGCTCAGGAAAGAGCAGACAGCGGTCCCTGGCCCAGCACAGAGCCTCTGACACTGAAGTGCTAACAGGCTCTGCGGGGCCAGCTCCCCAAGCACTCACTCCCCAGCCGCCACTCTCCACACCAGAGCCACAGCAGCCCAGCCCAGCTTCCACCTGCCGGTCAGAGAAGCAGGAAAGAGGACTCACGGTGCCCACTGCACAGGTTGGGAAGCTGACACCCTGGAGGGTGGACTGCAGAGCACTGGACCTGAGCTCCCATCCGGGCCCCTTAAGTCCACTTTCTAGATGTCCTGGTTATTTTGGGAATCGCAAGCTATTGTTAGGGAAAGTGGTTGAGGAGAAACTGCTGAAGCACCTTCCTGGCCCTAGGAACTGTGAAAGCACTTAATACACACAGCCTCATCCCAGGCAGCATAAGGACTCTGAGCGAGGTGGACACCACAGGTAAGTGTCTCAGGCAGGAAAAGAACTCAAAACGCCAAGTGCCTCTCCCAGACCACAGGCTTGCGTGAGGCCGGAAGTCCAGCCCTCCTCCTCCCTAGGAACCCCCTCACCTGGGTAGCAAAGCCACCTCTAGCTGGCACCACGCTGGCTCTGGCCAGCCACGGAAGCTGGTGGCCCCTGGCCAGTGGGCTCTGCAAGCCAGCGCCTTCTGGGGACAGGTCACTGTGATCCTCCCTTCAGTGAGAAATACAGCACTGGCATCTCTGGGAGAAGCACCCCCACCCCACACAGGATGGCAAACAGACTGCCTCACATTCATTCATCTCCAGCAGGGCTGTGGGGGGACCCCAGTGAGGAGACTGCAGCCACCCCAGCCCCACAGAGCAAATGAGCTTCAGACAGCAGACAGCACATGCCCGGGCCGCACACACTGGGCCTCCCGGCCCCAGCTTGCCTACCCCGTGAGGACGACCACGAAGTCCATGACGTTCCAGCCGTTCCGCAGGTAAGAGCCCTTGTGGAAGACAAAGCCCAGAGCGATGATTTTGATCCCTGCCTCGAAGCAAAAGATCCCGATGAAATAGGGCTCCGTGTCGTCCTAGGAGAAGTGCAGAACAGCGGTCACCCCTGGCCCCCACCCGGTGCAGCAGCAGGCAGAGACGGTTGGTGAGGACCCCACCCCGCTGTGTGCAGGCCACAGCCATTGTGAGGGTCTGACCCTCCTCATCTTGCCCCCAACACCCTGCAGATTCTCCAAGGCGCCATTCCCATCACTGAGCCTGCTTGCTGTCTGCACGTGTCCCCTAATGGGATGCACCACTGTTTACAGCAGCAACATCCCAGTGATGCCTGCGGGCCCCTCGTGCCTCCCACCCTGGCATCTCAGCTTCTGCTCACATCACCGCGGGGCCCCAACCTCCCTGCTAGCACCATGCAGTGGGCCTTGCTTCAGGGAAGACAGTGATGTAACAGGACTAGATGTGGGTGCTTATCAGGTAGTTTTTCCTGTATTAACTAGGGTGGCCCTTTAATACCCCAGGAGGTCATCCCCATTCTAACATGAGGGAAACAGAGGCATAGAGACGCCCAGGAGCCAGGCAGAGGCCACAGCAGCCTCTAGGTGGGAGCCTGCACAAAGCTGCCTGGATACAGCTCAGGCTTTCTTGAACTCAGTCCAGCCCCGTTATGCATTCAACATGCACCCGGGTAACCAGAACACGCACGTCTCGCCAGAAAACAACAGAAACAGAGAAGCACAACCTCGGCCCTCAGGGTGCTGAGCGATGACCACTACATCTGTGAGGACCCTGCAGGGAGCGAGCCACAGTCCAGGCCTGAGGCTGGGAGCCACCCTGGGCTCAGATCACAGGAAGCCTCCCAGAGGGTGTGGCGCCTGCAGGCAAGGCTTCCACAGCTGATTTTGAGAAAGAGATCCAGGTGGAGGGAACAGAGCACACAAAGGAATGAAGACAGCTGATCCTAGAAAGATCCTTTTCCTGCACCCCAGGCTGAGCTCCAGCCAACAGTTACTGAGCACGAGAGAGCAGAGCCAGGCCCTTCCAGTGCCGAGCTGGGAGAGCAAACAGGGTGGAGACAGGGTTGTGTGGAGCTTGGGGAGACCCCAAAGACTTCTTGTGAGCACATGGGTGGGGATGGCAGGGAAAGGCCCTGTGCAAGGCAAGCCCGGGGAGCTGGGCTGAGGGAGCTGCACATGCAGGGTTGGTATGGGGGTGTCGGACACCTGCACTCCGGGGCTGCTGCCTCAGGAAGCAGGTGAAAGGGGTGGGGAGAGGAGGTCAGTGTCAAGGGCCTCCCCTGAGGGTTCGCCTTCAGGACTGTGGAGGTCACAGGAGGAAGCAGCTGCTGGGCTGCCAGGCGAGGTGAGTGCCACCAGTTCCACAGCCTGTGCCTTCCTTCCCAGGAAGCCAGGCTCTCCAGGGCTCTCCCGCATCTGACTCCCACCTTACTCAGCCTGGGCTCCTCCTGTCCTGTGGTGGAGCTGTCCCAAAGCTTGGCTGGCAGTGCCTGGTGGAAGTTACCAGCACCCAAGGGTCCATCATGACCCGTGCTGACTCGCCTGTGCTCTTCCTAGCCTCGAGGCTTCTGGCCTGGTTTATTTAGGAGGGACCCCTTTTCCCAAGGGGTGGGGTTGCTGACCATCTGCCCAGGGGAACAGTGGGGCCCCAGCAGACACAGATCTTCACAGGAAACTTCCTGGCGGAACACAGAATAGGCCGATGCCTAGGAAGGACCGGCCAGCCCCCTCGGCTGGGAAGGAGGCCCCAGTCCAAGCCCTCTCCTCACAGCTCTGCCCTGCCCAGCCCATGGTTGATGGCTGGCTTAGGTGGGAGGGATGGGTGTGCAGACAGCTTGGTGTTGCACTGCAAGCTGGGGCCTGGCTCCAGGTAGCTCCAGAGTCGATGTGGGGGTGGGAAACAGCCCCGAGAGGCAGGGAACCCAGGGGGCCTCGCCCAGAGCCAGGCTGGCAGACAACTGAGGGGCTACCCCTGCACCACCCAGCCTCAACCTGCTCCGTGGGCAGCAGCACAGCCTCCCCTCTATCCCAAGGGATGCCTTTGGGACTAGGCTGGGCCTGCACATGGGACTAGGGCTGGTCAAGAGTTCCCCAGACCTCTAGGCTGGCCCAGGGCGGGCACGTTCTGCAGTTTTCCCAACAGGTTAGCTCGTCCGCCCTAGAAGAGTCCTCCCCAACCCATGACCACAAGGCAAACCCTCCCACACCTGCGAGGCAGGAACTTGCAAGGCCGGACACCCACTGCCTGGCCTGGTCCCTAGGTCTGCGTCCCTCTGACCCTGGCCCTGCCCTGCTTCCTGTGGCTTGGCATTCAAGGCTCTCTGGCTATTTCCTCTCACGCTCACCCTCTTCTCCAGCCCCTAGAAAGCAAGGGGCCCCACCAGGCTCCTGCCCAAGTCCCCCAGAGGGACCATGACTCACGCCTGCCTCATGGCACGGCTGGGCTGTCCACACTCCTCCCCCACACTCTGCCCTAACCCAGACCACTGGGTGTTCCAGACGGTGCTCCATGAAGACCTCCTCACTTCGGCCACCCACCACTCACCTTCTCCTGGTGCCTCACCTCCAGGGCAGGCTCCCTGTCTCCCCTTCTGCACTCCTGGGCCTGCGGTGGCCCAGGTTCAAAGGGGGCTCAGTTTCAGGGCTAAAGTCTGAATAGCTTTTGTCTCAGGATGCTAGTGGGGGCGGAAGCCAGGTTCAGTGGAAGAGGGAGCAGCTCCTGACACCCCAGAGAGGCCATCTCCTGGATGTCTATGGCCCCATAATCCCTGGGTCTGCACTTGCTCTGCCTTCTGCCCTCCTGGAGGCTCCAGTCTTTAGGCGCACTTGGAACCCAAAGGGCCAGGCATCGGGGAAGAGCAGGGACTGGGGGACGTGCTCTGACCTCAGAAACAGTGCTCACCTCCAAAATGCTGCCCTTCCTCTGACCCAGCCCCTCCAGAGACGCCACAGGGCTGGTCTTCCACCCCACCTCCTGTTGAGCCACAGAGACCTTGCCCTGGCACCCCGACTCACACAGACTTTACGCTCCAATGGGGGCTACCACAGGGGCCTCTTGGCTGGAATCTAGGGACGGGTAAAAATGATTCAGAATGTTTGAGAAGGAATGCTACCCACAGGACAGTGAGGCCTCCTGGAGAAGGGGTTCCAAGCAGGCTCACACAAGACAACTTGGAGGAAGAGGCTCAGGGTTCCCACATTCAGGCCAAAGCCCATCTCAGCCCAGCAGGGCACACGTGGTGCTCAGAGCTGACCTTCCCGAAGACATGAATGCCCCTTCCCCACCCCAAGTTTAGAACATGGGTTCCTGGATCAAAGTCTAGCCCCGAAAACCAGGACAGCCATTGAGGTGCAGGGGTAGCTCGTGGCACAGGGCAGACTGGCCCAGGGCTAACGTGGCCACGCCCAGGGCTGAGCCGGTGACCCCAGCTGCCCTGGCCCTCGAGGAAGGTGTTATCCGCCAGGGCTACCTTTTCCTTGAGCGGAGAGGGGCACTGCCCAGACGACCCTACCCAAAGAAACTGTGCTCAGGCACAGACCCTAAAGGAGAGTGGAGTCGCGGCCTCCCCACCACCCTGCCCTCAGTTCCAGCCCGGCACTCACCAGCCGCTCGGACATGGGCGTTTTGTCCCCTTCAGGGAGGTGCTGCTCCAGAGCCAGCACGATGCAGTTGGCGATGATGGTGGCCAGGATCATGTACTCGAACGGAGTGCGTGGGTTAAGGACTGGCCGGGAGGCGCAGCAGGGAGAGAGACATGCGGCCGAGGCCAGCAGCGCCCAGTGCAGCAGCCACCACCAGGCCGTCTCCGGAGGGGCTGAGACAACTAGGTCCGGAGCACCCCTCCTGGCAGACGCGGCCTGGTCTCCCTCACTCCCTGCCCCCATCCTTAGGGGCGGCCGCGAGGCGGGGCCTCAGCAGTCTGGGCCGCCAGCCCCTCGGCACACCCGTG
>NW_012117821.1:377951-392567 GCF_000951035.1 Colobus angolensis palliatus
CCCCGGCCCTCCCAGCCCTCTGGGTGCGCTTGGCTCGCGGCTTTGGTGCCACGCGGACGCCCCTGTCGGGGGCCCCCAGCCCGGGTGCGGGACCTGCTGTTTCCATACACGGGGCTGGCTCTGGGATCTCAGCTCAGAGAAGCCTCTGACCGCCTTGCAGGCCACACCCCGTTAGGGAACCTGTCACGGTCACCGCCATCCCCCAGGCCTCCTTGAGCGTCCACCGCGGGCCTGTCCTGGGCTCCCAGCTCCACCCTCACGGAGCTGACAGTTTTGTACAAAGCACAGCAACCATTTACACGGCACTCACTTCGTGCAGGCCCGTGGGTCCTCACAACCTCCGAAAAGGCTGCCCCGGGGTCGAGGAGACTTTCGGGCACGAGGGACCCTCTCGGACCTGAAGCTCGCAAGGCGCTGAGTGCAGAGTGAGGCCGGGTGCGGGCTGCGCCTTCTGAGAGCGAGGCAGTGCGCACAGTTCGGAGCAGAGGCGCGGGGGTCTCTGAAGGGTCCCTCGGGCTGCCGTGTGGAGTGTGGACTGCAGCAGACTGGGGTGCTGTATCACTTAGGATGCATTCAGAGGCAAACAACCCGCTTCCCAGCTAGCAGCAGCTTGCACGATGCCATTGTGATCTCACTGAATACGAAGCCAGCGTCTCTCCTCCCTCCAAAATCCCCACCTACACTTTCTGCCCTTTGGCCTGTTGCCTCATGGCCCAGGGTGGCTGTCATACCACAGGGCATCACACCGTTACACCACCATCTCAAACGGGAAGGAAGTGGCAGGTGTACAAAGGAAGGCCACTTTGTGAATCAGGTTACGCTTTTCTTTCCTGACAAAGGAAAAGCTTCTCAGAGGCTCCCCCTGCAAGTGTCTCTTTAACCCAGTTAGGCTGCCCTGGGCCATGTGGACGGCCCTGACTTTAAGAGGGTGGGAAAGTGAACATATGCCAAAGTGGACCAGGACAGCCAGCACCCCCTAGGCGGGCACATAGTTGCCCCAAACAAAATCAGGGTTCGCTTAGCTGGGAAGCAGGTGCTAAGGCTGTCAGGGAGGCTGCCAACTGGCCTGTCACAGAAAAAAAAATCAGAGCCAGGGAGGGGTTTTGACGGCAGTGCAGAGAGAGATGATGTGGTTTGAACAAGGGGGCCATGAGCAGTGCCTCTTTCTCCTGGAGAGGGTGCATCCAGCGTGAAATGTGGAGGAGAGATAGAAACCCAGGCTCTTCATTTTTGGTCTGAGTGTCTGTGTGGATAGGGATGCATTTTGCCGAGATGGGGAAGACGTCGGGAAGAGCTTGTTAGTCACAGGGTGGAAATTAAGAATTGCCTATTGGGTACAGAAGTGGAGATGCTATGCAGGGGTGGAGTATCTCAAGGGATGCCCAGACGAGAGGCCACTGCTGCAGCCCTGCGCCTGGAGGCTGGGCTCGCCGCATCCTCTCTGCCCTTCCCTCCATGCTGCGTGACGCTGAAACTGGCCTTCGAAGGCCACATCAGCCTGTTCCTTGACCTCTGGTTTCTGGTTATGCTAGGCCAACAGGAGCATCAAAGGCCCTTGAGGGAAGGAAAGAGCAAGGCCAAGGTGTCTACTGCTCCCCTGACTTCCTCCTGCCAGGTCACCGAGGGTTAGCTGTGCGCCTCAATTGAAGCTCTGGCCTTGTCAGGCACCCACCACTCTCCTTTCTCTCTCTCTGGTTCCAGATCCTGCCTCCTCCCCCTGTTCCTGCCAGTGGGGGTTGGCATCACTCGGAGGTGGTGAGTCTTGGCCCCTGGGACTTCCCTGAGCCTTGCACAGATCGCACAGATTGTGGTAGACAGTCCCTTGTGAGTGTCATCCTGCCTGATGCATCCCCACGAGAAAGTGACCGGTCAGAGACAGAGGATGCTGGTACTCCCCGAGAGTGAAATCGGTGAGGAGGAGCAACCAGGGCTGTGGGGCCAGGGCTGTGGGGGATCGGGGAAGTGCCCTGTCCCAGAGTCGAGGGAGGATCGCGTGTGGTCCATACAGATGAGGACGGACATTCAGCTGTCAGAGTGGAAAGACAGAGGTGCTCCTCACCCGGACAGCAGTTTCCACAGAGGAGCAGCCTGAGTGGGGTGGATTGAAGAGAATGAGTTGCGAGGAAGCCCCTATAGCAGGTGTAGACAGCTCGTTCAGTGAGGAAGTCCCTACAGCAGGTGTAGACAGCTCGTTCAGTGAGGAAGTGCCTACAGCAGGTGTAGACAGCTCGTTCAGTGAGGCAGTGCCTACAGCAGGTGTAGACAGCTCATTCAGTGAGGAAGTGCCTACAGCAGGTGTAGACAGCTTGTTCAGTGAGGCAGTGCCTACAGCAGGTGTAGACAACTTGGTCAGTGAGGAAGTGCCTACAGCAGGTGTAGACAGCTTGTTCAGTGAGGAAGTGCCTACAGCAGGTGTAGACAGCTTGTTCAGTAAGGCAATGCCTACAGTAAGTGTAGACAGTTTGGTCAGTGAGGAAGTGCTTACAGCAGGTGTAGACAGCTTGTTCAGTGAGGCAGTGCCTACAGCAGGTGTAGACAACTTGGTCAGTGAGGAAGTGCCTACAGCAGGTGTAGACAGCTTGTTCAGTGAGGAAGTGCCTACAGCAGGTGTAGACAGCTTGTTCAGTGAGGAAGTGCCTACAGCAGGTGTAGACAGCTTGTTCAGTAAGGCAATGCCTACAGCAAGTGTAGACAGTTTGGTCAGTGAGGAAGTGCTTACAGCAGGTGTAGACAGCTTGTTCAGTGAGGAAGTGCCTACAGCAGGTGTAGACAGCTTGTCCAGTGAGGAAGTGCCTATAGCAGGTGTAGACAGCTTGTCCAGTGAGGAAGTGCCTACAGCAGGTGTAGACAGCTTGTCCAGTGAGACAGGGAACAACAGAGATGCAGCATTAAGGAGGTTTTGTTTTGTTTTGTTTTTTAAGGTAGGGGATATTATTGGACTTTGTATGCTGATGGCAGTGACTCAACAGAAAGAAAAATTGCTGATGCAAGAAAAAGAGTGTCTTGCCTTGTCCAGGCAAGAGGGCACCAGACTTGGGACAGCTCACTCACGGTAGAGAAGGAAAAACAGGTCGCACAATTGCAGGCACAGGTGGGCTGGAGGATTCCTTTGGCGGAGGGTGAGGGCTTTATTGTGATTATTCTACTTTCTCAGTGAAATAAGAAACAAAACAGGCAACTGAGAGTGAGAAGGGGGCATTTGCAGGTTGGCAGAGGGAGGAGAGGGTTTGAAATGCTCCTCCAGGGCTGTAGGGAAGAGAATCCACAAGAGAAATGTGTAGAGTTGACAAGAGTCTGGAGCTGGGGGTGACTAGGTCCAGGACAGGCTGTGTGGTGGGCACTGCTGCACGATGTCTAAGCCAACGACAAGCCGAGCTTGTCACCCCTCAAGGATCCCATCTTCCTCCCGACCCTCCAGCACGCTTGTTCACAGTCCCTCCCCCATCCCTGTCCGACTTCAGTGTCCTCCTGCTGCCCCCTGTCCCCTGCCCCGTCCCTCACTCTCTCACCCTCTGCCTGTCTCACCTGGCAGAATTCTCATCTGGAACCTCCAGAGACACCCGCCCAGGCTCCCACCGCTGGGGAAGGTCACAAACTGGACAGACTGGTGTCACTCTGGTTCCCCAGAAACTCTTCCGGGGTCCCGGAGTTGGTCACAGCCTTTGCGGTGGGAGACGGTGGTTGTAGCCACGCCCCTGCTGCCCTCCACACTAGGCCCCTGCACCCCACCCTCCCATCACAGCACCTGCAAGCCCAACACCTCTTCAGTTGCTCCTGCAACGTCCCCTGTAGGTCTCAACCCTGTCACTGTGCGCTGGGTCCACTTACAGGGAAGCAGGGAGGAGAATTAGGAGGACTTTTTTCTTTTTATATAATTAACATGGGCCGGGCGCGGTGGCTCAAGCCTGTAATCCCAGCACTTTGGGAGGCCGAGACGGGCGGATCACGAGGTCAGGAGATCGAGACCATCCTGGCTAACACGGTGAAACCCCGTCTCTACTAAAAATACAAAAAACTAGCCGGGCGAGGTGGCGGGCGTCTGTAGTCCCGGCTACTCGGGAGGCTGAGGCAGGAGAATGGCGTAAACCCGGGAGGCGGGGCTTGCAGTGAGCTGAGATCCGCCACTGCACTCCAGCCTAGGCGACAGAGCGAGACTCCGTCTCCAAAAAAAAAAAAAATTAACATTTAATTCTACAAATAATAATGGGCACTAGGGCTCTGTGGAAGACACAGAAGACCCCAGCATCCAAGCACGGTGCAGCCCCTCCCGGACCTCCGCGTCTCAGAGGCCACCACTGTCTGGAATTTTGTGTTCACCGTTCCCTTTCTCTCTGTACATCTATGTGCAATTTATTGTGCAGTTGTGCATGCTTTTGAAATTCCTTTTTTTTTTTTAAACAGAGTCTCGATCTGTCACCCAGGCTGGAGTGTAGTGGTGCCATCTCAGCTCACTACACCCTCTCCCTCCTGCGTGTAAGCAATTCTCATGCCTCAGTCTCTGAGTAGCTGGGACTACAGAGGTGCGCCACCACCACTGGCTAATTTTTTGTATTTTCGTAGGAGACAGGGTTTTACCATGTTGTCCAGGCTGGTCTTGAACTCCCGAGCTTAGGCAATCTGCCCGCCTGAGCTTCCCAAAGTGCTGGGATTACAGGTGTGAGCCACTGTGCCCAGCCCCATGCTTTTGAAATTCACGCAGGAGAGCTGAGCTGTTGTCCTCTGGTGCTGCGGCGTACCCATGTTGTTGCATGTAGCTATGAATCAATTGTTTTCACCACATATATTACGCTATCGTGTGACAATTTATTGATCCATTCTACTCTGATGGAGATTTGTGCTGCTGTCTATTTCCTGCTATTTCAATTCTCCAATGGACATTTAATGTCGTTCTCCTGGTGCTTGGACACGAGCCTGCAGATCTAACCCAAGGAGAGAAATTGCTGGGCCGTGGGACGTGCCTCTTGACCTCACTGGATGCTGCTAAATTAGGGCCCGAACTGTGGTGATGACTGTCCCGCAGCATCTCACAGACCCTGGCCTGCTTCGCGTTCTCTCCAACACCCACATGCTATCGGCCTTCGTCCTCTCCAACAGCCCCGTGTTATCGGCCTTCACATTTTTGCCAGCCTGGTAGGTATTTCAGGCCTCTCACTCTGTTTTAATCTGCATTTTCCTGCTCGCTAATGGAGTGGGGCATTTTCTCACATTCATTGCCCAATCACATCTTCCCCTTTGCCAAAATGCCTGTTCAAATCTTCCACCCACTTTTCAACTGGATTCTGTCTCTCCTTCTGATTGATTTGTTGAAGTCCTCACATGTTCTGGGCACAAATCCTCCATCAGATGTGTGTAGTTGCAGTATCTTCTCTCACTCTGTGATTTGTCTTTTGCTTATTTTGTGATTCTTTTGATATGTAGAAGTTCCTCATTATACTGTAACCGAAATATATCCAGCTTTTCCCTATGTTTTGTGCTTTTTGAATCCTAGGAAATTCTTCCTTTGTTCATTGTTGTGAGAGATTCTTTGGGAGATTTGAGAATAGATTCTCCTATGTTCTCTTCTAAAATTTGTGCAGTTTTGCTTTTTCTATTTTAAACCACTTGCAAATGATTTTTCTGTATGATGTGAGGCAGGCGCCATTTTCATCATCTTAATATAATTAAATTGTCATGACACCATTCATAGAAGGGCCCCAGCTCCGCTCTGCTCAGACAAACTGTTCATCTGCTCTGGGCCAATACTCCCTGCATTGATTACAAAAGTCTTATTAAAAGGTTAATGCCTCTACCTGGGTTCTTCTTTTAATTTTTTTTTTCAGACAAGACCTCACTCTGTCGCCCAGGCTGGAGTGCAATGGCGCAATCTCAGCTCACTGCAGCCTCCACCTCCCGGGCTCAAGCAAACCTCCTACTTCAGCCTCCCGAGTAGCTGGGACCACAGATGTGCACCACCATGCCCAGCTAATTTTTGTATGTTTTATAGAGCCAGGGTTTGGCTATGTTGGCCAGGCTGGTCTGGAACTCCTGAGCTCAGGTTATCCGCCCACCTCAGCCTCCCAAAGTGCTGGGATTATAGGTGTGAGCCACTGCGCCTGGCTAAATTTTTGCTATTCTTGACCCTTTATTTGCCCTTATAATTTTTAGTATCGACTTGTCAGGTTATATACATGCACACAGTGGACTTTTTGACAGGAATTGTATAAAATCAATAGATAAATTTGGGGGAAATATACATTTTTGGTATTGAGGCTTTCAATCCATATGCAATATATATGTATTAATTATCAGGGTCGTTGTTAGTTTATCTCATAAACTTTTATAATATTCTCCATCAAGGTCCTGAACATTTATACTCTATTTATTTCTAAGTGTTTCATATTTTTCACACCACTATGAAGGATTCCATTTTTAAAGTTGCATTTTCTGTCACTCGTTTAGAAACCCAGTTATTTTGGGCCGGGCGCGGTGGCTCATGCCTGTAATCCCAGCACTTTGGGAGGCCAAGGCAGGTGGATCACCTGAGGTCGGGAGTTTGAGACTAGCCTGACCAATGTGGAGAAACCCTCTCTCTACTAAAAATACAAAATTAGCCAGGCGTGGTGGTGTGCGCCTGTCATCCCAGCTACTCAGGAGGCTGAGGCAGGAGAATTGCTTAAACCTGGGAGGCAAAGGTTGCAGTGAGCTGAGATCGTGCCACTGCACTGCAGCCTGGGCAACAAGAGCGAAACTCTGTCTCAAAAAAAAAGAAAGCGAGCGAGTGAGAGAGAGAGAGAAAGAATCCTAGTTATTTTGTATAGTGATTTTATGTAGAGCAACGTTTCTTTAGTTTTTAGTAGAGACGGAGTTTCACCGTGTTAGCCAGGATGGTCTCGATCTCCTGACCTCGTGATCCGCCCGTCTCGGCCTCCCAAAGTGCTGGGATTACAGGCTTGAGCCACCGCGCCCGGCCAGAGCAACGTTTCTAAATTTCCTGATTGAGTCTAAAAACTTACTGTTAGATTTCTCTGTTTTCTATACAGATATACCAAAACAATACTTCTTTTTTCTTTTTCAATTATTATAGCTTTTATTTCTTGTTTATCTTCCTTGCTAGCTGAGACTTACTATGCAAGTGAGTACAACGATGTACAGAAATGTGATAGTGGGAACCTGTCCTGTTCTTCATCTTAAATAAAATACATTCAACCTTTCGTACTTACATATGGTGTTTATTATATTCTTTTGTTTATTTTTATTTTTATTTTTTGAGACAGAGTCTCACTCTGTTGCCCAGGCTGTAGTGCAGTGGCATGATCTCGGCTCACTGCAACCTCAATCTCCAGGGTTCAAGAAATTCTCCTGCCTCAGCCTCTCAAGTAACTGGGATTGTAGGCGTATGCCACCATGCCTGGCTAATTTTTTTTTTTTTTTTTTGTATTTTTAGTAGAGATGGGTTTTCACCATGTTGGCCAGGCTGGTCTTGAACTCCTGACCTCAAGCAATCCACCTGCCTCGACCTTCCAAAGAGCTGGGATTATAGGCAGGAGCCACCACGCTTGGCCTGTTATGTGGTTTTTTTCTTTTTAGACGGAATCTCGATCTGTTCCCCAGGCTGAAGTGCAATGGCACTATCTCAGCTCACTGCAACCCCCACCACCTCCCAGGTTCAAGAGATTCTCCTGCCTCAGCCTCCTGAGTAGCTGGGATTATAGGTGCGTGCCACCACACCCGGCTAATTTTTGTATTTTTACTAGAGATGGTGTTTTGCCTTGTTCGTCAGATGGGCCTTGAACTACTGATCTCAGGGTGACCCGCCCATCTTGGCCTCCCAAAGTGCTGGGATTACAGGTGTGAGCCACTGCGCCAGGCCTGTTCTTTTTCAAAAAAAAAAAGGTACCCTTCATCAGGTCACAAAGTTCCCCTGTAGTCTTAATTTCTAGGAGTTTTTCTCATGAATAGGTGATGAATTCTGTCAAATGCTTTTTCTGCATTGAAATGACCTAATTTTTCTCCTTCAATGTGTTAAGGGAATGGCTTACATTAACTTATTTCCTGAAGTTAAACCAACCTATAATTCCTGGGGTAAATCAAACATAATCATGATTCACTATCATCTTTGCATACAATTCAGATCTGGTTTACCAATAACTGGTCTAGACTTTTTGCCGCTGTGCACTGCACCGTTCTCATCAGGTTTTGATATCCAGGTTACACTAGTCTTGTAAATGAGTTAGAGAGCATTCTATAGGGAATTTATATTTTGAAAGTTCAGTGGAACTCACTGACTGGGCCTGATGTTTTGTTTGTGATTTTAATTACTGATTCTATTTCTTTAAGACTTTATCAGACTATTTAGGTTCTCTATTTCCTCTTGAGTCAGAGTTAGTTTAGTTATATTTTTCTGGAAATGTATTGGCCTAAAAGTGTTCACATTATCTTTTAAATCTATGTTATATCTATGGCTGTGTCCACTTTATTTATTTATTTATTTATTTATTTATTTATTTATTTATTTATTTATTTTCTGAGACATGGTCTTGCTCTGTCACGCAGACTGGAGTGCAGTGGTGTAGTCACAGCTCACTGCAGCCTCAACCTCCCAGGCTCAAACCAGCCTCCCACCTTAGCCTCCCGAGTAGCTGGGATCACAGATGCATGCCACCATGTCCAGCTAGTTTTTAAATTTTTGCCAGAGACAGGGTCTTGCTATGTTGCCCAGGCTGGTCTCCACCTCCTGGGCTCAAGTGATCCTCCCACCTCAGCCTCCCAAAGTGCTGGGGTTACAGGTGTCAACCACTGCACCTGGCCTACTTTTATGCTCCCCCTTCCCCACCTGCCCAGAGGCTGGCCATTCTGATTAGTGTCGCCAAAACACCAGTTTTGGTTTGATTGTCTCCAGTGCATGTTAGTTTCTGTCTAATCAGTGCTTCTCTTTATACCTCTTTGTTTCAGGTTGATTTTGCTTCTTCAGGTGGATGATGAGCTAATTAACTTTCAGCCTTTCTTTTTAAAAACACACATAGGACATGATTGTTATTTTAAACAGTTGCAGTTTCCTTGGAAGTGTGCCTCATAGGCCTCCAACTATGGGAATGTCATGACCAATGGCCTCAGCTCTTGTGCTCAGAATCTGTCTCTGCATTTCTGCTGAGGCCACACTTCTTCGGCTCAAGAACTCCCGGGCAGCTTTCCCGAACATTCCTTAGGTTGTTCAGTGATCTAGGTCTAGGGAAAGAAAGTCAGCCTTCGTTCCCTCTCTTCCTCTCTGGACGTGAGAGCTACTCACATTCTGAAGCTCTTCCAGGTTTCTTAGCTACCTCCATGCTTCATCTCTAATAATAACAACAATATCTAATCTTTAAAATCTAATAAAATCTTCTCTCTTTTTTTGAGAGGGCTTCATTCCCATCACCTAGGCTGCAGTACAGGGACGTGATCTCGGCTCACTGCAAACTCCACCTCCTGGGCTCAAGCAACCTTCTCACTCCAGCCTTCCAAGTAGGTGGGACTACAGGCACACGGCACCACGCCAGGCCTGGGACTTCAGGCACACGGCACCACGTGAGGCCTGGGACTACAGGACTATAGGCACACACCACCACACCAGGCTAATTTTTTTTTTCGTAGAGACAGTGTTTCACCACGTTGCCCAGGCTGGCCTCAAACTCCTGAGCTCAAGTGATCTGCCTGCCTTGGCCTCCCAAAGTGCTGGGATTAGAAGCATGAGCCACCACACCCAGCCTTCATCATCTAATAAAATGTAACCGAATCCTTATACCTTTATCCCATCTGCATCTCAGAAGACCTGGACTAACATAAGTGGCACAGGAGAGGATCTGGGACTGTCCTGCCCACCACCCAAAGGGTGCGGAGGCTGCTGTCCTGGTTGGCTGGGAGGTCAGGTGGTCCCTGACACACGGTGGGAGCTTTCTCCACTGGGAAAATATCTCGGTGGAGTGCAGTGCTGTGGCTGGTGGGATGATGGGATGATGCAAGCACCTGAAAAACTGGGGCGGGGGAGCAACCAAGCCAACAGAGACAGGACAGCGGGCTGGTTCCCCACACCGACATCCTGAGAGCTATTACCAAGCTCGGTGTGAGACTGGAGTGTGCCTCTACCACAGAGCTAAACAGGCACTTAACCGGAGTGAAGGGCCACCGGTGGGTCAGCTCTGCAAAGGTAGAAAGTCAGGGTCCCCTGGTGAAAACCTGGGTCCCTCCAGTCCTCTGGAACCTCTGGAAGTGCACAGGTCCTCCTGCCCCATGAAGGTGCACACATCTACTGTGCTGGAGACGTTACAGAATCATCTTTCTCACCAGGAAGTAAGCGCTCGCCTCGGGAGCTGTCCCACCTGCCTGCCAGGCCAGTTGCGAGGGCTAAATGCCAGCACAGACCAACGGGAAGGGGCAGGGTGCTAAGCCTGCAGAGGGAGAAAAGGGCTGCACAGCTGGGTAATTGCAAGAACTGGTTGATGGCCCCAGCGGGGCAGAAGAGAAGTCCCGGGATGGGAGGGTGAGGGGCTTGACCAAGAGTCTGGAAACATTTGCTGCAGTGGGGCACTTTCTCAGGACCCAGGAGGTGGGGAAAACTTGGCATGGCTCTTGAAAACCTTGACAAAAGTAGTAGCCAGCTTGCAGTGAAGCGGAAACCCTCAAGTTCTCTGCCAGCTGGTAGAGGAAGGAATGGGGTGGAGGGAGGTGGGTGTGCAGGAAGCCCCGCGGAAAGCACCAGCATCAGCGGGAAGTCGAGGCTTCCCCCTCTGCAGCCTGTGCTGATGGTGGGAGAGGCAGCTACAGATCCGGGCTCCCTAATCCCCATGGGGAGGACGAGGCAGGCGGCCACCGAGGGGCTTAGGGGCAGTAACGGGGTGGTTAACTCTGCACGGTGCCCTCAGGGGTGAAACCAACAAAGGGGACGCTTCACATGTAAGAGGTGAACAGAGGGCAGGGGCTGAGGGGCTGCCCCAGCAGCAAGTCACACTCCCGTGCTGTTTCTGGACATGAGCCAGTTTTCAGAATTGGAATCCACTGACGGAAGAGAAGCTGGGAGCCTGGAGGGAGCTGTGACGTCCGGCAAGTTAATACCTGGCCCTTCCCGGGGGCTCTGGCTGCTTCCCGGGGGACTGGAGGGAGCATGCGGCACCTTCGCTCTAAGTGCCTTGCAATTTAAAGAGACAACTGCATATTACAATAATTACAAATCCTGCTGGTGACCCACAGTGTGGCAAGATGTAATTTGTGACAATAACAACATAAAGGGGATGGTACCACGGGGGAGCAAGGGTTTTGTAGACAACTGAAACTAAGCTGGAATTTCAAAATATTGAGAGGATTCATTGAAACCGTGTTCAAACAAAACCTTGAACACGAATGTGCATCTGTCCCTCCAGGCCTGGCCTGGACAGCTCTGGCCCTCATCAGAGAAGCCTCCTTGGCTGAGCGTTCCTGTCACAGGCTCTACCTCCCTTCTTGGTGTCCATGCCGCGGAGTCCTAATGAGGGAAAGAAGTCAGACCAGCGGGACCAGGGGAAAGCAAAAGAGAGAGCAGAGAAGCTGTGAGCCTGCCTTTCTTCATGGTCCGGGACACACGGCCCTCCTGTGCAGACAAATCACAATCTTCCCGCGCCCAGCTGTCCCCAGACCCTCGGCTGATAGAAAAATGAGTTAGCTCCCTGCAACCTGGGTGTTACCGCACTGCACATGGCCCTAAGCCCCATCCTATAAAATCCCCCGCACGCCTCCGTCTCTTGCCGCCAGCACCTCTCTTGGTGATTTGCCCATTGCTTTCTTGCAACGTATTTTCCTACTTTCTCTCATAAATCTGCCTTTCTTTACCTACAACAGTCTTGGTAAATTCTTTTTACCGCCCATGCCACCAACCCCAGTTAGTTGCTACCTGCAACACACGGCACTTTTAGTTAATTATTCATGGGACATTCTGTGAGGGTGAGAGTCCAGCCTGCCCTAGCATGATGCTGGTGGCAGAGCATGAGAATTCTTTGCTACGTGCCACAGGTCACTGACTCCTCTCACCCCTCAAGTCCAGCCCGTGGCCCTGTCCTGCCTCTTCCAGGTCCCGAATCACCCCTTCGCTCACTGCTGCCCACATTGGCCTAGCCTGCCATTCCAGCAGGCAGTCACAGCACCACGCAGCCCTCGCCTCTCCCCGGCCCCTTCTCCACATCCAGAGTCTTTCTAAGGCACAGTTCTGACCACGTCCCTCTCCCTTTTACTCCAAGTCCCAGCTCCATGACAGGCTTGTGGGGTCTACGGCAGGTCCACCTCCTCTCCCACCCCTCTGCCAGGCCTCGTGGCTGGCTGGCTGGATGCTGCTGAACGCTGCACTCCCTCAGAGGTTCCCGCTTCCCTCACAGGCCAGACTCCAGGGCAGCCTCACCAGCGCCATGGGTCCACCAATGGCCTCTCAGCCCCAGCACCACTGACACGTGCGGTCCAGGAACTCTGTTGGGGACGGCTGTCCTCTGCACTGTAGGATGTTTTAGCAACATTCCTGCCTGATACCACTAAGTGCCAAAACACTCCTTTGGCTCTGACAACCCAAACTGTCCAGACCTTGCAAATGTCCCCTGGGTGCAAAATCATCTCCAGCTGGGAACCACTGCTCTGTCCAGGCAGTTTCCAGATCCATAGCTCAGTCCAGAGTCTTCTCCTGAGATCCAGACCTGAGGATTCATTTGTTTCTGGACATTTTCCCCTGGAGAAATGGGAGTGTAAGGAAATAGAAAAAGTCATAACAAAGCTAATCTGAAAGAATAGACAAAGGAAATGCTGAGTACAGCTCAGAAAAAAATAAAGAGGGACTTGTCCAACCATATAAAAATGTATGATAAACTGACAATAATTAAACCATATGGTATATACAGACCCCTTAAAACAAATTATAGGCCAGGCGCAGTGGCTCACGCCTATAATCCCAGCACTTTGGGAGGCCGAGGCAGGCGGGTCATCTGAGGTCAGGAGTTCAAGACCAGCCTGACCAACATGGAGAAACCCCGTGTATACTAAAAATACAAAATTAGCTGAGCGTGGTGGCACATGCCTGTAATCCAAGCTACTTGGGAGGTTGAGGCAGGAGAATCACTTGAACCCAGGAGGCAGAGGTTGCAGTGAGCCGAGATTGTGCCATTGCACTCCAGCCTGCACAACAAGAGTGAAACTTCGTCTCAAAAAATCATGAGGTCAGGAAATTGAGACCATCCTGGCCAACATGGTGAAACCCCTTCTCCACTAAAAATGCAAAAATTAGCTGGGCATGGTGGTGCATGCCTGTAATCCCAGCTACTTGGGAGGCTGAGGCAGGAGAATCACTTGATCCAGAGAATTGGAGGTTGCGGTGAGATGAGATGGTGCCACTGCATTCCAGCCTGGCGACAGAGAAAGACTCTGTCTAAAAACAAACAAATAAACAAACAAACAATCAAAAAATACCACTAGCTAGGTTGATGCAATACAAAGTAAAATTACTAGAAGAACAAAAAGAGCTAAGAATTTTGTAATCCTAAAGTAGAGGAAGCCCAAGTGAGACACCAACACTGGAAGCCTCAATGCAGTGACACAGCAGAATCACCTGGGAGCTCTGTAAAAGTGAAAGTCTGTTAATAGTGCATAGCCAGGGCTAAGAACCACCACCTTAAAGGAAAATACTGGTAAATTAGATTATAGAAGAATTTGAAATTCTTGTAAGATAGGAGCAAAAAAAGCACTCAAAGACCAAAAACAAAAACAAAAACAAAACCATCATAAGCAAAGTAAATAAACACTTTGGAATATTAGCAATCCATAAGACTAACAGTGGATTTTCTTGACATTCACAGAGCTGCTTAAGATCAACAATAAAAAGACTGATGGTTCAACCAAAAATAGGCAAAGAAGATGACAAATTGCCTCACTGGGAAAGACATACGCAATCATGAAAGAACTTGCAATTACAAAACAACAGGACATTTTAGGCAGGCAAAGACTTAGAAGTTTTATGGTGCCCAGTGAGATCATCTGTGAGAATGAAGAAGCAATACAAGGTTTGGGCTCTGGAGCCAGATTGCCAGGTCTTCAAATCATGGCTTTGCCATTGACTAGCTATATGACCTGGGGCATAATCCTTGATGTCTGTTTCCACATCTGTTAAGGAGAGGGTAGTCCCCACCATATAGGGTTATTATGAGAAGTAAAGGAGTTCATATTTGTAAAGCACTTAAAACAGTGCCTGGAAACTATGTTAAATAGTAAAAGCTTGGCCAGGCATGGGGCCTCACGCCTGTAATGCCAGCACTTTGGGAGGCCGGGGCAGGCAGATCACGAGGTCAGGAGTTAGAGACCAGCCTAGCTAGCATAGTGAAACCCTGTCTCTACTAAAAATACAAAAAATTAGCCGGGCGTGGTGGTGCACACCTGTAATCCCAGCTACTCAGGAGACTGAGGCAGCAGAATCTCTTGAACCTAGGAGGCAGAGGTTGCAGTGAGGTGAGCCAAGATCACACCATTGCACTCTAGCCTGGGCGACAGTGTGAGACTCCATCTCAAAAAAAACCCAAAAAACAAAAAACAAACAAACAAAAAACAGTAAAAGCTTAATAAGTGTTAGGTATTGTTCTCTTTATATATACATATATATATATA
>NW_012117821.1:392852-393614 GCF_000951035.1 Colobus angolensis palliatus
GGCCTCAATATATTTTTATATAAAATGTTTGGGAGCATATTCATGAAACTGTTAACAGTGATTAATCTAAGGAAGAACATTGTAAATGAATGGAATTTTAACTCTTTCTTTCTGTATCATATTTATGATAAACATTTTCTATTTAATATTTAAAACATAAGATCATAAAGAACGAGGATACGTGTATGAAGAGAATAAACTAATAGAATAGTGCCATAGAAGAAAAGGGGTGTGTGTGTACACAAATTTAGTAGATGAGACTTAAAATTTGTGAGGAAAGGAAAAATTATTCAACAAATGTTATTGGAATTGATATTCAACAAGTTAGTATTGGCATTCGATTTAAAATGAAATGGACCAGGTGTGGTGCCTCACATCTGTAATCCCAACTCTTTGAGAGGCTGAGGTGGCTGGATCACTTGGGCCCAGGAGTTCAAGACCAGCCTGGGCAACATGGTGAGACCCCACTTATACTAAAAATGCAAAAATTAGGTGGTCATGGTGGTGCGCATCTGTAGTCCCAGCTTCTCAGGAGGCTAAAATGGGAAGAATTGCTTGAGCCCAGGAGGTTGAGGCTGCAGTGAGCTGTGATTGCCCCACTGCACTCCATCCTAGCTAACAGAGAGAGACCCTGTCTCAAAAAACAAAGAAAGAAAAAAAAGAAAGAGAGAGAGAAAGGAAGAAAGAAGAAAGGAAAAAGAAGAAAGGAAAGAAAGAAAGAGAAGGAGAAAGAAAGAGAAAGAAAAAAAGAAAGAAAGAAGA
>NW_012117821.1:399884-400423 GCF_000951035.1 Colobus angolensis palliatus
AAAGTGAAAGCGAGAAAGCAAGAAAGCAAGCAGGCCAGCCATGGTGGATCATACCTGTAATCCCAGCATTGAGGGAGGCCAAGGCAGGCAGATCACCTGAGGTCGGGACCTTGAGATCAGCCTGAACAACATGGAGAAACCCTGTTCTCTACTAAAAATACAAAATTAGCCAGGCATGTTGGTGCATGCCTGTAATCCCAGCTACTCAGGAGGCTGAGGCAAGAGAATCACTTGAACCTGGGAGGCAGAGGTTTTGGTGAGCTGAGATCGCACTATTGCACTCCAGCCTGGACAACAAGAGCAAAATTCCATCCAAAAAAAAAAAGAAGAAGAAGAAAAAGGAGAGAAGAAAATGGAAAAAGAATAAAGAAAGTTGGCCAGACACAGTGGCTCACGCCTGTAATCCCAGCACTTTGGAAGGCCAAAGCGGGCAGATCACGAGGTCAGGAGATCAAGACCTTCCTGGCTAACATGGTGAAACCCCGTCTCTACTAAAAATACAAAAAAAAAAATTAGCTGGGCGTGGTGGTGGGTGCTTG
>NW_012117821.1:404528-405549 GCF_000951035.1 Colobus angolensis palliatus
AAAAAAAAAAAACCTGCTAGCCAAGAATTCTATACTCAGCAAAGTTATCCTTCAGAAATGAAGGAGAAATAGTCTTTCTTAGATAAGCAAAAACTGAGGGAATTTGTTACCACTACACCAGCCTTGCAAGAATTGCTTATGGGAGTCCTAGGACAATAATGACCATCACGAAAACATGTAAAAGTATAAAATTTACTGGTACAGCAGATACACAATGAGAAAGAGAAAGGAATCAAAACTTAATACTACAGAAAACCACCAAACCACAAAGAAAAACAATAAGAAAAGAACTAAGGATATACAAAACAACCAGAAAACAATTAACAAAATGACAGAAGTAAGTCCTCACCTATCAATAATAACCTTGAATGCTAACAGATTAAGTTTCCCAATTAAATGGTATAGTCCGGCTGAATGGATTTAAAAATTTTTTTAACTATATACTGCCTATAAGAAACTCATGTAACCTGTAAAGACATACATACACTAGAAGTGAAGGACTGGAAAAAGATCTGCCATGCAAATGGAATCCAAAAGTGAGTGGGAGTGCTATACTTACATCAGATAAAATAGACTTTAAGTAAAAAACCGAAAAAAGAGACAAAGAAGGTCATTAGCAATTGTAAATATATACACCCAACACCTGAGCACCCAGGTATATAAAGCAAACATTATTATTATTAATAGTATAAAGGGAGAGATAAACTCCAACGATAACAGTTGAGGACTTTGACATCTCACTCTCAGCACTGGACAGAAAATCAACAAAGAAACATTGTATTTAAACAGCACTACAGGCTGGGTGCGTGGTGGCTCATGCCTGTAATCCCAACACTTTGGGAGGTCGAGGTGGGTGAATCACTTGAAGTCAGGAGTTCGAGACCAGCCTGACCTACGTGGAGAAACGCCGTCTCTACTAAAAATACAAAATTAGCTGGGCATGGCGGCGCATGCCTGTAGTCCCAGCTACTCAGGAGGCTGAGGCAGGAGAATCATTTGAACCCAGGACGTAGAGGTTGCA
>NW_012117821.1:407814-409376 GCF_000951035.1 Colobus angolensis palliatus
AGTCAGGAGTTCGAGACCAGCATGGCCAACATGGTGAAACTCTGTCTCTACTAAGAAATACAAAAATTAGCTGTGGTGACTCGTGCCTGTCATCCCAGCAACTCAGGAGGCTGAGGCAGGAGAATCGCTTGAAGCCAGGAGGCTGAGGTTGCAGTGAGCTGAGATTGTTCCACTGCATTCCAGCCTGGGAGACAGAGCAAGACTACGAAAACAAACAAACAAAAAAGAAAAAAACAAAAAAAAAACCCCACACCACATGTTGTCTATGAGAAATCCATTTTAAATATATAAAGACACAGGTAATTTAAAACCTAAACCTACAGAGAAAGATGTATCATACTAACACTGATCAAAAGAAAGTTGGAGGAGATATGTTCATTTCAGAGAAGACAGACTTCAGAAGGAAAAAGCGAGCAGGAATAGAAAAGGACATTACATAATGATCACAGGGTCAATTCTTCAAAAAAGACGTAACAATCCTGCACATGTGTGTGCCTGACACCAACATGTTAAAATATGTGAAGCAGAAGCTGATAGAGCTATAAGGAGAAATAGACACATCAACTATTATCCTAGGAGACTTCGGTACTCCTCGATCAGGAACTTGTCTCACGCATCCGTGTGAAGAGACCACCAAACAGGCTTTGTGTGAGCAACAAGGCTGTTTGTTTCACGTGGGTGCAGGTGGGCTGAGTCCAAAAAGACAGTCAGCAAAGGGTGGTGGGATTATCATTAGTTCTTATAGGTTTGGGGATAGGCGGTGGAGTTAGGAACAATGCTTTGTGGGCATGGGGTGGATCTCACAAAGTACATTCTCTCTTTTTTTTTTTTTTTTTGAGACTGAGTCTTGCTCTGTCGCCCGGGCTGGAGTGCGGTGGCCGGATCTCAGCTCACTGCAAGCTCCTCTGGGACTACAGGCGTCCGCCACCTCGTCTGGCTAGTTTTTTTTTTTTTGTATTTTTAGTAGAGACGGGGTTTCACTGTGTTAGCCAGGATGGTCTCGATCTCCTGACCTCGTGATCCACCCGTCTCGGCCTCCCAAAGTGCTGGGATTACAGGCTTGAGCCACCGCGCCCGGCCACAAAGTACATTCTCAAGGGTGGGGAGAATTACAAAGAACCTTCTTAAGGGTGGGGGAGATTACAAAGTACATTGATCTGTCAGGGTGGGGCAGAAACAAATCGCAATGGTGGAACGTCATCAGTTACAGCTATTTTCACTTCTTTTGTGGATCTTCAATTGCTTCAGGCCGTCTGGATGTACATGTGCAGGTCACTGGGGATACCATGGCTTAGCTTGGGCTCAGAGGCCTGACAGAACTGACAGATACAATGGGCAGAAACTCAGGAAGGATATAATTGATCTGAACAACGTCATCAAGCGACCTGATCTAATCGCCATTTAGAACACTGCATTCAACAACAGCACAATACAGTACGTCTTCTCAAGCTTACAGAAAACATGCACCGGCCGGGCGCGGTGGCTCACACCTGTAATCCCAGCACTTTGGGAGGCCGAGACGGGCGGATCACGAGGTCAGGAGTTCGAGACCATCCTGGTTA
>NW_012117821.1:410196-414536 GCF_000951035.1 Colobus angolensis palliatus
TAGCCAGGATGGTCTCGATCTCCTGACCTCGTGATCCGCCCGTCTCGGCCTCCCAAAGTGCTGGGATTACAGGCTTGAGCCACCGCGCCGGGCCCTAGTGGGTTTAAGGAAGTCTCCATTTTAGTTTGGATTTGCATTTCTGTGATAATTAGTGAAGTCGACTATCTTTGCGTGTGTTGATTGTATGGCTGATGGATTTTTGACAAAGGTGTCGAGAAAATTCAAAGGTGAAAAACAGCCTCTTCAACTATAGGCGCTGAAACAGTCGGACATCCACACGCAAAAGAATGAAGCTGGACCCCCTGTCTCACGTCATATGCAAAAATTAACTCAAAATGGATCAAAGACCTAAATAGTAGGTAACACCCATTAAGGGCTAAAACTATAAAATTCTCAGAAGGAAACCAAAGTGTAATCTTGGAGTAGGCAATAGTAAAATCCTTTGTGCTTTAAAATATAAAAGTAGAAAACCTACAGAATGGAAGAAAACATTTGCAAGTCATGTATCTGATAAGAGACCTGTACCTGGAACAGATGAATAACTCACACAGCTCAATAAGACGACAATCCCATTTAAAAATGGACAAAGGCCTTGAATGAACAATTCTCCAAGGCATACGAATGGCCAATAAGTGCATAAAAAGATGTGTGGAGGGCCAGGCACAGTGGCTCATGCCTGTAATCCCAGCACTTTGGGAGGCTGAGGCAGGCGGATTGCTTGAGTCTAGGAGTCTAGGAGTTTGAGACCAGCCTGGGCAACATGGTGAAACCCCATGCCTACTGCAAATACAAAAATACAAAAATTAGCCAAGTGTGGTGGTGCCTGTTGTCCCAGCTACTTGGGAGGCTGAGGTGGGAGGATGGCTTGAGCCTGGGAGGCGGAGCTTGCAGTGAGCTGAGATCACACCACTGCGCTCCAGCCTGGGTGACAGACTGAGACTCCATCTCAAAAAAAAAAAGTTTGGTATCACCAGCCATCGGGACAGGAAAATGCAAATCAAAACCACGAGATACCACTTCATACCCATAGGATGGCTATGATCAAAAGACGAACAATAGCAAGCATCTGTGGGATGTGCAGAAATCACAGCCTTCGTGCCCTGCTGGAGGAGCGTGAAATGGTGCAGCCATTTTGGATAACAGCCTGGCAGCCCTGCAAAAGGTTAAACACAGAGTTACCCTATGACCCACCATTCCACTTCTAGGTGTACATATCCAAGAGAAATGTAAACATACGTCCAAACAAAAGCACATACACAAATGTGTACAGCAGCATTATTCATGATTAGCCAAAATGTGGAACCAACCCAAATGTCCATTAACTGATGAATGGATAAACGGAAGGCCGTCCACCCACACAACGGAGGGTTATTTAGCCCTGAAAATGAAGGACTGATACACACTACAAAGTGGATAAACCGGCCCGGCGTGGTGGCTCACGCCTGTAATCCCAGCACTTTGGGAGGCCAAAGTGGGCAGATTGCCTGAGCTCAGGAGTTCGAGATCAGCCTCGGCAACATGTAGAAAGCCCATCTCTACTAAAATACAAAAAATTAGGCAGGCTTGGTGGCGGGCACCTGTAGTCCTAGCTACTCAGGAGGCTGAGGCAGGAGAATCGCTTGAACCCGGGAGGCGGAGTCTGCAATGAGCCAAGATCTCACCACTGCACTCCAGCCTGGGCGACAGAGCGAGACTCTGTCTCAAAACAAAACAAAACAAAACAAAACAAATGAAGTGGATAAACCTAAAAAATAGTCTAAGTGGAAGAAGCCAGTCACAAAAGACCGTATTAGATAAAATGTCCAGAATAGGCAAATCCACAGAGACAGAAGGTGGAGGAGTGGTTGTCTGGGGCTGGGGGTGCTGGTGAGAACTAACTGCCAATGAACGCGGGTTTTCTTTTTGGAGGAATGACCAGGGACTGTTGTGGTGTTTGCACAACGCTGAGTAGAATAAAAACCACTGTGGAAGGGTGACTTGCGTGGCATGTGATTACATCTCAACAAAGCTGTTACAAAAACAGAAAAAAGTGATAAAATGAATAGACAAGCTACAGATTAAAAATAACAACATTAGCTTTTAAGCAAAAATAATAGCAATGTCTTGGTGTAAAACTATATGGAGTAAAATGTACAACAAGATCTCAAAGGTTTTGTGGAATGGAAATAGTCTCTTGCAAAGTTCTTGGATTATATGTAAACTGGTATAATATTATTTGAAGGCAGACTGTGATAAATTGAAGACGCATATTGTAAACCTTAGAGAACTACTAAAAACCAAAACCCACTAAGCCAATAAAGGAGGTAAAATGGGCTATGAAAATATACTCAATTAATACAAAAGAAGGCAGAAAAAGAGAGAATGAACAAAGAACAGATGAGATAAACAGAAAATCAATAAACATTAAAATAATTTTAAATAACATTCTTAATAATAATTTAAAATAATAAATAAAAGCAAAGTGGGTAGATTTAAATCTTAGGAAACTGGCTGATCCCAGGATGGGGGGAGTGGGCAGAGAAGGCACAAATGATCCAGGACGTTCGGCTGCACCACTGAGACAGGTGCCATCCGGAAAGGGGTTCATTCGTCAAATCTTTGACACTTTCAATCATAGTAATAGATTATTACTCATCAAATAAAATAGGAAGAAATGAGTCCATATTCAACAAATAAATTTAAAATTTGACGAAAGATGAGATCTTCACATAGTTTTGGGTTTTTGTTTGTTTTGAGACAGGGTCTTGCTCTGTCATCCAGGCTGGAGTGCAGTGGTGTGATCATGGCTCACTGCAGCCTCGACCTCCTGGGCTCAAGCAATCCTCCCACTTCACCCTCCGACTAGCTGGGACTACAGGAGCGCACCGCTAAACCCGGACACTTGTTTTGGGGATTTTTTGTAGAGGTGGAGTCTCACTATGTTGCCCAGGCTGGTCTCGACCTCCAGGGCTCAAGCAATCCTCCCACTTTGCCCTCCCAAAGTGCTGGGATTACAGGCGTGAGCCACCGCACCTGGCCTTTACGTAGTCAAAGTGCTGGGATTACAGGCTTGAGCCACCGCCCGGCCTTTACGTAGTCAAAGTGCCGGGATTACAGGCGTGAGCCACCGCGCCCGGCCTTTACGTAGTCAAAGTGCTGCGATTACAGGCGTGAGCCACCGCGCCCGGCCTTTACGTAGTCAAAGTGCTGGGATTACAGGCGTGAGCCACTGCGCCCAGCCTTTACGTAGTCTTGAAGTACTTTTCCCACCAAATATGTATTAATTACAACGGGAAAACTGAAACTTTGCAATGGAAAAGGCTGGCAGACACCACCTTCATCAAACGATCAATAAATGAACCAAATCCAAGTCACGGTCCCCTGTTAGGCACTGACTTCCTGACCTCTGTGGTGTTCCTGCCACAGAGGCACGGCCTGAGTTAACTCTGAGGAAACAGACAATGCGAACTGAGGACATCGTATGCGGTAACTGACCCGTCATCCCCAAAAGTGTCACAGCCATAAATGTCAGGGAGAGACTGAGAACTGTTCCTGACTGAAGACGACAGGAGACTTGGCAACAAAAAATGCTGAACTGGACTCGTCTGTCATAAAGGGCATGCTGGTGACAGACGGCAAAGCCTGCGTCGGGTGTGAGGTGCGGGTTCATGTCCTGATGTTGATGGCTTGCTGTGGTCACACAAGACCGTCCTGTGTGTAGGAAATATTCATGGAAGTATTTGGAGATGATGGGGTACCAAGTTGGCAATTTATTTTCTGGCAGTTCAGAGAAAAAAGATGTTTGTATTGTACTTGCAGCTGTTCTGTAAGGTTGAGATTGTTTTGATGTTTTAAAATGTCAACAAATGTTAATAAAGACACGTGCATGTCTATGTTCATTGCAGCGCTATTCACAATAGCACGATTCCAAGAAGTGGAGTCAATCTAAATGCCCACCAGTGGCAGACTGGATGAAAATGTGGTACAAACACATCATGGAATACTATGCAGCCATAAAAAAGAGGGTGATCAGACTGGACGAAACTGTGGCACATATATACCATGGAATACTATGTAGCCATAAAAAAGACTGAGATCTTGCCTTTTGTGGCAACATGAGTGGAGCTAGAGGTTATTATCTTTAGCAAACTTATGTAGGAACAGAAAACCAAATACCACGTGCTATCACTTATAAATGGCAGCTAAATGATGAGAGCTCATGAACATAAAGAACAAGAGACACAGGCCTACTTAAGAGTGGAGGGTTGAGGCTGGGCACGGTGGCTCAAGCCTGTAATCCCAGCACTTTGGGAGGCCGAGACGGGCGGATCACGAGGTCAGGAGATCGAGACCATCCTGGC
>NW_012117821.1:414586-417946 GCF_000951035.1 Colobus angolensis palliatus
CGAGCCACTGCACTCCAGCCTGGGTAACAGAGCAAGACTCCATCTCAAAAAAAAAAAAAGAAAAAAAAAGAAATCACTTAGGAGGCCATGAAACCCCAAGAAGGAATGTGGAGTGTGACAAGAGAGTTAAGGATTCCCTTGTAGGACACGTCGTACTGAAGGGCTGGGGAAAGACGCTGACCTAAGTGACCTTGGGAACGAGTGGAGCCTCCAAGACTGAAGGCAAAAGGAGCTGCACAGAAGCATGGTGTCTCGTTGGTGATGTCATCTCCCACAGGAATTTCACAATTCTATTTTGTAAAATAGAGACGGGATCTCTCTGTGTTGGCCAGGGTGGTCTCAAGCTTCTCTCTCAAGCAATCCTTCCACCTCGGTCTCCCGAAGTGCTGCGTGAAGGCTAACAATTCTGATACAGCTATGCATGGATCCTGGATTTAGCAATTAAGTACATAGATGGCAGATGGTGGGAGTGAGGTTTCTCACTATTAGAATGGGAACTTACAGACGGCAGGAAAAGAAGGCTAGAATGAGCCATGTGGAAATGAATCAGAGTTGGAGACATTGGCATGGACTCGTGTCTTCCCAGACACAGACATAGAACGGTGCACATAGAAACATAGATACATTTGGAGACACAAAATTTCTTTGCTCTGTAGCTATGAGGGCTTAAAAGAAATGATGCCCCAAGTAGCAGGAAGCACATTCAACACCAAGATCTTGGTTTCTGATGCCATCCTCCAAGAAAAGAAACCAGGGCTCCTTGGAGAAATAGCCGATTCCAGGACTGCAGCAGAAGATACCCAAAATTAACAAAGAGCATCTCATAGTGCCAGAAAGTAAGGAAATGTTACACACACACACACGCACACACAGATACACATACCCACACATACACATACACACATCAACACATCCACACACACACGTAAACACACAGATACACATACCCACACATACATACACATATACACAACACATCCATACACACAGACACACACATACACACTCATACAGACACACACATACACACACTCAGATACATATACCCACACATACTCACATCAACACATCTATACACACACACATACACACTCCAACAGAAACACACACACAGGTGCACACACACAGATACACATATCCACACATACATACACACAGCAACACAACCATACACACAGATACACATACCCACACATACATACACATACACACAACACATCCATACACATACACATACACACATACACAGATACAAATACCCACATATACATACACAATCAACACATCAATGCACACACACACACACATACACATACACACACATGCACACACAGATACACATACCTACACATACATACACACATTTCAACACAACCATACGCACACAGAGATACACATACAGATACATACATACACATACACACAACACATCCATACACATACACACATACACGTACAGACACACACACATACACATACCCACACATACATACACGTCAACACATCCATACACACATGCAGACACACACACACAGATACTCATACCCACACATCCATACACACACACACATACACGTACACACTTAGACACACACATGCACTTGCACACTTATACACAGACACACACACATAAACACATACACACACACACACACACACAGACGGGGTGTGTCAGAAGAGCACAGGAGTCGACTAAAACGTTCCTAATGGTCAAAGTTGGAACAATTTGAGCAATCAAATAAATACATGGACTATAACCCAAAGTCTCAAATATCCATGAGCCCAGGTTGGTGTAATAAATAACTGAAATAAACTAATAAGGGGGATAGAGAAAACAAATCTCCAATGCGGAATTCCAAAATATTTACGTGGAGACTGTACCCCAAAGAGGGGAGGCATTTTCTGTGCCAGTGAAGGGATGAAAAGGGGGCAAGAATAGCCCGCAGTGGAGACACCCGGCAAACAGCAGCTCGGCCGGGCGACAAAGGCCACCATTGACGGGCACCGTGGGGATGGAATCTACCCCTGCCAGGAAGTCATGAGAACGGCACTCTACATCTGTACTCTTCCTCCCAACAGCTCACAACTCCGGTCTTCTTTTTTTTTTTGAGACGGAGTCTCGCTCTGTCGCCCAGGCTGGAGTGCAGTGGTGCGATCTTGGCTCACTGCAACCTCTGCTTCCCAGGTTCACGCCATTCTCCTGCCTCAGCCTCCCGAGTAGCTGGGACTATAGGCACCTGCCACCACGCCTGGCTAAGTTTTTGGGTTTTTTTTTCAGTAGAGACAGGGGTTTTACCGTGTTAGCCAGGATGGTCTCGATCTCCTGACCTCATGATCCGCCCACCTCGGCCTCCCAAAGTGCTGGGATGACAGGCGTGAGCCACCGCGCCCGGCCAAGTCCAGTCTCATCATGAGAAAAACATCAGACAAGTTCCAATAGTGGGTCATCCTAACAAATACTTAACCAGGCCAGACTGGGTGGCCCACGCCTGTCATCCCAGCACTTTGGGAGGCCGAGGTGGGCGGAGCGCTTGAGCCTGGGAGTTTGAGACCACCCTGGCTAACACAGTGAAACCCCATCTCTACTAAAAATACAAAACTTAACCAAGTGTGGTGCTGCCTGTGGTACCAGCTACTTGGGAGGCTGAGGTGGGAGGATCGCTTGGGCCCGGCAGGCGGAGGCTGCAGTGAGCCGAGATTGTGCCACTGCACTCCAGCCTGGGCAACAGAGCAAGACTCTGTCTCAAAGAAAAAAAATTAACCAGTTGTCCTCTAAATTGTCAAGCTCACCAAAAACAAGTAAAGTCTAAGAAACTGCCACAACCAAAAGGAGCCTGAGGAGACCTGGCAACTAATGTGGTTCCCCGGGTGGAATCCTGGAAAAGAAAAGACAAAATAGGTAAAATCTAAGGAAATTTGAATAAACTATGAACTTTAGATAATAATAATGTATCAATATTTGTTCATTAATTATAACAAAGGTACCATATTAATAGAAGATGTTAACAATAGGCATAAAATGAGGTACCCACGTACCTCATCTCAGTTTCTGTCTAAATCTAAAAATATTCTTGGCCAGGCATGGTGGCTCACACCTGTCATCCCAGCACTTTGGGAGGCTGAGGCAGGCAGATCACCTGAGATTAGGAGTTCAAGACCAGCCTGGTCAACAGGGAGAAACCCCGTCTATACTAAAAATACAAAAATTAGCCAGGTGTCATGGCATGTGCCTGTAATCCCAGCTAAAAATACAAAAATTAGCCAGGTGTCATGGCATGTGCCTGTAATCCCAGCTACTCAGGAGGTTAAGACAGGAGAACTGCTTGAACCAAGAGGCAGAGGCTGCAGTGAGCTGAGATT
>NW_012117821.1:423706-426582 GCF_000951035.1 Colobus angolensis palliatus
GCCCAGGCTGGAGTGCAGTGGTGCGATCTCGGCTCACTGCAAGCTCCGCCTCCCGGGTTCACGCCATTCTCTTGCCTCAGCCTCCTGAGTAACTGGGACTACAGGCGCCCGCCACCTCGCCCGGCTAATTTTTCTGTATTTTTAGTAGAGACGGGGTTTCACCGTATTAGCCAGGATGGTCTTGATCTCCTGAGCTCTTGACCCGCCCGCCTCGGCCTCCCAAAGTGCTGGGATTACAGGCGTGAGACACCACGCCCAGCCAAGATTTTTAAAAATAAATAAAATACATGTTGAGTCAAAGAAGCCAGAGACAATGAAGTACACACTCCATTAAACCAATTATAGGAAATTCCAGAATAGAAATGTTAATCTATGGTGACAGGAGCAGATCGGTGTCTCCTGGTTCAGGAGTGGTGGTGTGAAGGACACAGATGGGGACGGTGGCAGGGAGGATACGGGGAGACGGTGGCATTGAGGATACAGGGGATATGGCCACGTGGAGGATACCGGGGGGACGGTGGTGTGGAGGATACGTGGGAGACAGTGGCGTGGACAATATGGGGGGGACGATGTCCTCATTGTGGTAGTGGTTGTAAGGTTTACACATTTGCCGAACACATCAAACATTTATGAAGGGTGCCTTCAATGATCCCTAAATGATACCTCGATAAAGTTGAACGAAAGGTTAAAAAAAAATTCTATCCAGCTGTTTTGTAGAAATTAACACGCTGTTTCTAAAATTTATATAAAGACAGGAAGGACCTCGTGTAGCCAAATAGCCAGAGAGTCATCTTTTGGAATAAGGACACAGCTGGAGGACCTGTGCCACCACACATCATTATTTTACACTTGGAGATATTGGCCTCAAGGCAAACAACCCACCAATGGGGAAAAGCCCTGAGGTGCAGCCCACAGGCTCACACCGCTGACACTCTGTGATGGTGCCAATGCAGTTCATGGGGGGAAAGGAAAAGCCTCTTAAGAAACCAACAAATAGGCCAGGTGCGGTGGCTCACGCCTGTAATCCCAGCACTTTGGGAGGCCGAGGTGGGCGGATCACGAGGTCAGAAGATCGAGACCATCCTGGCTAACACAGTGAAACCCGGTCTCTACTAAAAATACAAAACTTAGCTGGGCGTGGTGGCGGGCGCCTGTAGTCCCAGCTACTCAGGAGGCTGAGGCAGGAGAATGGTGTGAACCCGGGAGGTGGAGTTTGCAGTGAGCCAAGATCCGGCCACTGCACTCCAGCCTGGGCGACAGAGCGAGCCCCCGTCTCAAAAAAAAATAAAAAATAAAAAATAAAAAGAATAATTGACCAGATTCAACACAGTCCTTATCAGAATCCCAGCTGGCTCTTTTGCAGAAATTGACAAACTGATCCTAAAGTTTACATGGAAACTGAAGGGCCCTAGAATAGCCAAAACAATATTTAAAAAGAACAAAGTTAGAGGACCCACATTTCTCCGTCTCAAAACTTACCACAAAGATACAGTGATCAAAACTGTACAGTGTGGTACAGGCGTGAGGACAGACGTACTGACAAATGGGATAGAACTGAGAGTCCAGAAATAAACACTTGTGACCCACTGATTTTTTTTCTTTTTTCCCCCTCAACTTTATTTTTATACTCAAACAAGGTTTTTTTTTAAAAAATCAAAACCATATTTTACATGATCAAATTCAAAAATATGATCTCAGCCCAGGCATGGTGGCTCAGGCCTATAATCCCAGCACTTTGGGAGGCCAAGGCAGGTGGATCATTTGGGGATCTGGAGTTTGAGACCAGCCTGGCCAACATGGTGAAGCCCCGCACCTACTAAAAAAACAAAGATGCCGGGCGTGGTGGTGCATGCCTGTAGTCCCAGCTACTGGAGAGGCTGAGGCATGAGAATCACTTGAATCTGGGAGGTAGAGGTTGCAGTGAGCCGAAATCATGCCACTGGACTCCCGCCTGGGGGACAGAGCGAGACTCCTTTTCAAAAAAAAAAAGATCTCAGTTTATATGTTCCAAGTTGAAATATCTAAATAGCTGTAGAGATGACAGTGACAGATCCAGATGAAGCAGCCAGGACCCGGTAGGTCTTACGGACACGTTAGGAGACACTTTGCATTGGTTCCTAAATTTGGGAAATTCAGTTCTTTTTTCTCAATCTTTTTTTCACGTTAAAATACACATACATAAAATTAACCTGGCTCAGTGCGCAGTTCAGTGGTATTACACGTATCCACAATTAGTGCAACTGTCAACTCCATCCATCTCCGAAACTCTTTTCACCTGGTAAAACTAGAACTCTATACCCGTTAAACAATAACTTCCCATCCTCTTCTTTCTACCCACTGGCAACCACCCTTCTACTGTCTGTCTCTATGATTCTGAACACTCTAAGTAACTCTATAAGCGGAAGCATGCAGTATTTGTGTTTTTGTTATTGGCTTATTTCACTCAGCATAATATCCTCAAGGTTCATCCATGTTGTAGCATATTGTAGAGTGTCCTTCTTTTTTAAGGTCAAATAATATGCACTCCATGCATGTACGACATTTCGTTTATCCATCCATCCGCTGAATCGGCTGCTTCCATGTTTTGGCTGTCGTGAATGATGCTGTTATGAACGTGGGTGTACAAATCTCTCTTGCAGACCCCAACTTCAATTGCTTTGGGTGTATACCCAGAAGTAGAATTGATGGATTATGTGGCAATTCTATTTTTAATTTTTTAAGGAACTGCCATACAGTTCTCCACAGCATTTGTGTCCTTTTATGTTCCTCCCAACAGTACGCAAGGGTCCTGATTTCTCCACATCCTTGCCAACACTTGTAATTGTCCATCTTTTTTATTATAGCCATCCAAGTGGTTTTTTTTTTTTTTTTTTTTT
>NW_012117821.1:430257-477726 GCF_000951035.1 Colobus angolensis palliatus
AGGAAGAAGGAAGGAAGGAAGGAAGGAAGGAAGGAAGGAAGGAAGGAAGGAAGGAAGGAAGGAAAAGAAAGAAAGAAAGAAAAAATCAACAAATGAGGCCGGAGCAAGTGGGTTTCCCCAGGAAAAAACCTCCCTTGACCTCACTCCATTCTCAAAAATGAATTTAAGATGAATCATGCACCTAAATGTAAAATCCAAAACTGTAATGTTTTAGAGGGAAATAGGATAATATATTCCTAAATTTGAGAAGATATTTTCCTGTTTTTCTCTCTAAAGCATTATAGTAAAGATACCTTAGGGCAGAGAAAGTACTAATCGAAAAAGCAGGGCCAGGCGCGGTGGCTCATGCCTGTAATCCCAGCACTTTGGGTGGCCGAGGTGGACAAATTGCCTGAGGCTGGGATTTCAAGACCAGCCTGACCAACATGGAGAAACCCCGTCTGTACCGAAAATACAAAATTAGCCGGGCGTGGTGGCGGGTGCCTGTAATCCCAGCTACTCGGGAGGCTGAGGCAGGAGAATCGCTTGAACCCCGGAGGCAGAGGTTGCAGTGAGCCGAGATGGCACCATTGTACTCCAGTCTGGGCAACAAGAGAAAAACTCCATCTCAAAAAAAAAAAAAAAAAAAAAAAGAGAAAAGAAAAAGAAGAAAGGGATAAATTGGACCTGGTCAAATTGGACTGGAAACACTTAGGATTCATGAAAACATGAAGCAATGAGAACTCCCACGTATGAGTGGCGTGGACAGATGATGCTGCCAGCTGCAGAGACAAGGGTGACTCCTCACAGAAGTCAGCAAGCTCCTTTCTAGGAATTCACCTTTGACCAACAAAAACATGCACACAAGACCTGTACAAGAAAGGCGATAGCTGCTTTATCGACAATAGCCCCAAACTGGAGATAACCCAAGCAAACACACAGAGGAGAACGGATTAATGCAAAAGCCGCTGAGCAGAAGAGAGGCCAAAAAAAGTAACCCACTGCATGGTTCCTGTTATAGAAAGTCCTAGAAGAGGCAAAACTAACTTACAGTGAAAGAAATCAGATGGGTGATGTGCCTTGTGGGCAGGGCCAGAGAGGGGAGGAAGAGAGAACGTTGGCTGGGGGATGTAAACAGCCTCTGTCCTGATAAGGGGTGGATCCCATGGCAAAGGCATTTGTCAGAACGCACTGAGCTGCATTCAATCCATGCATTTTGCCAAATGCCAATTATGCCTCAACAAAAAGCCTAAAATGTATACTGTTATTTCATACCATACGCCAAATAAATTCCACCTGGATTCAAGAGCTAAACCTAAAGACAAAGAACTAGGACAAGCACTGGAGCATATTTTTTATAATTTGGGGGTGCAGAAGGTCTTTCTAAACGTATTACACAATCAGAAGTCACCAGATTTCTGCCACATAACAAATTTAAATTCGGTATAGGTATAAAACTACAATATATAAAGAGCCCACAAATATCAGTAAGAAAAATATAGCACAACAGAATTTTTGCACAAAGGCAATTCACATAGGAGGAAAGGCTAGGCTGTGATAAATATAAGAAGAGATGCTCAATTTTATCAACAATCAACTGCAGAGCAACACTGCAGTGAGAGTCACCCTCTCGACAATGAGAAAAGCAGGAAGTGCGAAGCGGGGGCCTCAGGGAGGGCTGGGGGAGACGTACATCAGTGAAGGCAAAACTGGCTGGTGTCTTCTGGGTGACGTTTTGGTAAGCAATCCCAAAAGGGACAATACGTGCCCTCTGACCCCTTCCCTAAGAAGGCAATTGCACAAACGGATAAAGATGAGGTACGGGATTCTCCTTCCCAGCGTCATTGCGCTTCGCAAAAGAAACATCATACATACGTCACAAAGGGTTCACCTGGTCCAGACACGCAGTACGTCCGATGCTCCGGCCAAAGCCCAGGAGGCTCTCCCTTGCCTGACAGGAGACGCACTCGGCCCGAGTGAACACGGCAGGCTGCAGCTGTCTCCCGTGTCAGGCGGGGGTGAGAAGGGGGATTTCTGGAGCATTTCACATTCCTCTTCCAGGTCTTGTGCGTTGAGTTTTTGGTAATAAACAGGTGTGACTTTCACAGAAACAAGTGCAACCTCCAGTGTAACTGGGTGGCCTGTGCTCACGCCCCATCCGTGTTTGCGCGGCTGCCCCTCCGTGGGGAGGGCCTCCGTCCACGCGGCCTCCGAAGACCCCGAGGAGGTGTGCACAGCTGGGGACCCCGGGGCCCTACTCAGCCCCCTCAGAACACCCTGACCCAAGAAGGCCCCAGCTCGCACTCCAAGGACCAACGGAGGCTGGCCAGTGGCTGAGCCCTGTTCCCTGCCCTCAGGGAACTACATTGCCCTGAGTCACCCTGGGTGGGGGGAAGAGCTAAAAAAGGAGCCCTGGGTCCCTCAAGAATGCGTGGGGGGGGGGGGAGTGTGCCAGGAGCCAGCAGGCACAAGGACCCACTGTGTGTTGGCACCACTGCCATCTCCTTGGCCTACCCGGCTGGGGCCCCTTGGGCTCCAGTGTCACACCCAAGTCCACTCACTGTGGCGCCTCGGCAGCCCGACCCCCACCCATTGAGCTCAGAGGGGCCTCCGCTCCAGCCACATAAGCCTGTTTTTTCTCACAGACTACAGCCTGGGTGAGGACAAGGACGCAGGCCACTCTCTGCCCAAGTGGGTTAAGAACATGCTACGAGCTTTGCCCAGGTGAGGGGTTCTGGCTGCTGCAGGACCAGAGGGCCAGCCTGCACGGGTTTTCCATTTTTATTTATCGGAAGAGGAGAAAGAGGGAGGGGGAGGGGGAGGGGGAGGCCTCCCGCCCTGCCCTGGCCTACCCGGTCCCTGTGAGACTCACCTGTTCTCCGCACCTGCCACAGGTCCCCTCAGCCCCCTTCCCAGTGGGCCTACACTCCCCGGAGCACGTGCAGATGCTGCCCCACAGTGCAAAGGGCCTGCAAGGTCTCTTCCTCCTAAGCCCAGCCCAGAGTCTGGTTTAGGGACAAGGCGGTCACTGCAGAGCTGCCCAGGACCGTGTGAGGTGGTCTCTGTGTTGGGTGCTCATTTTAAATGGCTGGAACTTTCTGTGACAGAGCCTAGTTGTCGGGCCACCCTGGCAGGCCTTCGTGACACCCAAAAAGTTTGCTATTGGCTTGATTCAAGCAACACCTGTTTGTACATATAGCACCTGACCCAGGGCACGGAGCAGAACAGGTAAACACTCAAGCCACAAAAATTAGTCAGTCATCTGCCAGCTACCGGCTGTCCCAGGGGAAGGGGCTGTACCGGCTGCTCCCCATGCAGGGCTGGTGGAGCCAGCAGAGCCTTAGGTTCAGGCTCCAGTGGCCCCTCAGTCACCTCCTGCCACGGCCTCTGAGATGAGGTGACCTCCGGCTCCTCCACGCTCCTGAGCCCAGGCTTGGCAAGAACGCAGCCCACCCCACACAGCCCCTCCTCAGATGCGGAGGTGAAAGGCCATAGGCTGTCTGGGTTCCTAGAGGAACGTGGCCTCCCCTGTGGCCCTGTGCAGAGCGGTCAAGGCGGGCCACACCCATCCTGGGTCCGCCAGCCCAGTCCTTCATGCAGTTGCGCAATGTCTGGCGACAGGCACTTGTACCTCAGGCTGGACCACCACGCACCCTGCTTGGGCCATCTATTCACAAAGTGCAGGGCAGTTGTTACCGGGCTAGATAAGCATCTAAAATGCCTGAGTGAATTCTGTGTATTAAACCACAGAGTGTCTGAGCATGTTACTGAGGTTACACTAAAAACCCTCCTGTGGTGAGTGAGGCCAGTCAGCATGGAGAACACAGCAGGCTGGAGGCTTTGGGTCTAGGGGTCCCCACAGACAGGTGGGGGTCGTGGCTGGCAGGAAGTAGGATGGGCTCTGGCTCTGCCTTCTGCGGCCTCACTGTTCACATGCAGCTCTGCCTCTGGCTGTGAGACTCACCTGACGAGCCCTGTCGGCTTCCAGAACGATGCCCAGACCTGGGCACCTGGCACTAGATGCAGACATGCAGACACAAAACATACCAGTGTGCCCACACTTGCACATGTATTCACACACACAGACTCATTCAACACATGCAGGAATGCACAGGCTTCCCTAACCTCTGCCTGGAATGTTCCCTCTTCAGGGACAAATCTGGGGTGAAAAGGAAGCTGTACTTCCTTGGACAGGGGACAGAGAGCTGGGCCGGGTCCAGGGGGGACCCACAAGTTCTGCAGAGACCAGCTGAAATATGGTGTCATAATAAAAACCCCATTTAAAGTACTTCTTTTTTTTTTTATTGATTTCATTGAAAACAGAACAAGAAATGGTCAGAGCCAAAAGACTGCTCTTAAAACTGTCAAAAACATTTTAACAGAAAAAAATAAACATGACTGCATTATGAATGTTTAGAAGAGTTGCACAAAAAAAACCCCACTGTTACTGCACTAATTACAGTATTTAAAAAGGTATATGCCAAAAAAAAGTATATGACCTGCCAGGCCACCACACAAAAGGTGATGGCAAATTTATTCACACTACAAGACTAACATTTTTAAAAAAGTTTTTCCTGCATTTTATTCTAAAATCACTTTGTTCTCTTTATACAGTTGATAGTTTATTTCACGTGGTGAGTAGAAACCACACCAGAATCAGCACCGTTGTCTGTGTTTTGTTTTTTATTTTTTGTTTGTCCTAATGTTCAGTAATGGTAGAAAATAAATCAGTTTATTCATCATAGCATGTGGCTTAAAAAATCAACAGAAGGTGCCAGCGTCAACGGAACCGGCGGGGGCTGCACCCACCAAACCACTTCCTCGAAAAGAAATGTCAGTTAGAGGTTTGATATATAGGACTAGATATAGGATTCCTTTAAAAAGCAAACCCACATTTTCTCCAAAGTTAGTGGCGGGGTCGGTCTCCTGACTCTCCGAGACTGGCAGCAGACAGTGTCCTCCGTGCAGCCCCTGGGACCCGGCACCAGCCACGCAGGGCGCGGGCAGGGCGAACGGAGCAGCTCGCGCTAACGGTGGCCTCGGCGGCGCCACACAGAACAGTCTGGGCCGGGCAGGAGAACAAAGCAACCCCGTGGTGCAGCGGGGACCTCGGAGGTCAGAGGAAGAAACGAGAAACTTCGCAACGACAAATCAGCATCAGAAACTCAGAAGGTGATGCCAGTGCGGACTCCCAGCGTCTTTGGGGCGCGGGCCAAAGTGTGCGCTCCAGCCTGGGCACTGGGCCCGCGGCGACGCCGCAGGTCTGGGAAGGTGGCTGGGAGGCGTCCGCATCCGCCCGCAGGGGCTGCAGCCTCACCTCCGACCCCTCCAGGAAGCCGGCGGCGCAGCCCCCAAGGAGGACACGTGCGGAATCTCTCCTCCTCCTCCTCTAAACGGCGACGCGGCGGACCCTGGCTCCCGAGCGCCCCGCTGGCCGGCGGCATCTCATAGCGGGTCGGCGGCAGCCGCGGAGCTGGTGTCGGGCAGGCCGTCCTCCTGGGCCTCCTGGGCCGCGCTGGCCTGACGTTGGGCCAGGGCCGCGCTCGAGTGCCGGCACTTGGGGGAGCCGCAGCGGCAGCTGAAGAGCTTGCCTTTGATGTCCCAGAAGCGCTCTCCGTAGTCAAACCTGGGGGGGGGGGGACAGAACCAACGCTCCAAGTCGAATCCCACCGGCACCTCCCACAAGCCAGATAAATGCAGGCAAGGCCAGAGCTTCCTCGCCCCGACCTGCCGTGCCGCATCCCAGGTTGTAGTTTTTAGAACTACAGGAAAACCCTGAGGATAAATCCGAGACAAGCCCAGGAAAGCAACGCAAGCCCCGTTCCTAAAACCGTCCCGCTGCCAGCGGACATGGCCAGGGGCTGCGACGGTGCGTACCCGAGCTGTTCGCCGGCCTCGATCAGGCGGGTGCTGAAGAAGGCGATCCGGGGGAACCTCAGGTCCTGGTGGGCCATGAACACGCGCACGGGCACCAGGTTGGGCTCGCAGTGGTGGTTGATGAACCGGCTGACGTTTCCGTAGAACCGCGCGTCGATGCAGTAAACCTCCCCGTCCTGCAGGGCGAGAGAAGCCGGCACGCGCTGCAGCGAGCAAGGCCCCGCAAGCCGGCCTCGCCGGGTACGGCGGCCCCAGAGCCTGGGGTTGGGCGCAAACCCGCCACGCAGGAGGGGCCTTCTCCAGTGATCCCCGGCGGCGGTGCGGAACCTCCGCTGGCCTTCTCGCTGTTTGGCCGCCCACCCCGCACCCTGCCCTCCCTGCTGGGCCGTCGTCTGCGGTGCTGCGGTGCGCGTGGTGCAGGCCGTTCCCTTGACAGCGTCCCCATGGGGCTTCCAGCGACGGAATACGGACAGCGCCGTCCCACCCAGTACCCATGGGGCTGTCTGGCACCAACAGGATAAAGGAGGCCGGGGCTGCAAGAGCCCCATGAGGCAGTGGCAGGGGCTGAGGGGGTCGGGAGGGATGGAGCTGGCGTCCGGGACGCACTGCCTTGGTGACGAGCAGGCGGAACAGTCCCCGGAGGGTCTGGGGAGACTCAGTGGCGAATGGCACCAGGGAGGACCTTCAGGCGGAGGCTGCCCACAGAAAACGACTTCTGCTGCAGCCCTTCCGGGAGCTGGTGTGGTTGTGGAACACGAGGCCTCTTGAAGAGACTGAGGCGTCCTCCTGACCCTGGTGCCTTGGAGAGAAGCCCAAGATTCCAGGTGGCCGCATGGCCCTGGCCCCTGGCACTGGCCTGCGATGATGTTTTCTGAATTGACTGTAGAGAGGGGGATGAGGTGGGTGGGCCTGACCCAACCACGCAACCCTTTTAAAAGCGGCTCTCTCTGGAGACCCAGGGCGTGGAGCTGCTGGCGCCTGGATGGAGGGGCTGCATGGGAGGAAGGTGGGTGGTCCTGACAGCAGCTAGCAAGGAACCTGGACGCTGCCCATGCGACCACAGGGACCTGGGCTCAGCAGCACCCCGCCTGTGCAGCCCAAGACCCGGCACGCTCAACCCCTGCTGCGCACACTGGGCCGAGTGGGTGGGCGCCATGGCGAGCTGCGGGTGGGTGGCGTGGTTCGTTACCCAGCGACGGGAAGAGGCAACACCACAGACGACAGCCAGGCAGACGGGGAAGGAGGCACCTGGGGCTTTCCAGGACCAAGTTCCGAGAGGGAGGAGCCTGCAGGCAGAGACACCTGGTCCACAACCTGCCCCAAAATGAGTACTAACCAGAGAACCAGAGACTCTCAGAGATCAAGAGGTTAAAACCCAAACCAGCAAGCCAGTGAAAGCGTGGACGAGGGCAGATCTCCAACAACCTTCATGGCGCGGGCAGTGACAAGACGGTAAACCAGGCGAGCACGGCCGCGGTACGGGACCAGCCATAGCCCCCAAAGACAAAGACACGGGAAGCCGCCTCCCGGTTTACCCCAAAGAAACAGAGCTCAGAGTGGCTCACGTGGCGTGGACTTTGGCCTCTGCTTCAGGGTCTGGTGGACTAGGAATCTATAGGCGACCCCTCCCCGTGCAAAAAGCACCTCTGAAACTAGTAACACGCACACATGAAAGTCCTGGACAGTAGCAAGATGGAGACTGAGGGGCTCCCGGCTGGAGGGGCCAGGCCCAGCTCTGCCCAGGCTTTCACCGGGCGTGGCCCGTCTGGCAGAGCACACAGCACTGCCCCATGGGGAAGAACCTGCAGGTGCTTCGGCGGCGGGTGGGGTTTCAAAGTCTGTGTACACAAATCTCTGCCCAACCAGGACCCCATAAAGACAGCAACCCCAGCAAAGATGCACGACTGGAGTAAGGCAGACAGGCCACGTGGGAGGCGGGAACTGCGGAGACAGCCCAGTCAATCCTAGGACTGGAGCAAGGTGCAGAGGCCACATGGGAGGCGGGGCCTGAGGGAGCCCAGCCAATCCTAGCACTGGAGGGAAGGCAGGGCCTGCAGAAGGATCCCAGCCAATCCTAGGACTGGAGGGAGGCGCAAAGGCCGAGTGGGAGGCGGGGCCTACAGAGGGGGTCCAGCCAATCCTAGGACGGGAGCGAGGCGCAGAGGCCACATGGGAGGCGGGGTCTGAGGAGGGAGCCCAGCCAATCCTAGGCCTGGAGCGAAGCGAAGGGGCACGTGGGAGGCGGGGCCAGAGGGAGCCCAGGCAATCCTAGGCCTGGAGCGAGGCGCAGGGGCCACGTGGGAGGCGCGGCCTGAGGAGGGAGCCCAGCCAATCCTAGGACTGGAGAGAAGGCACAGGGACCACGAGAGAGGCGGGGCCTGTGGAAGGGGCCCAGCCAATTGCACTGGGGAAACAAGACCCACGCAGGAGAGAAACCAGAGTCCTGGTTAACAGAGAGAAACACGTTAACAGGACAACTGAAGTGACCTGACACTAGAAACACTGAGGAAATGAACACGTCTGAAAGAGAACACTCAACTGAGCCCAGCCTTGAGATGAACCAAATGCTGCACCAACAGACACGTATTTTCAAGGCAGCTCCTAAGGCTATCCTCAATGAAGAACAAAAAGCAAGATTTCATGGCATGAAAATCTCAGAGAAATGAGAAGTCTCAGCAGAGAAACAGAAAAAGAATCCAACGGAAATTCTAAATCGAAATTAACTGTCTGCTGAAGCCATCACTGGGTGGATGAACAGAATCTCAGATTTGCCTGACAGGTAAAGTCAAACAAACTGACTTGTACACAACATTATCTGAGATAAATAGCAAGGGCTGGAATCAACCTGAATGTCCCAAAAAAGGAGGAGAAAGATTTCCACATACGGACAAGATGATGACTCTTTCCAAATCCTGTCGGAAGAAAGGTAAGGGCTAGTGCAGTATCTACACTCTACCACTGTTTGTGTTAAGGAAAGAGAAGGAATAAGAAACTTACTTGAGTATTTTTTCTCGATTTCTGCTGATGGTTGCTGCAGGTGCTATGGTTGGAATGTGTGTGTCCCCCCACCAGACTCACAGGCTGAGACCCCTAGGTTACAGTGAGGCTTTGGGAAGGCGATTAAGTCATGGGAGTGGAGGGAATTGTGCCCTCATAAAAGGGACTCCAGACAGCTGCTGCACCCCCTCCACCACGTGAGGACACAGTGAGAAGGCACTGGCCCTCCCCAGACACCAGATCTACCAGCACCTTCATCTTGGGACTTCCAGCCTCCAGAGCAGTGAGAAACACATTCCTGTTATTTGTAAGCCTCACGGTTTACAGTGTTTTGCTATCAAAGTCCGAATGGAGTAAGACAGCAAGAAACAGAATACAGAGAACATGGAGAGAAGCAAGGCTTTTCTGGGTGTGAATTTCCCAAGCACGCAAACATTTTACACAATCAAATAACAAAAAATTAAATCGTAACATTTAAAATGAACTAAAATTAATGTAACTGCCTATCAAGTTGGTGACACAATCACACAAGCAACATTTCCGGTGCTGCGAAGCACAGGACTGGGTCCATCTTCCATGGAACATGCTCTAAGGAGCGAGACGCTGCAAAGAAACGCAGATGCCATCCCGCAGTTGTACTGGTGCTTACTGTTATCAGTAATAATCTTGGCTGGGAGCCGTGGCTCACGCCTGTAATCCCTGCACTTTGGGAGGCCGAGGCGGGTGGATCACGAGGTCAGGAGATCGAGACAATCCTGGCTAACACAGTGAAACCCCGTCTCTACTAAAAACACAAAAAATTAGCTGGGCGTGGTGGCAGGTGTCTGTGATACTCGGGAGGCTGAGGCAGGAGAATGGCGTGAACCTGGGAGGCGGAGCTTGCAGTGAGCCGAGATAGCGCCACTGCACTCCAGCCTGGGTGAAAGTGCGAGACTTTGTCTCAAAAAAAAAAAAAAAAAAATACTGTTTATAACATATGAAAAGTAGGGCGTGCTTAGGAATACATTTAACAAAACAGTGTAAGACCTACATACTAAAAGCTACAAAGAGAAACTCAAGATCTAACTGAAAGAGAGCTGGGCCACCTGCAGACACAGAGTCAGAAGGCTCAATGCGCTAATGGCCAGCAGATTGAGTGCAGTCTCAGCAAAAATTCCAGCAGCCTTGGCCTGTACTGACGCCCGGGCTCTCAACTGTCTATGGAAATGCAAAGGACACGGAGGAGCGCAACAGGCTGAAAAGAACCAAGTATGAGGAGTATCAGGACCTAACACTGCCTGGCTCCCAGTTTTACTATCGATCAAGAGAATGTGGCATTGGTGTGAGGATCAGCAAATAGATCAAAGGAAGAAACATGGTCCAGACGTAGATCTGCGTCAGCTGGGGTAAGCACAACTAGTGGTGCTGGATTAACTGTCCACGGACACAAGTGACCCTCAATCCTTACTTCAAACCCACGTTTCTGAGAGACAGGCCAGGCTGGAGTGCAGTGACTCGATCACGGCTCACTGCAGCTTCAGACTCCATCTCAGCCTCCCGAAGTGCTGGGATTACAGGAGCGTGCCAGTGTGTCCGGCCTTAACTTACATTTTTATATAAGACTTCTAAAAAAAAGGAGAAAATCTCCACAATCCTGGGATAGACATGGAATTCTTAGGATATGGGAAGTAAGAGAATTTTAAAATTCTGCTTCCTGAAAGATACTGTTAAGAAAGTGAGGAGGCAAGGCACAGACCAAGAAAATATTCACATCACACACATATTTATATGTATATCAGACAGACTCAGAGGATGGAAAGAGCTCCTACAACTCAAGAAGGCAAGCAGCCAATTAAAAAACAGGCAAATTGGCTGGGCTCAGTGGCTCACGCCTGTAATCCCAGCACTTTGGGAGGCTGAGGCGGGTGGATCATGAGGTCAGGAGATCGAGACCATTCTGGCTGACACAGTGAAACCCCGTCTCTACCCCGGCCCAAGCCACTGCACTCCAGCCTGGGCAACAGAGCGAGACTCCATCTAAAAAAAAAAAAAAAAAAAAGTAATATCTGGAGTACTATTTTGAAACTAAACATTTTAGAAACCAAAATTTTTATTGTAAGAGATACAAATATAAAATCAAAGAAGTTGGCTAAAAACTCTATACCATTAAATATGAATTGGAAATATTAACATGAACACATTTTTAAAAATCTGTTTACTTCATAGCTCTGTCCTCCAAAAAGTGAGTTGAGAACCCATGGCACCCTGACGGCAGTGGGCGCCCCAGAGTCTCGTTTCAGTTTCCAAAAATCTTTCTCTTCCAAAAGTACAAGGACATCCTGAAGAAATGACTGATTTCAAGTGTGGAGCCAGGAACATAAGGGAGGCCTGGGTGTCACATGGTACCAAAGAGTAGTGTCACCAAAGGAGATAGGCTCGCCTGCATGGGCTCCCCATGGCCAAAGATGGGGCAGTTTGACCATTAAATAAGAATGGCTATAATTGGTCAAAACACACATGTAAAAAATGTGTTTTTTACATGTAAGAATGTAAAAAAAAAATAATAAAGTTAAAATCCATAAGCCCACATTAACACTCAAAACAGAGAAAAGAAAAAAAAGACCAAAATTTCTTTGCTGCCAGTAATTTTTATGCCACTTCCTCACTCTGAAACTTGTTAACTAAATAGTAAGAATAAAGCATTGATCTTACCTTTCTCTGAGGAGTAACCACAAAGCCCAGGTTTAAGGTTTACTTATTAAAACAGAAGAATGTCTGTTAATAAACAGGGAAGGCATGGATGCTCGGGGTGGGCAGTTGAGGTGGCCACAAAAGCTCCCTGCAGGACACAGCAGCCCCAGTGTGTCGCCAAACCTCAGCCCTTCCTCCCAGCTAGCCGCAAACACAGGATAAGAGAACAAGTGAGGTGACACCACGGGGGGCACACAGAAATATGGACCACGGGATTCATCAGGCTGTCGGCCAGTCTCCTCTGCAGGTCACCGTGTGGGCTGCTGGTAGGAAGAACCTTCTGGGATGTGCCAAGTATCATACAAGAAACAGCCCCGCCTGATTCCAGAGGGGCGAACCAGGGAAAGACACCAGGGAAACTAGGAAAGTCTGTAGATGAACATCACGTGACGCGCAATCTCGTCAGGCAGCACTACTCACAGGCACACTCTGACACGTCACTGGGGGTAAAATGTCACATGTGTAACTAACTTTACATTATATCAGCAAAAAAGGACGAAACAAATAAAGCAAGATACTAACAACCATCAAGTCCAGGTGGGGGAATAAGAGCCTCCACTCTCCTGATTCTCTCTGCTTTCTGGTATGCTTGAAAATTTTCACAATGTGTAGTCAAAAAGGAATTGCAAAGGCAAGAAAAAGGAATCTGTGAAGGAAGTGGCAGAGAGGTAAAGTATTTTTCTATTTTTTAACTAAATAAGAGACCTGAATATCTTTAAAATCAGGGAGGAAGCATCAGAGAAGAACCTGTGTGGAGAAGGTGCTGCCGCAGGTGAGGAGGTTCAGGTGGCAGGCAGGTGGTGGGAGTGGGCGCAGGGCAGGAGCTCGAGTGGCAACGTCTGTGAGACCAGGGCAGGGGCCTCCCCAAGGTGCCTGGATGCCCCACCCTGCTAAGTGGAGACAACATCACAGTCGGCTCTGTACAGACGCCCGGGCCTGCTGCTTGGAGTGGACCTCACTACAGGTGCTCATACACTTTGCCAGAGGCAAAAGAGGCCATCTGGGAGGGCCAGGCCCATCTGGGCTCTTCCCAGGACACCTAGCAGGCTCCACAAGCCACCACGCAGCAAGCAGGAGGGAGGCACAGAGGCGGCAGCTCTCCAAGGCCCTGAACTGGCACTGCTCAGAGCCACTAAGGCCTCATTGCAGACGTGAGGCCCCAGGGCTGGGGCCTCGCTGTTCCTGGCCTTCTCATTTTTGTGGTTTCTCTGTCCAGAGCCACCGGCCTTAGAGATGCTCTAGTTCAGAGAGTTAAAAATAACCCTCCTCCCACCCTGAGAACCTTCTGGCTCTGCACCAAGCATCACTCGGGCCCTGAGTGTGGGACCTGTGGCTGCCCGGGAGATGTGGTACCTCCCCCACCCACACCCCCGCAGGAGCACACTTTGTGGCTTCTCAGGATGAGCCCCTTTCTCAGTCTGACCCCCAGGAGCCTCCACGTGACCCTAGAGGTCATGAGGTCTCGAGACCCTGTGCTCTGCTTGGCCTAACTGCCCAGACCGGGGGCCCTAGAGTCAGGGTGTGGCCTTGGTAATGGTCATGCCTGATGACCCAGCCCAGGCTCCCTGAGGCCACGCACACATGTGGCAGCCTGGCATGTGCTGCTCCCCCCACCCCAGGGCATGTCCAGGGCTTCTTTGGGGACAGGGTGTGGGTTCCATGCACCCTGAAGAGTGCAGAGGGGCTCCTCCTGGGCACTCCCCTCTGACTCCTGCTGATGCCTCTTGTCACCTGGACTTCCCTGATGCCCACCCGCACCCCCATGGGGCCTGTGGATGGTCACGGCACAGGTTGCAGCCCAAAGAAACAAAGGGGCTGCCCCCATGGGCCATCAACCCTGCCCATGGCCTCCCACTGTGTGCCTTTTGTCCACGTCCCTCCCACAATGGCAGCCGGGCCAACCAACCTGTCGGATGGCACAAGGAGCCCCCTTGGCACAGGAGCACGGACTCTCCCAGCCGTTCCTACGGTTCAGAGGCTTCAGATCCCAGAATCCTCATAGGAACACACACTGCTGAGGGCTTTACTTCCAAGGTTTCTCTGATCAAGAAACCTTCCACCTAGGTTTCAGGCAAGCATACCATGGAGAGGCCTCCCTGGGGTGCCTCACTGATGAGAGATTTCAACAAAGGCCTAAGGGCGGATGGGCAGGATCCCAGAGGGCATGTCCAATAGGCTCCAGAACAGCGTGAGGGGGTGCGAGCAGTTGTGAGAGCAGTGGAGGGGCAGTCAGTGGGGAACAGGGTGTGCGAGGTTTGAGCCAACAGCAGAGGGCTTGGGGTCACTGTAGCCCCAGGCTGAGAACAGATGGCAACAGCAGGGCCGGGGCTGACCCAGGGGCGGGTGCCCACTGCAATGGTCCAGGAAATATTTTGAAGGCAGAATCAGAAAGTTTCCTGGTACCCACAGATTTTGGCACTCAGGTGGACAGGGATCTGGGATCTGGGATCTGGGGGTGGGTCAGAGCTGCAGCAGACACCTGGGAGGCTTTATTGTGTTCATGCTCTCTACATCCCCAAAATGAACAACCATACCTGGGCCTGTATGTCTACGGCTGAGAAGTGAGAGGATGCCACCAGGAGGATTACTGTCCCTGGGCCTGTATGTCTAGGGCTGAGAAGTGAGAGGATGCCAGGAGGATTACCGTCCCTGGGCCTGTGTGTCCATGGCTGAGAAGTGAGAGGGTGCCAGGAGGAGCAGGGCTAGACGCTGCTGCCTCAGGTGGGTGGGGACCAGAGTCTGCCCTGGACTTAGGGACACTCATGGGAGACGAGGCCTGGCTGCATCTAGTTGCAGACAGACTGGAAGGCAAGGAATCAGTCGGGTGTGGCAGCTCTGGGGCATGAGAGAGCGTGGAGAGTGCTGACAGGATGTCCCTGAGGAGGTGAGGGCGGGCGTGGCTCCAGACAGAAGGAAGCACAGAAAGTCCACACCAGGGAATAGGTGTGAAGGCAGAGCACAGACGTGGGGGAGGAGGCAGGGACCCCCCTGGCCAACACCACAAGCGAGTCAAGGAATCGAGAGCCTCCAGCAGCATCTGATGGAGCAGTATCGTGCCTGTTGAATATGACCACTTAAAAGCAGCCTAGGAAGTTGCAGTCCTTATTTTACAGAAGGACTGGCCCACAGTGGACTGGGAATATGGAAATGGCCCTTCCACACAGACGGCTTGGGAGGTGCGGCCCTAGGGGAGCAGGAGGAACTTGGCCAGTGAAGGCCACAGCCACATCAGCAGGGAGACAGGCCTGTGTGCACAACGCTGCCATTAGGAGGTGGTTGTGAACCCCCAGCAAAGCTCTCCCATCTCCTCTGAGCTGCGGCTCCACCACCTGTCTGGGTCTCACTGGCTCTCACACAGTGAGAAGGCGCGGTTCCTCCATGAGCCAGGTGGCCGGGTCCTCCCCAGAACCAAACCGGTAGGTGCCTTGACCTTGGACTTCCGGCCTCCAGCACTGTGAGAAACCAGTGTCTGTTGGGCAGGCTGTGCAGTCTGTGGTGTTCTGTTACAGCAGCCTCAACGGACTTGAGACAGGCCCCAGGAACCAGGGCCACCTGGGAGCAAAAGTCAGCTGCAGTGACAGAGGCCACGGCCTGCAGCTCAGCTGAGGCCTCTTGGTGCCTGTAAGTGGACTGGGGTGACCCAATGCATTTTCTTCAAGCAGGTTTGAAAATATAGTGTCTGGCACCCAAACAAAACTAACCAGAAACATGAGGAGACAGGGAAAGAAGGAGGACAACAAGCAGCAAAACAGATGCTGGAAACAGACCTACAGAGATGCCAGATGCTAGAGGGAGAGACCAGGGCAGGAGATATGGCAGCAAGGAGACAGCACAGAAACAGGAACACGCCCCCCCACCGCAAGACCCGGACCGACCACACAACACAGCACTTGATGCCACATGGTTAAAATACACATACATTAAATTTCCAGTAACAACAGCATATAAATCAGCTATTCACATTAACAGAACAAGGAGAAAAATCATAGGATTATTTCAATAGATTTTTTAAAATGTTCAACAAAATTCAACATCAATTCATGAAATTCTTCAGGACAGAAAAGAAAACTTTGTTCTTCTGATAAAGGCATCCCAACACCTGCACACGAGCATCACAGGAAACAGTCCTGAAAGGCTCCACGCCTCCTCCCTGACACTGGGCGGCCCCGCTGGTGTAGACGACAAGAATGAGAAGTGAAGCCATGGGGACCGGGGGCAGCCTGCGTGGTGATGACATGGGCACACGCACAGAAAACAACGGACCCACACGTATCATTACACTTAACAGGTGGCTTTAGGCCTCAGGTTAAAGAGTTAATTTTAGAAACCTACTCTATTTCTATATATCAAGCAACAACTGTGGAAAAATATGCCTCCTTCAAATACAAAAGCATCAGGGTTTCTGAGATGATAAGGACTCCTGCCTCTGACTGTGATGGGTCAGCTGGTGCTGCACTTACCCTCCCATCCAAGATGGATCGCCCAGCCAAATCCACAGGACACAAACAGGCAATGACTTGGCGGCGGCACCTCTGAGCAGTTTCTCATACAGCTGAAGGTCACTCACACGTGACCCAGCCAGGAAATGACAGCGGCCACACGGGGTGTGAGTCCACTTACATGATATTCTGGAAAAGGCAGGACTGCAGGAAGCAAGTCAGCATGAACGTGGCTTGGAGTGGGGAAGGCAGGTGCCCGTGAGGAGAGGGAGTTGGCCCACACACGTGTAGAATTCTAAGGCAGCCCCAAGAGTCTCTCTTGTATCCACCCAACCCCTTGAGCGTGACTTACTTCTGGCCCACAGGATGTGGGAAGGCGGCAGCGAGGCAAAGCCCCGACAGTCTCCTGCTGGCCTTCAAGAAGAGAGCTGCCTCTAGGAGCTCAGAGCACCCCCGGCTGCTAGCCAGCAAGGAAGCAGAGGCCTCATCCCACAGTCAAGGAAATGAATTCTGACAACCCAGGGAGCATTTATACACGGCCTGAAGCTAACATCAGACAGGGTAAGGACACCGCTTCCTCCAGTGCCAGGAAGAGAACAAGCATTATGCCCAGCCTTCCAGGAAACAAAGCTGCACAGGTCAGAACGCAAGAAGAAAAACTGTCTTTACTTACACATGACATGACCACATGTGCAGACAAGCCGAATAGTCCAAAAAGTTACTAGAATTTACAAATACATTTAACAAGGTCAATGTACAAGAAAATCAAGTATTTCCACATTGTTTATTTCCAACAAACGATTGGAAAATGAAATTTAAAAACAATACTGTTGCCGGGCGCGGTGGCTCAAGCCTGTAATCCCAGCACTTTGGGAGGCCGAGACGGGCGGATCACGAGGTCAGGAGATCGAGACCATCCTGGCTAACACGGTGAAATCCCGTCTCTACTAAAAAATACAAAAAACTAGCCGGGCGAGGTGGCAGGCGCCTGTAGTCCCAGCTACTCGGGAGGCTGAGGCAGGAGAATGGCGTAAACCCGGGAGGCGGAGCTTGCAGTGAGCTGAGATCCGGCCACTGCACTCCAGCCCGGGCGACAGAGCAAGACTCCGTCTCAAACAAAACAAAACAAAAAAAACCTCTAAGGTGAGAAGATGTAAATCACAGTAATTAAAGTAATTAAGGTCACACAGCCCAGGCCAAGAACAGTCAGCAGACTGACAGGGCGAGGACACTGAGCTATGACAGGAGCCACTGCTGACGGGAAAAGACAGTCTTCTCCACAAATGGTGCTGAGTCAGTCAGGTACAAGATGGGAAAAAATAAACCTCGACGCTGATCTTACACCACACACAGAACGCCTGTCAACCTACACACGGAACCCACGTGAAAGCACACAGGACCGTTTCTGGGAAATATTCAAGTTTTCAAAAAATATCACTAGGACATTACAAAAACCCAGTAGTTAGAAAAAGACTGATAAATTGAACTAGAATAAAAACAAGAACTTCTGTTCACTCCAAGACATCATGAGGAAGTGAAAAAGCCACAGAGGGAAGGCGACATCTGTGGCGCACACAAGTGACAACAGAGCCTTTGTGAGAATATGTGTTACCAGCCCACAGAAGGCAAGTCATTCCACAGCAAGGCTGGAATAGGCAGCTGGCAGCAGAAAAGCCCACAACCTGCACACACGGAGGCTGCCGTCCCTCGAGGGCTCGGCCCCACTGCACAGGGAGAGATGCCTGAACACGGTGACCTTCCAGAGCCCGGCTTCTCTTCCATCAAACACAAGTCATTTCACCAACGGTTACTTCTTAGAAGGTGGCTGTATGGACAGAGTCTGGGGTTGGGGCTGGCAGTCCATGGGGGCCACTGCTATGAAGACGGCTGCCTGGTGCCCTATTCTTCGAGCATGAGATTTATTCTGTGGTCTGGTGGCTGCTGTTTGAGATGAGAAAACCTTTATTTCCCCACTGGCCTGGAGTGACTGCAGGTTTCAAGAGGTTTTAAAATAGACAATGGATGAATTCCAGAGCAATGATGGGAACTAGGCTACAGTAAAGGGAGCATGAGGCCAGGCTGGGATGGGTCAGTCACCCCTGCCCCAGCCTCAGAAACCTCCCGAAACCAGGTTCCTGGAGTGGCCCCTGCTCTCTCCCACGGGCAGTGGGGAGTGGGTGGGCTGGGGACACAAGCGGCGTGTCTGCTGCCGTTTCTGTGCACACGACGGGAGGCTCACCGCTGCTTCCCTCAGTCACTGTGAACGCACGGGGCCCCTCCTCAGCCTCTCTGCAGTCTCAGGGGTTGCCAAGCCCCAACCCGAGATTCTCAGTTGGGGTCTGGAGGATTGGAGTGGTGGGCCTCAGGCCCCACTCTCACAAGAAGGGGGCAGTCGGCTGCACAGACTCAGGGACCTCCCGAGTCAGAGGTCCCTCCATCCGTGCTGGGCACAGAACCAGGGCCAGCTCCGAAGGTGGCACTCAGCAGGTCTATAGCAAGCCCGCTCTCGTCAACAATAAGAGCTCTCATCTGAATCCAGGCCCTACTGGGACAAACACATTCAAGTTTCACAGTTCACAACAAGCTCTACATGGCCCCAACCCCACAAAGCACATTACCTTATTGTCGAGATCAAAGAGGTAAGAATCCTCCTCCCGAACATCGGCTTCTGAGTCCGAAATCAGCTCCCCAACATACCTGCAGAGGGAGAAGCGGTGTAGGTGAGGCCCTGGAAGGCAGCGGGCACTGCCACAGACAAGTGCAGCCTGGTCTCCGCGCCCACAGGGAAAGAGCGGGGCACACCAGAAGAACATGTCGGGAACATGTGTGGAGATGTGTGCCCGGGTGGAACTGGGGTTTCAGCTGAAGTGCCCAAGGATGATGATGATGATGACGACGACACTGAAAGCTCTGCGTCTGCGGTCTGGCACCTGAGAACCCAGAATGGTTCTCCCCCAGAGATGACTGCCCATGCTGGACCACGCCTTCCTAAATGCACTCACGAGCTGTTTAAGGGCAGCAGCGAGAGCACTGAGGACAGCACGAGCTTGGTTCTCGGGGCCAGGGTCTCCATGGCCCCCACCCCACGCTGCTGTAGGCCAGGGGATGTGCCTGCTCCCAGAGGGGCTTCCTGAAGTGCAGACACAGATGGGCCTCCGTCCCAGAAATGACACGTGCCACCGGCAGGCTTGGGGTGACCCAGGGACTCACTCACTCGCAGACAAAGGTGCCTAGTGGGATGTCCTGCAGGGACCGCACGCCCCAGCCCATGTCCCTCGTCCGGTAGAGCTGCAGCCTTGCCCTGGAAAATAGAGAGTAGTGGTGGACCCAGGCCACAGCCTCAGGCTCTTGCCACAATGGTCAGCAAAAGCCAGCTGGTGCCACGTCACTGAAATGAGGAAGAAAACTGGTTCTGTATCCAAAGCGTTAGATGCTGTAGGCACCTCACAGACATAGCGTCTTGCATGCTCAGGAAGCCAAGAACCCGGGAATCGGCCGGGAACACCCCAGCCTGTGACCTCGGCAAGTCACTGGTCCTGGCCGTGGCTCGGTGTCCCCATCTGTAACATGGGGACAGAGCTGGGCCTGGGCCACTAGGCACTGTGGGCGGCAGAGGTGCTAATACTAGAGAAGCCTATAGCTGGACCAGGCAGTGGTGACACCTGCAGCCGAACCTGCTCCTGACAAGGAGCCCACAGGCCCCTCAGGGCTGGGGAGGGTGGCGGGGGGAGGTGGCAGGGGGATGTTTCTCAGGGCTGAGGGAAGGTGGTTGGGTGGGCCTGGGGGAGGGTGGCCAGGTAGATCTGGGGGAGGGCGGCTGGGCAGGCCTGGCAAATGGGCCTCCGTGGAGCCCTCAGAACCACGTGCCTCGCGTCTGCCTGTCTGGCATGTGTCCCGTGTGTCTGCTTCGCGTCTGCCTGTCTGGTGTGGGTTCTCACCCCCAGGCCTTTCTACCACACCAAGGACAGAGACTGCCCTCCAGCATGGACCAAGTTTACCGAGGTCACAAAAGAGTCGATACGACAAAAATTAGTGTTCAGCTAAATTTAAGAGTTCATAACTTTCCCTTATGACTCCGAGGGGCTTTGAGTTTTCCCATCTCAGGCACATTTGTGGAGGAAATGCTCAAGACCAGAACTCGGGGAAAGGAGAGGCTGCTGCTGGGTGGTCAGGGGACCAAGCCCAGCTGGTGAAGGGCGCTGGGCAAGCCTTACTCCACCAGCGCCCTGAGCAACCCAGGAACAAGGAGTCCACGCAGCCTGAGAAGTGTTAGGACATCACCTCACTGTGAGAGAAGCCCAGAGAAGGAAGAACATTTAGAAAATGACTAGAGTGTTAAAATACAACTACGACAGCCCTAAGCTGCTGAAGAATGTTCGCGTGAACTTGGTAACAAAGGTAATTCTTAGGCCAAGTCCGTTCCTCTGCTTTTAGCTCAACTGACCCAACCATCTGCTCCTTCTCTTAGGCCTGCGTCTGAGCTGGTGGAAGCATGACTCGTGATTTACGGTACCAGTGACACTTCCAGAGGATAAAGGCTCGCTCAGAGGTAACCTGTCGGCTCTATCTGCAAACACAATGCGGGTGCCTCCAAACACGTTAAGTTCTTGTCTGTTGGGGTGACCTCCGTGCTAATGCACGCATGAGCAGAATACGGGGCTCTGGCAGGACGCTGCCTCTCACCTGAGACCATTCTGCACGACACGATTTCGGCAGTTCCTCCAGCAGGAGCACGCGTGGTTGCATTCGAAGATCAAGGGAGGCTCCGCCATGTTGAACTCTGGCAGGAGCCGGCCGTCCTGTGGACAGACGAGCAGCAAGGGCCCAGCAGAGGTCACTCACTCTTTAACTGAGCTGACATCAACCCATTTCTACTAAGTGCCCACCCAGTGTGGCTCAAACTGGCATAAAAGCAACGAATGGTTTCTGGCCAAACTTGAACACCCACCTAGGGAAAAACTCCATGTGTACGGTTTGGATGGGAAGCCTCCACCCAGATGCCCACACAGGTTGTGGAGACCTCCTGGAGAGCTCCCCCGGACCCAGCCTGGGCCAGTTTCTGTCCACCCGGGGCCTTCCCAGCCCCCAGCCTGGGCTTCTCCACGTCACCGAGGCTGCCGGCTCGTGGGTTACTCTGCCTCCTTCGGCTGGTCGGGGCCTCCTGCACCCTCCTGCACGCCTGGCCTCCTTGCCTTGCAAATCCTCAACTGTGGAGGGACCCAGCCCTCTGCTCCCCTTCCTACCCCCCGAAGCCAGGCCAGGTGCAGCAGCACTGGGTGTAGATGCTCCCCCAGGGCTGTGTGAGCTGAGGTGTGGGGCCTAGGGCTGCCCAGGCACACTTTGGCTTGATGGCTTCAGGGGATGCCCTGAACAATTAGGGTGCTCCCCAGAACATTCCTTCCTGCGCCCCGTCAGCAGGACTGTCCACCCCAAAAGACACCACTCGGACATGAGCCTGGCGGCTTTCTGAGCCTGCCACCTCCATGGCCCTCACTGGCATGAATCCTTCTCCCACTGGGGCCTCTCATTCAGATGGGTCAACACTCCGGCCACCCTCCACGGCCACCCTCCTCCAAAGTCTGCTTCCGGAGGGGACGCCTGCTGCCTCTCCCTGCTCGCGTCTCTTCACCCAGGCCATGCTGGCTTCCGTCCCCACCGTGACCTCTGAACTCGGGAGACCAGGAACCCTCCGCCTCTGCTTAGACACCTCTCCCCTGAATTGCACCCCAGCTAGCCAGGGCCACTCCCCACTCCCATCTCCTCCTCAGCGGCCACCATCTCGGGCCCCTCTGAGGACCAGCACCCACTAGAAACTTCCAATCCTGTGTCTCCTCAAGCCCCACGCCCACACCGATGCTCCCTGTACCCAGCCTAGCAGTACCGTTCCTCTTCACACCCCTCACACTCAGCAAGCACAAGGCAGAGCTCACCAGCTACACACAACACAAGCAGCTCCTCCTCCTGGGGCCAAGCCAGGTTGCCTGGCTGCCCGCCTCCCCCACCATCCAGGTGGCCACAAAGGATACAGACCCCAGCCCCAGGGACTCTGCAGCCATGTCCTCGGCTCACAACCTCGACTTGGGTGCCGGCGCCCGCTGTGCCGTCCCTGCCTGTCACACCCAGCTCACCTCCAACTCCTTCCCAACGCTGCCACAACAGCGCTGGGGTCACGGTCGCCTGCACTGTTTTTGCAGACCCGGACCAGCGGCACTTACCACCTGAGCCCACGCACACGAGGCCGCCCTCACCTTGTCGTACCAGCAGCGCATGCTGAGCTGGCCGCACATGCAGTTGCTGGAGGAACAGTCGTCGATGCACACACAGTACTGAGAAGAGAGGTGCCGGGGGCTGTCAGACGGGCAGGCTCAGGCCTTCTGTTTCCCCTCCCAGTCACAACTACGTTTTACAATTCTCAGTTACCCCGATTCTGGTAAATGCTTCTCAAAGACACCACGAGTGTGTGGCCTCTTAGGGAGAAGGGTGTGCGGGCAGAAACATGCCGAGTGCCCGCTGGAGGGGGCTCTCTGGCTGAGGACCCTGACAGAGGGACGGGGCAGGCAGGGCAGCGACGCGGCAGCGGGTGACGTGGGGTGGGTGAAGGGCTGGGCAGCGGCTGCATTTGTGGCCAGATGCTCGACGGGAAACGCAAGAATGCAGAGCCTGGCACACCCTGAGTGGGGGGCCCTGGGCAGTGCCCCGCCTGGGAAGAGGCGGGAGCTGCCTACAAGCAGAGCCACAAAGAAAGTGCTCAAGAAGGCGCAGGCAGTGAGGGCACCAGGCTCTGTGCACTCAGAGGCTGGGAAAGCTGGCATGTGCTGGACCCATCTCTCCAGGGGCAGGGAGATGCAGGGACTAGGTCATCCTGCAGGCCTCACAGGGGCTCCTCTCGCCTGTGCCACCAGCACGAGGCCGCACGGGGGCCCCTGAGTATGAGGTTGCAAAAAAGGCACAAAGATGCTTGCTGTTGCTTTGGGGTCGGTAAGAAGCCTCGGAAGAGCAATGAGAGGCCCAGGGCTGGGCCTGACAGAACCTTTGTCTGCCTTCTAGCTCCTTCACGGGAGGCGGCTGCAAAGAGAACGAGGTCTTCCTGGGAAGCCCCCCACGAGCCCTCCTGCTCTGAGTGGTGAGAAGAACCCAGGACCCGAGGCTCCAGAAGCTTCTGCCCGCCCCACGTCCTGGCCTGAGCCCGCCCTTCGTCTGCGTCACTCACCTGCAGGTGAGTGATGTTTCTGTCGATGTTCATGGGGGACGTCACGCAGTTCTGAGAGACGTACTTGTAGTTGCTGGGGCACGGCTCGCCATCCACGGCGTTGACGCAGGGGATGGGGATACGCTCGTAGCCTCGAGCGATGTCCCTGCCACAGAAAGGGGCAGGTGTCACCTGGAGGCTGACGTACTCTGCCCAGGGGGTGGCATGGCGTGCAGTGGGCGGCTGGCAAACACCTGGCCCTGAGAGTTTGGACTCCAGCCTGGGGATGTTTCAGTTTCAGGAGCGGCTTTCACCGCAAGCTCCCAAAGCCCTGCTGGCCGCCGATTTGCCGCAGAGCCGTCCCGGTGCCGGGCTCACCTGCTCACTATCCTCTCCACGGGGCTGGGCCTGTCGGGGGCCGAGTCCTGCAGAGCCTTGCTCATCTGCAGAGCGCTCCACACCTGAGAGTTGAGGCTCGCACACTGCAGGGGCGTCTCCCCTTCTTTGTTCTTTAAGGTGACATCTGAATCCCGAGAAAGAAAGAGGCTAAAAGGGAAAATGTAAGGCCACAAAACATTTAAAGCTGACTTGAAAAGATGACACAGATGAGATTCATAAAATGACCACCAGCACTAACAATAAAGGGAACACACTATGTGCTGTGAGGTAACTTGAAGTCTGCTCACCAATGACTCTGCAAAGACGGGCTTTAGCTCACCCAGGAACTGGGACTCTCTTATTCCTCTCCCATATTCACTGTCAAAGTCAGCAGGCTGTTTTCTTAGCAGGAAGAGTGTGTAAAAAACCAGGGCGGCATTTGATTTTTCTTGGATTTTTCATTTAAATTTACCCTCAAGGGTAAGAAGGGAAGCAAGGAGGGAGAGAGGCCACGCTTGGGCCATGCACAGCGTGAGCAGTCCTCAGTTCCACTCCTGCCCACTGCGTCCAGACCGCAGTCACCGTACATGGAGCTGGGCTTCGCACAACCAGATGACCAACCTGGGTGAGCCACCGTGAAACCCAAATGTGGGAGGGCACAGCTCCATGTGTAGGGGCTGGGGAGTCACTGGAGGCTGGTGCGTGGAACACCCACAGCTCCCTGTCCTTCCCCAGCAGCCAAACAAATACTCCATCCTAGGCCACCACCACCAACCTGAGTGTGTATGACTTAAGGGATCAAGGTCTCAAGTTTTTTTTTTTTTTTTTTCTTGAGACAGAATCTCGCTGTGTCGCCCAGGCTGGAGTGCAGTGGCGCAATCTCCACTCACTGCAACCTCTGCCTCCCGGGTCCAAGCGATTCTCCTGTCTCAGCCTCGGGAGTAGCTGGGGTTACAGGCACGCACCACCATGGCCGGCTAATTTTTGTATTTTTAGTAGAGATGGGGTTTCACCACGTTGGCCAGGCTAGTCTCAAACTCCTGACCTCAGGTGATCCTCCTGCCTCAGCCTCCCAAAGTGCTGGGATTACAGGTATGAGCCACCGCCACCCAGCTGAAGGTCTCAAGTTTTAAAAGGGCCCTGAGCGGTGAGCGCCACAGCCTCCAGCATCTCCAGCTCTGGCTGTGGGTGGCACTGCTCCCAGAAGGCACTCTGAGCCTCTCGGGGCCTCTGAGCTGGCAGGTCCCTGCTGGGAGCAGGGCTGTTCCCACGCTGCCCCTCTGCCATGTCAGGAGCATCAGGTCTGAGACTCAACTCAAGGTCTGACCTAACAACTTGGGAATTTTGCATGACAATCCTCCTAACCCAGAAATAAACCACAGCTGATCTCAAACGTGGACTGGGAAAGTCACTTCTCTGTACGTGGAACACCAAGGACGGACTTCCACAGGAGGGAACAGAGGGCCTGTGTCCACGCGAGCCCCAGGTGTGAACACAAGACCATCGAGCCGTCTCTCCGGGCGCCCAGGTCAGGTCAGCGCCAGCCCGAGCCGGGGGAAGCACCACACTCACACGACACAGTCGTAGCGGTTCTCCCGGGCAGCGATGTGCAGTGGCGAGTCTCCGTGGATGTTCACGGCGTGGAGGTCGCACTTGGCAGCCAGCAGGATCTCGGCTATGTCCACGCAGCCAGAGAACGCCGCCCAGTGCAGGCAAATGTTCTCCTCCTGAACAGACACAAGCCAGAGCTCAGTGCAGGCTTCCTGCTGGCTCACAGTGCTGGGGCCTGGCCACAGCAGCTGCAGCCCGCGTGCCTGGGGAGAGGCTCTGGAGCGCGCGTGGCCGTCCTCAGCAACGGCCAGGTGGAAAGGGCGTCACAGGTCACCAGATGGGAACCTAGTGCCCATCTCAACTCTGGAAGGCACATCCTTTCGTGTTTTGTTTTTTTTCATTGTAAAAATAACATAATTATAAAAGTAGCATAATCACAGTAAAGAATATTATAAAAATAGGGAAAAGGTCATCCAGAATTATATCAACCTAATCTCAACACATTAACACTTGCAGGCACTTTTCTTTCATGTATTTTTTAAAATTATATTCATTTTCAAACAGGGGTATAGTCATAGGATAGGATAATGCTTTTGAAAGATTTGAAAAAAGACATGCAAATTTGATTAGATTAAAATTTTGGGCCGGGTGTGGTAGCTCACGCCTGTAATCCCAGCATTTTGGGAGGCAGAGGCAGGTAGATCACCTGAGGTCAGGAGCTCGAGACCAGCCTGGCCAACATGGTGAAACCCTGTCTCTATTAAAAATAGAAAAAATGAGCCAGGTGTGGTGGTGGGCGCCTGTAATCCCAGCTACTCCCAAGGCTGAGGCAGGAGAATCGCTTGAACCCAGGAAGCAGAGGTTGCAGTGAGCCGAGATCGTGCCACTGCACTCCAGCCTGGGCAACAAGAGCAAAACTCTGTCTCAAAAAAAACAAGAAGTTTTACTTTTAAAAAGGCCTCTTTTAAATAAAACAAAATTTGGAGAAATACTTGTGCCATGTGTAAAATATAGATGATTTATAATCACACAGTAAATTAGAACACTGTAATTCTGAAAAAATGTGTGCAAAGGAGAAGAAAATAAAGAAGGTAGGTAAGAAAAAGATGAATGGTAAACATAAGAAAATGTTCAACTCTGCCAGGCAGCCACAAATATAAATCAGAACAACGAAGTATCCCTAACTCTATCGCCCCAGAGATAAAACAGCCATAGGTAGAATGAGGAACACGCCCGGCCCGTTTCTTAGACCTGATGCCTGTCTGTCCCTGACCCTCCGTCATCACCAGAAGCTCCCAGGTGCTGAGGCCTCCTCCAGTTGGCACCACGTGAGGAGCGCCTTCCACGCGGGGCGGCATCGGAACCGCCTCCGGACCCATCGCGACGGTCCACGCGGGGCGGCATCGGAACCGCCTCCGGACCCACCGCGACGGGCCACGCGGGGCGGCATCGGAACCGCCGCCGACAGTCACTCAGCTTCCGGACCTTTCCTGTACTGAACACTTGGTTTGTTTCTGTTGGTATACTTTTGGAATACAATGCCAGCAAATATTCTAGTGCTTTTATTTTCTACATCATTTCTCAAGGATGCTTCTTCAGAGGCAGGATTGTTGGATTAAAGCACGTGAGCGTCTCACGCTCCTGAAGCGGGTTCTGTTCTGCCCGTGTCTGGGAAGGCCGGCTGCAGCCGCTCGGGAATGCCAGCGGTCTTCCCAGAGCCATCAACCAAGCCCCCCCCTGACTGTCCGCTTTGCTGCGGGGGCTGAGGAGGCTCCGGGCCAAGGCAGAGCCCTGCAGGGGTGCAGTCTCCTCCCCGCAGGCTCTGCTTCCATTTGAGCTCTGCCCCGCCTCCCACCGAGGGCCGCTGCCACATCCCAGGGACTGGCTCTGCAGGTCCGCAGAGTCTCACCCCCAAGAGAGAAGGACACGGGCTCTTCTGAGACACCCCGGTGCTCTCCTGCAGTCCCCCTCCCAACTCCACAGCCTACAGCACCATTAACGCTTTCCCGCTCAGTGAGCATGAAGATAAAAGCAGAACGGAAACCGAGTGGCCTTGTCTCCAGTATCTTCATCCAAAAACGGCCGGCTAGCCCCACGCATGGGCTTCACTGTTTCCCTGACTTCTAAAAGAGAAAACGAAAAGCAAACTCCGTGTGTCCGCCCCAGTGGATTTCCTGAAGAGCCTCCGCTGCTCTGGGGCTCTTCCGTCCCTCCACTCTTTGTTTCTGGTTTCCCTCCTCCGCACATTTGAGGGCTCCTTGAACAAAACACTGCTTGCTTAGGGGCCTCTTTCCTTTATCAGAATGATTTATGATTTTATAACCAGAATTACATGTTTTATTTGTTTTAGAGGCAGAGTCTCACTCCATCTCCCAGGCTGGAGTGCAGCTAGCACGATCTCGGTTCACAGCAACCTCTGCCTCTGGGGTTCAAGCCATTCTCGTGCCCCAGCCTCCCCAGTAGCTGGGATAACAGGTGCGTGCTACCAGGCCCAGCTAATTATTTTGTATTTTTAGTAGAGTCGGGGTTTCACCATGTTGCCCAGGCTGCTGTCAAACTCCTGACCTCAGGTGATCCGCCACCACGCCCCGCCCCAGAATTACGTTTTTGAGAGCTTCCAGTTCACCTAAGATCCTTCCACCCTGGGACTGTTCAAACGCCCAGCCTTTCTGAAGTCTGCTGAGTTACCACAAGCCTGGCCTACACCTGGTGAGCAACCGCACTCCTGAAACAATGGGGTGATACAGACCAGAACAGATTTACCTTCCCACCTAAAAGAACCAGAAGAGTAAAACAAAACAGTCAAAACCTGTGACCATGGCTGTCAAGACACCAGACACCAGGCAGGGAAGGACCGTGCCCTGAGAGGTGGAGCCTGTGAAGGAGCCCGTGGCTGCCCAGCTCACTGCCACCAGAGCTCCAACCACGGCGAGGCAGGGAGCCAGGCAGGGCCTCCGGATGCTCAGACAGAAAACAGAGCTCCAAGAGAGGGTCCAGAGATCTGTGCACTTCCACCTGGGTCCTCCGGCAGGACCCCCCTCCGGCAGGACCCCAGCAGCCACAAGCCTGTGGAGAACGTGCACTCAAAGCCAGGGCCTTTCCCCACAGCCAGGCAGGCCACACTCTCCGTTCACAGGCTGTGGGCTGGAGGACAGTGGAGGGACCTGCCTCAGTGGCTCCAGACCCACCTAACAAACCTGAAAAGCAAAACCCAACATGATCTGACGGGTTTCAAGTGACTTAGCTGAGTTCCAGAACAAAATTCAAGAACATTCACAGGAAGAAGAGTCCCTAGCACCACACAAGTTGTGTAAAATCCACCCACATCCTGGCACTGGCTCCAGGTTACCAGACATGCAAAGGAGCAGGAAACATGACCCGCAACGGGGAGAAAAACCCAGTCAATCAAAAAGCCCGGCTTTTGCTCAGATGCTGGATTAGCAAACAAGGTCATTAAAGCCATTGGTGGGCCAGATGCGGTGGCTCACACCTGTAATCCCAGCATTTTGGGAGGCAGAGGCAGGTAGATCACCTGAGGTCAGGAGTTCGAGACCAGACTGGGCAACATGGTGAAACCCTGTCTCTACTAAAACTACAAAACTTAGCCAGGCGTGGTGGTGTGTGCCTGTAATCCCAGCTACTCGGGAGGCTGAGGCAGGAGAATCACTTGAACACGGGAGGCAGAGGTTACAGTGAGCCGAGATTGCGCCACTGCACTCCAGCCTGGGAAAAACAGACTCTGTCTTAAATAAATAAGTAAGTAAGTAAGTAAATAAAGCCATTGGTATAACTGTATTCTATAGGTTCGAAAATTAAGTAGAAACATGTTAGAAAATGTTTGAAAGACTCCAACAGAACATTTAGAGCTGAAAATGACAATGCCTGGAATGTAAGCACACAGACTGGATGAGCTCAACAGCATCACGTGCAGAAGAAAAGATGAGTGAACTGGAAGACAAACCAACAAAAACCCGCTCAACTGAAACACAGCGTGAAAAAACAATAATTTTTGAAAATTGAAAAGAGTACCAGTGAGCTATGGAACCACTCTGAGAACTCCTACATACAAAGCTGGAATACTGGAAAGCATGATGGGCAGAAAACATTATTTGAAGAAATAATGACTGAAAAATTTCCAAATTTGTCACAAACCCTAAATCCACAAATCCAAGCAGCTCAATGAACCCTAAGTGCACACACACAAAATAACGCCAAGGCACATCAGTAATCAAATTGCTTTACGGACAAACTAAGGCTTGGAGGAAAATCCAGTTGCTAAAACCAAGAGATACAGAAAAAAAATTCTAAAAGCAGCCATATAGAAAAGACACGTTATACATAGAGAAATAACCATGCGCTGGCAGTGGATTTCTCACTGTGAACACTGCGGGTGAGGACCCAGGGAAACCACCATTTAAAGCATTGGAAGAAATAACTATGCATCCAGAATTCTAAGAATATCTTTCAAAAACGAAAGCAAAATAAGGACTTTCCAGGCATTAAAGAGCTGCAAGAGGGCCAGGCGCGGTGGCTTACACCTGTAATCCCAGCACTTTGGGAGTCCGAGGTGGGCAGATCACGAGGTCAGGAGTTTAAGACCAACCTGACCAACATGGTGAAACCCATCTCTACTAAAAACACAAAAATTTCCCAGGCGTTGTGGCCAGTGCCTGTAATCCCAGCTACTCAGGAGGCTGAGGGAGGAAAATCACTTGAAACTGGAAGAAGGTGGTTGTAGTGAGCCAAGATCGCACCACTGCACTCCAGCCTGGGCAAAAAAGTGAAACTCCGTCTCAAAAAAAAAAAAAAAAAAAGGCTGCAAGAACTCACCACAAGCAGATCAACACCACAGGAAAGGTAAAGGGAGTGAGGCTGGCGGAAGGGAAGCAACATCAGGAGCACAAGCCCACCAAGGTGGAGAAGCTTGGTGGGAGAGACCACTCGGCTGGGCGCAGTGCCTCACATCTGCAATCCCAGCACTGTGGGAGGTCAAAGTGGGCAGATCACCTAAGGTTGGGAGTTTGAAACCAGCCTGGCCAACATGGCGAAATCCCCGTCTCTAATAAAAATACAAAAATTAGCCAGGCGTGGTGCCATGTGCCTGTAATCCCAGCTACTTGGGAGGCTGAGGCAGGAAAATCACTTGAACCAGGGAGGTGGAGGCTGCAGTGAGCTATTGCATCACTGCACTCCAGGCTGGGTGACAGGGTGAGAGGCTCTGTCTCCAAAAAAAAAAAAAAAAAAAAGACCAGGCCAGGTGCGGTGGCTCACACCTGTAATCCCAGCACTATGGGAAGCCAAGATGAGTGGATCACGAGGTCAGGAGCTGGAGACAAGCCTGACCAACATGGTGAAACCCCATCTCTACTAAAAATACAAAAATTAGCCAGGCGTGGTGGCTCGCGCCTGTAATCCCAGCTACTCAGGAGGCCGAGGCATGAGAATTGCTCGAACCTGGGACACAGAGGTTATGGTGAGCCGAGATCGTGTCACTGCACTCCAGACTGGGCAACAGAGTTAGACTCCATTAAAAAAAAAAAAGATCACTGACTGTTTAAACAGAATAACCATATGGCTATTATGGTGTTCAGAACATATATATAATATATATATATGTATGTATGTAAAATGTAGAAGAATAGCAGTATCAAGTTTGGGAGAAGAAAAATGATTTTGCAAGACCTACTGTAAAACTACATCAGTCAAGCAAGGACAGTACTTGCCTAAAGGCAAATATGCAGATCAATGCATCAAAAGAGGGGGTCCTGGAGCTGACACACACATGTGGATGACTGACTTTACACACATGTGGACCACTGACTCTGACAGGTGAATGACTGGCTCACACATACAGACGACTGATACACATGCGGACAACTGACATGGATGACCAACTCACACAAGTGGATGACAGACTCACACACATGCAGATGACTGACCTTCACATGTAGACAAATGACACACATGTGGACACATGTGGACAACTGACAGACATGCAGATGACTGACTCACACGTGGATGACTGACACATGGATGACTCACACATGCGGATGACTGACACATGCAGCTGATGGACTCACACATGCGGAAGACCGGTTCACACACACACAGATGACTGACTCACACATGCAGACTGACTCTCACATGTGGACGACAGACAGACATGTGGACTGACACGTGGACAACTGACAGACATACAGATGACTGACTCACACATGGACTGACACATGTGGACTCACACATGCAGATGACTGACTCACGCAAACGACTGACACATGTGGACTGACACATGGATGACTGACTCACACGTGCAGATGACTGGCTTTCGGCAATGGTAGAGAGTCAATTCTATGTAGAAAGAATGGTTTTCTCAACAAATGGCACTGAACTAGGCATCCACAAGCAAAAAAAAAGTTCAATCTATACCTCACACCATATACAAAAGTCAACTATAATAAAACATAGACCTAAATGTAAACCCCCAAACCATAAGACTCGTATAAGGAAATGTGGGAGAATATCTTTGGGTTCTCACATTAGGCAATTATTTCTTAAACAGAACACCAAAACAGGATCCAGTTAAAAAAAAAAAAGAAAAATGCTGATAAACCAAACTTTATAAAAACTTTTAAAATTCTACACTTCCAAAGACAGATCTGTAAACCATATATCTGATAAACGACTTATATCCAGAACATAAACTCTTAAACCTCCAGAATTTAAAAAAATACCTGATAATAAGCAAGAAAAAGATTTGAACAGACCCTTCATTAAAGAAGATATATGGATCGTAAATAAGCCCATAAAAAGATGCTTAACGTCAACTGTCATTAGAGAAACGAAAATGAAATGACTGAAAACTAAAACCACAACAACGTATCACTACACACCTACCACAATGGATAAAACTTAAAGACTGATCATGCTACGTGTTGGGAAGGATGCGGAGGAACCAGGACTCTCCAATATGGGTTGGCCTTGTGTCCCCACCCAAATCTCGCCTTGAATTGTAATCCCCACGTGTCAAGGGAGGGACCTGACTGGATTATGGGGGTGGGTCCCCATGCTGTTCTCATGTGGGTTCTCACAACAGCTGGTTTTAAGGTGTGGTACAACCCTCCTCGATGTCTCTCTTGCCACCATGTAAGACGTGCTTTACTTCTCCTTTGCCTTCTGCCATGATTGTTAAGGTTCCCGAGACACCCCCGCGCCAGCCATGCTGAACTGTGAGTCAATTAAACCTCTTCTGTTTCTAAATTCCACAGTCTTAGGTAGAACCCTGATAGCAGTGTGAGAACAGATGAATGTACTGTCATACACTAGAGATGGTACAATCACTTGGAAAGCAGTTTGGCAGGCTTTTTTTTTTTTTTTTGGAGACAGGCTAGGCAGTGGTACGATCTCAGCTCACTGCAGCCTTGACCTCCCGGGCTCAAGCGATCCTCCCCTCTTAGCCTCCCGAGTAGCTGGACCACAGGTGTGTGTCGCCATGCCCGGCTACTGGCAGTCTCTGCAAATGTTAAACATACACACCTATCATATGATCTAACCGTTCTACTCCCTGGGATTTAATCAAGAGAAATTAAGGCATGAGTATTCACAGCATCTCTCTTAGTAACAACCAAAAATCAGAAACAACCTAAATGTCCACTGACAGGTGAAGGGTAAACGGACACATTCACACAACGGGCACTTCAGGCAACGAAAATGGGGATCTCGGCTTCCAGATGCAAGGGAAAGACGCCCATGGTGAGAGCCCTTTTCTATAAAACCGAGACACGCAGACAGCAGAAAGCCCAGCAATGGGTGGCAGGGGTGGGCTGGGCACGGCTGTGAAGTGCGGAGGAATCACCTGAAGATAGATCATCAGGGCATGAGGGAGGACCGGGCTCGCTCTTCCGACAGCAGCGATGGCTTCTGGGTGAAAATTCACCCGAGTGTGTACTTTGAGTATATGCAGCCTACCTATTATATAGCAATAAAGTAGTTACATTAATGAAGTGTTTCATTCTATAAACAACAAACTTGAAATTTAATCAATGCTTCCATTCCGGGGAAACAGCCACCAGCAGCAGAGAGCTAACGGCTCTGACACCTGGACAGGCTGCAAGCTGCCCAGGCACGCAGGCCAACCAGCCACACTAGGGTTGCCTTGCCCGCCACACAGTCTCCGGGGGTGGTAGGTGAGGCGGCCCCACCCGGGGGTGGCCTCTGCCTTGTCCTCTGCCTTTGCTTCCCTCCTCTCTTCCTCCAAAGTACCCGCCACACCCTTCCGCCAGCTCGGGGCTCCTCTGCCTCTGCTTCCCTCTTCTCTTCCTTCTGCCGGCTCAGGGCTCCTCTCACCACAATGCCGTTGTCCTAACCCCCAGCAGGAAAGAACTCCGGTGGAATGAGGTAGAAACCCCCCAGACACAGTCACGGAAGCCTGCAGCCCACGGAGGAGGCACCGCAGCTCAGCACCAGTCACTCCAGAGAGGCCTGTGTGCCTGCAGGGAGGCGGAGGGTGCCCACAGCCAGTGGACCACAGCGGGGTCTGCTCACATGCAGGGAGGGATTCCAAATGCCAACAATGAATGGCAAGTGCCCGTGCCCACGCCGTTCTCAGGCTCTGAGAGGCAGTGTCAACCCTCCCTCCTCAGACGCCAGGCCTCAGCACATTGGAGATTTAATAGTGTGCTTTTAGAGATCTTTCTCTGTCAAATCTTCTTTCTTATGATCAATTTAATGAGTTTATTTGTGGCTGGACTTCCCGTTTATGGCTTCTGGAGCCCCTCTGTGAAGGTGGACACAGCTCTGTGGGCTGCAGCATGTCTGTGCCCATCTTGGGAGGTGACCAGAGGACTCCCCTCGCCCCTCGCTGTTGTGCCCATTGCCATGCCCAGCCCCCTGGCAGCCCCACTGGTTCTGTGGGTCCCTGAAGACCTTCTACTGAACAACCTTTTGAGTTAATCAGTCACCTGCTGCCACTCTCAGGCTGAAGGAGCCAACCCAGGACTGGGGAGTCCTCTTATCTCAGCTCCAAACTCTATTTTATGAGCAAACAAAAGGGCCTTACAAAACTGTCACTGAAGCATTTTAAATCACACCCTAGAAAAATGTGGTGCGATCAACAATTCACTTCTCTTTCCTCTGTTTCAAGGAGAGAGCCAGGGGCCCGGCGCAGTGGCTCATGCCTGTAATCCTGTGGGAGGATGAGGTGGGCAGATCACCTGAGGTCAGGAGTTCAAGACCAGCCTGGCCAACATGGCTAAACCCTGTCTCTACTAAAACTACAAAAATTGGCCGGGCGCGGTGGCGGGCACCTGTAGTCCAGCACTATGGGAGACTGAGGTGGGCGGACCACCTGAGGTCAGGAGTTTGAGACGAGTCTGGCCAACACAGTAAAACCCCGTCTCTACTTAAAATACAAAAATTAGCCAGGCATGGTGGTGGGCACCTATAATCCCAACTACTCCGGAGGCTGAGGCAGGAGAATTGCTTGAACCCAGGAGGCAGAGGTTGCAGTGAGCTGAGATCGCGCCACTGCACTCCAGCCTGGGTGACAGAGAGAGACTCCGTCTCAAAAACAAACAAATAAAAAATACAAAAATCAGCCAGGCACACACCTGTAATCCCAGCTACTGGGGAGGCGGAGGCATGAGAATCACTTGAATCCAGGAGGCAGAGCTTGCAGTGAGCCGAGATTGTGCCACTGCACTCTAGCCTGGGCGACAGAGCGAGACTCCATCCAAAACAAAAAACAAAAAACAAAAACAGAGGGAGAGCCAGAGGTGTTGTGGCACCTGCACGAGGTCAGCAGCCTCAGGCCCAGACACGGCCCCATGAGGCAGGAGGAGGCACAGCAGGGCAGTGCAGCGCCCTCTGAACCCGCAGATCCCTAGAGGGTGGCCTCTGCTGGGACCTCACACCCCCCATCTGCCCCCAGCACAGAACAGCCACAGCGCAGTGGCGGGCCGATGCTGCCATAGGAAGAGGTCAAAGCCGCCACCAGGTGCCAGGGTTCTGCTTTTGAGAAAAGAACCTTCTGGAGGAGGAGGTCCCCACCCCTCCATGACACTGCTCCTGGGGAGGGTGTGAGGAACTTACGTTGTCCCGGATGTTGATGTCGGAGCCCTTGGACAGCAGCAGCTTCACGAGGTCCACGTGCTTGTACTCCGTGGCCCAGATCATGGGCGTCCAGCCTCCGTCATCCTGCCAGGGAAGAGAACAAAGCGGTCATCGATCCAGAGACCAGCAACCACCAGAGCGATGAGAACTCCCACAGCCCAGGTCTCCGCACCTCCCAGGTACCACACCGTTTGTGCAGGCATCTCACTCAGGACCTGAATGCAACCCTGAGAGGCCACAGTTCTTCCTCAGAGCACAGCCCCAGGTAGCTCCACAAGAGCAGGACAAAGGCAGAACCAGGACTGGGCCAGGCCCAACCACCCTGCCCGACACAGCAAGGCTGTGCTGTCAGCCTTGCCCGCTCCCAGTTGGGCACCACTCACTGGGGATGCACCAACACAGCTGCGTGCACCGCGTCTAATGGCACACACAAGGGAGCTGAAACCTCGTAAGCCCAGGCCAGACCCGGAGCACACCAGCAGCCTCGGCTGGTGGGAAGTCTGGGCTGTAGCAGGCTCTGCTCCTCCTTCAGCCTCCAATGGTGGCTGCATGCAGGAGAGCCAGGGACCCCATTAGAGCAGCAGCTGGGGAACTGTGGGCGGGAGATGGACAGGCAGACGGAGGCTGACACCCCTGCTTCCTCCTGGGCAGGGAGCAGAATGCTCACCCAGGCTGATCTGCTCTCTGGCTCCTGTCACTCCTGAGTCCAGTGGGCCTGGGCAATTTTCTTTAAGCCAGAAAAAGGCAACTTTACTGAAAATGAGGGTCATATGGCCAATTCCTACTCTGAAGGCAGAAGACTCGGCCTCTTCCCCAGCACCCCTCAAAGGACCTGCACATCCCACTGTCACAAACACAGCAGTCTCCACAATTAAAGCTACATCTCCCCTGCGGTTGTCAGCCTGTACATCCTGCTGTCATAGACACAGCAGCCTCCAGGATTAAAGCTACATCTCCCCTGCAGTCGACGGTCAGCACCACCACAGGCACTGGGAACACAGCAGGGACAGCAGAGCACAGCCTCCCGGAGCCCAGCCCCCTGCTCAACGGATGAGGGTACAATGTCAGAGAGAAGGGGTCAGGGGATGCTTCAGATGCGGTGAACAGGCAGGGGCTCCAGCCTCCGGATGCTCAGGGCAAAGGCAAGAGTATGGGCGCTGCTGCTTCCAGCCCATGGGGACACTGCAATGCCCAAGAGGGCAAAGAAGCTGGGTGTCAACAACTGGGTGGGCAACCACTGGGTTAAAAAGACTTGGACCAAGCCTCCTGAAGGAAGGCGTGAGAGACAGTGTGAGGATGGCACTTATCCCAGAGCTGTGAGTCCATGCAAGAGGGACCCCCAGTGTGTGCTGAGCAGCCACAAAGCCTGCCCTCCTTTGGACTCCCCAGTCATTCACTCGTGAGGCAGGTGCCCACTGTGTGTGAGGCACTGTGGATCAGCACATGCACGGCAAACCCTGCCCCGTGGCGCCGGCTGTGGGGGAGAGACGGACAGTGAGTAGGAAGGAAGATGGGTGCCGTGGAGGAAGGCCAGTGACACCTCCCTCAAATGGTGACATCTAGACACAGCTGATGGAGAGCAAGGGAGGAGCCTCCAGCCAGAAACAGTGCAGAGGCTGCCCTGGTGTGTGGGCATCTGGTGTGGCTGCTCCTAGCAGGCCAGGGCAGAAGAGGACAGGGAGGGGACAAGACATTCCAGGGCCCAAGGGCTTGAGCTGGCCCTGTGCATGGAAGGGGACGCCGTGGAGGGTCCCAGCTGGCTGTGTGTGTGGAAGAGGAAGCTGTGAAGGGTCCGAGCTGGCCCTGTGTGTGGAAGAGGACACCGGAGGGCCCCAGCTGGCTCTGTGCCTGGAAGGGGAAGCTGTGAAGGGTCCAAGCTGGCCCTGTGTGGAAGAGGAGGCTGGAGGGCCCGAGCTGGCTCTGTGCGTGGAAGGGGAAGCTATGAAGGGTCCGAGCTGGCCCTGTGTGTGGAAGAGGAGGCTGGAGGGCCCGAGCTGGCTCGGTGCATGGGAGGGGATGCCGTGGAGGGCCTGAGCTGGCTCCATGCATGAGAGGGGACGCCATGGAGAACGGAGGTGGGACCAGGAGCTGCAGAACAGTGACTTTCCCTGGCCAGTCCGCACGGTGTGCTGCTAAGGGGAGGGGGTGGCTGTACCTGACAGTTGACGTCCATCTGTCCATTTGAAAGCAGGTACTGGACCACTTCATAGTGGCCTTTCTTGGCAGCCAGGTGCAAACAGGTAGAGCCCTCTGCGTCCTGCAACAGAAACGCCACTTAGTCAAAGAATCCACACGTATGATCCTGGTGTGCCAGCCCTGAGCGTGGGATCCAGGAGAACCTGGTGCTCACCATGGGGGTGGGGTACTGTCCTGCTCAAATGACAAGGAAACCCAGGCTGAGGCCATGGGGCCATTTCCCAAGGAAACAGCCAAGTTCCGAGCCCTGTGTGCAGCCCCTGTGGCCCCGTGAGTGGCCAGTTGCCTGGCACAGTGAAGACAATGTGAATGACTCAGTAATGGTTGTCCATGTACCACAGAACTTAAAACAACAGATGGCAAAAAGTGGGACACAAAGAGGGCCAGGCCCACCCCGTGGCCCCGGAAATGCCACAGGCGCTGCCCCTCCTCTTGCTTCTTTTGCTTCTAGCACAACTTTTTTTTTTTCTTTTTCTCCTTTTTGAGACGAGGTCTTGCTGTGTTGCCCAGGCTGGAGTGCAGTGGTACGATCACAGCTCACTGCAGCCTCTGACTCCCATGCCCAAGTGATCCTCCTGCCTCAGCCTCCCACGCAGCTGGGACTACAGGTGTGCACCACCATGCCTGGCTAACGTATTTTTTTCTTTTCTAGAGACAGGGTCTTGCTATACTGCCTAGGCTATCTTTGAACTCCTGGCCCCAAGCGATCCTCCCACCTTGGTCTGGGAGTCGCAGGCATCATAATTGGGATTATAGTGCTGGGATTACAGGGGTGAGCCACCATGCCCAGCTTGGGAACACCTTCTCGTTTCCTTCCAGCTCTGTTTCCCCGAGGAGACAAAATAGATCACACTGACCAAACCACCTCAAAGGAAAAAAAAGACATGCAAGGTTGGAGGTCAGACCCAGGAAGCTCCAGAAGAGGCGGGGAGCCGGTGCCACTGCACCCAGTGCCATCCATGCGCCTTACACAGGCTCCTTCCACAGGCCGGCAGACGTGCCCCACCACTTTCTCCCTTAGGAGTCTGCTTTGCTTTACTCCCCTGTTCCTGTCTCCGTGTAACCATGTTCCTTCATTACCTTTCTCCCCTTATCTCGGTGGAGTCAGTGCAGCAGTCCTAGAGTTTCACAGGCACCACTGCACACACTGCTCACCCAGCTGGTGCTAAATCAGCATGCTCACCTTCCTCAAGGAAAGCCAGCACACCCGATTCCCACACGGCTGGTGTTCAGAATCGTAATTTTATCATGAATACAAAACGATGCATGGTTGTTAAAAGGTCTGCCTTCATTTTCAAGTGTCTTTAATCGCTGGAATAGTGCAGCTGACAATCCCTTAACTGCTGGAAGACTGCCACAGCATTCAGGACAGAAGCAGGTGCAACTGGCAGAGACCCTGGGCAAGCATTTCCGAATCAAGCAGGTAAGAGACGCCAGCAAAGGGAGCTTAGTGAAGGAAGCCAGCTGTCACGAGAGCGAGACACCAGGCAGGAGGAGGGCAGGGCTGGGAGCGGCAGAGTGGGGGTTGAGGGGATTGAGAGTCAGCCAAGGGAACCCCGTGGGAACAGACGTGAAGATGGCAAAGAGCGGGGCTGCCGGTAAGGAAAGGTTTCTGTCGGGTTCAGTGACAGTGGCTAGCTGTGAGGTCTGCAGGCACACAAACAGCAGCTCAAGACACTGGAGCCCACCCCCACCCAAGGGACACCCCACACAGCGCCGGTCTGGTTTCTTCTCCTGCCTCCTCCCCAGAGGTAATCACTATCCTGAAATCGTTACTCATCATGCCTATGGATCTCAATACCTTTACTATCTATATCCATAAATGATGTTTTTACACCCTTTTAAATTCTCTAGATCACAGTGTGTATCATCTGCAGACACATCACAGACCCTACTGGTGTGAGGCCCTGCTCACCGGGCGGCCTGTGTCCCCGCACCTCAAAGGTAAGGACCCTGCCTGCTGCTGTATGTCCCGCCCCTGCCAGTCTTTTCCACCCGTTACGCTGTATGGAATTCAGTAACTGCTGAAGACGGTCCCTCAGTCCTGTGTTTTCACCTGCTTATTGGTCATACGCATGTATTTCCTCTTCTGGGAACTGCACACTTATGTGCTTTGCCCATTTTTCTGTGTGGTTTAATTTCATTTGTAGTTCTTTATTTTTTTATTTTTATTTTTATTTTTTTGAGACAGAGTCTCACTCTGTCACCCAGGCTGGAGTGCAGTGGTGCGATCTTAGCTCACTGCAAAATCCACCTCCCAGATTCAGGCCATTCTCCTGCCTCAAACTCCCGAGTAGCTGGGACTACAGGCGCCCAACACCATGCCCAGCTAATTTTTTGCATTTCTAGTAGAGACGGGGTTTCACCATGTTAGCCAGGATGGTCTCCATCTCCTGACCTCGTGATTCACTCACCTCAGCCTCCCAAAGTGCTGGGATTACAGGCGTGAGCCACCACGCCCGGCCTCATTTGTAGTTCTTTATATTTTTGGATATTAATCTTCGGCCAGTGCGTTGCAAAATCTTCCCCCAGTGTTTAGACTGTCTGTTCGTGTCCTTTGTGGCATCTTTTTGAAGAGAAATTCTTAAATTTTAACGCACTTAACTTTATCAATCATTTTTGTGCTTTTTGTGTCTTAGAAGACGCTTCCCCGTGATGAAATTACAAAGACGGCCTCTGTGGTCTTCCAGGCTTCGTAATTTGCCTCGCCTGGGAGTCACCTGCTCGCCACGTGCATGCGCACTTCTCCAGTCTCTCCAGCCTGGCTGGGGTCTTCGTGTTGGAAGCAGGAGCGCTGCAAGAAGGCACAGCTGGTTCTCGCTTTCTATGTCATCAGACAAACCTCTGCCTTTTAAGACGACAGTGAGTCTACAGCGTAATTACTGACAGGGTGAGGATGGAGTCCATCACTCTGCTATCTGTTTTCTATTTGTCCCATCTGGTTTTATTCCTGCATTTTAGTTGCACAATTTTTCAGTATTACATTTTATTTCCTCTACTAGTTTTTCTTCCTGAAAAGCTGTATTTGTTTTATTTTCTTGGTACTTTCTCTGGGGATTACAATATTCGTCTTTATGGGTCTTCTGAAATTAATATTGTACCACCTCCCACAATAAAATACCTTTACAACAGTGGGATTCCACTTCCACCCTGCCCTCCTTTGGGTACTTATTCTCCTCTACTTCACAGCAGGTCTTCGATAGTATCGTTTCACTCAGCGCTGTTTTGTTAAAACATTGATGAGGTTAAAAATAAACAAACAAACAACAACCATTCCCAGCCGGAGCCACTGTCTGTGGAATTTGCAGCTCCTCCCCGTGTCTGTGTGGCTTTTCTCCAGCCCAGGCTGCTTCCCGCCAGGTGACCTGAGTTGCCAGGACAGGCTCTGTCCACTCGCAACCCTGACCTGGAATAACTGGATAAACATTTATCTTGTTTGTATTCATCTTTCTTTTTTCTTTTCTTTTTGAGACGGAGTCTCGCTCTGTCGCCCGGGCTGGAGTGCAGTGACCGGATCTCAGCTCACTGCAAGCTCCGCCTCCTGGGTTCACGCCATTCTCCTGCCTCAGCCTCCCGAGTAGCTGGGACTACAGGCGCCCGCCACCTCGCCCGGCTAGTTTTTTGTATTTTTAGTAGAGACGGGGTTTCACCGTGTTAGCCAGGATGGTCTCGATCTCCTGACCTCGTGATCCACCCGTCTCGGCCTCCCAAAGTGCTGAGATTACAGGCAAATTTTTCATTTCTTATAGAGATGGGGTCTCACTATGTTGTCCAGGCTGATCTCAAACTCCTCACCTCAAGCCATCCTTCTGCCTCAGCCTCCCAAAGCACTAGCATTACAGAAGCAAGCCACTGAACCTGCCCAATTGTTTACCTATTTTGATCTAGCAATTCTACAGCCAGAAATCTGTCCTAAAGAAGCCAAACGTGCAAATATTTAACTACAAAAATGTTTCCTGAAGCACTGTTTATCATAAAAATTGAAAATAAGATAAATATTAAATATTCAAATTTGACTAAAGATAAAATTGTATCATAAATTGATACAGTCATTTAGGTAATGTTTCACAGAATAATATTTAATAACAGAAAACAGTAAGTTTAATATGATATGAGGCAGGAGTTGAATTACTATGAGGAGTGTGATCACTTTTTCGGTAGAAAAAATGTGTATTAGTATGAAAGACTAAGAATTTAAATGTGGTTATGATAATATATAACAAAATTTGCCATTTTAAACATTTTGTGCAGTTTTGTGGCATTAAACACATTCACAATCACCACTATTTCCAAAGCTTTTTCGTTACCCCAAAACAAAGCTCTGCAATCATGAGGCAAAATCCCCAGCCCCAGGGAATCCCCAGTCTACTCTCTGTCTCTATGAATCTCGCTACTCTAGATGGCTTCTATCTATCGGTCACATCGTACAGGATTTGTCCTTGGGTCTGGCTTCTTTCCTGCAGCAGAATGTCCTCAAGGTCCATCTGTGCTGTTCATATGTCAGAATTTCATTAATTCCCTAACATCCCACCGTGTGGATGGACCAAACGCGCTGACGCAGGCATCTGCTGAGACATCTGGGTTGTTTCTGTCTTTTGGCTACTGTGAACGATGTGGCAGGAACCATGTTGTATGAAGATCTGTCTGTGGTCCTGGTGTTCTTTTCTTTCTTTTTTTTTTTTTTGAGACGGAGCCTTGCTCTGTCGCCCGGGCTGGAGTGCCGTGGCTAGATCTCAGCTCACTGCAAGCTCCGCCTCCTGGGTTTACGCCATTCTCCTGCCTCAGCCACCCGAGTAGCTGGGACTACAGGCGCCCGCCACCTCGCCCGGCTAGTTTTTTGTGTTTTTTATTAGAGACGGGGTTTCACCGGGTTAGCCAGGATGGCCTCGATCTCCTGACCTCATGATCCGCCCGTCTCGGCCTCCCAAAATGCTGGGATTACAGGCTTCAGCCACCGCGCCCGGCCGTGGTCCTGGTTTTCATGTCAGGGGCCCGCTCTCCGGAGTGGAGTTGCTACAGACCAGAGGGTCATCCTATGCTTAGCAACCTGACGAACCACGACTGGCTTCCACAATGGCTGCAGCGTTTACATCCCCACCAGCAACGCGTGGGAGTCCCAACACTGCCACATCCTCTGTGGTGCGTCTCACCATAGCTCTGAGTTGGCTTCCCTGGTGGCTAGTGACGATGGATCCCTTTTCATGTGGGAACTGGCCCTTGTGGGCCTTCCTTAGAGAGACGGCTATTCAAGCCCTTTCTTTGCCCATTTCTGAATTGGTTGTTTAATTTTCTGTTGTTGTTGAGATGTACAACCTCTTTATATATTCTGCATAAAAATCTCTTATTAGAGAATTTGCAAATACATTTCCTCATTCTGTAGGTGATATTTTCACTCCACTGATAGTAATCTTTGATGTACAAAACTTTATTTATTTTTCTCCATTTTAAAATCTTTTATTATCTTTACAAACCCTTGTGTCAGGGGCTGACTTTCAACAGATCGCAGTGAGGGAGCTGCTCTGCCACACATGAAACCCCAACCCAGACACAGGTCATCTACGGGCAGTTTAGTGCCAGGTTCCCTGCGAACGTGCGCCACATGACGGGCGAGGGGGTGGCTGCCTTTCCGGCTGCACATCATTTCCCAGGGCCCAATGTTTTTTAATTTTAATCACGTTTATCTACTTCTTTGATTATGCTTCTGTACAGTATCCAAGAAATCGTCGTCAAATCCAATGTCATAAAGCTTTCCCCTCATGTCTTTTTCCAAGAGTGTTCTGGTTTTAGCTCTTAAGTATGGGCCTTTCATCCATATCCACTTTCCATTTTCTTTTTTAAACAGAGTTTCAATCTTGTCACCCAGGTTGGAGTGCAGTGGCGTGATCTCAGCTCACTGCAACCTCCACCTCCGGGTTCTCCTAGGTAGCTGGGATTATAGGCACCCGTCACCACACCCAGCTAATTTTTGTATTTTTAGTAGACGGGGTTTCGCAGTGTTGGACAGACTGGTCTTGAGTTCCTGACCTCAGGTGATCCACCTGCCTCGGCCTCCCAACGTGCTGGGATTACAGACGTTAGCCACCATGCCCAGCTGCATTTGCCATTAATTTTTGAAGACAGTGTTAGGTGAGGATCCAACCTCATGCTTCTGGATGTGGACATCCAGCTGTCTCAGCACCATCTGTTGAAAAGACAATCTTTTCCCCATTGAATGGTCTTTGTAACTTTGCCAAAAATCAGTGACCATATATGCAATGGTTTATTTCTGGGCTTTTTATTTTATTCCATTGGTCTCTATTTCTGCCTTTATGCCAGTCCCACACTGTTTTCATTACTGTGGCCGTATATAGTAAGTTTTGAAATCAGCAAGTGTGAGTTCTCCAACTTTTTCAAAATTGTTTGGCTTCTCTGGGTCTCTTGAGACTCTGTATAAACTTTAGAGTTTTTTTTGTATCTGTAAAAAAGAAAGCTGTTAGCACCAGGCATAGTGGCTCACACTTATAATCCCACCACCATGGGAGGCCGAGGCGGGAGGATCACTCAAGGTCAGGAGTTTGAGACCAGCCAGCCAGGCCAACATGGTGAAACCCCGTCTCTACTAAAAATACCAAAAATTAGCCAGGCATGGTGGCGCGCGCCTGTAATCCCAGCTACTAGGGAGGCTGACGCAGGAGAACTGCTTGAACCTGGGAAGTGGAGGATGCAGTGGGCCGAGATCGCACCACTGTACTCCAACCTGGGTGACAGAGCAAGACTGTCTCAAAAAAACCAAAAGGCTGTTAGGATTTTAGTAAGGACTCCACGGCCATTTTAACCACATTCAGTCTTCTCATCTGTGAACATGGGATGTCTTTCTATTTCTTCAGGTCTTCTTTAATTTCTTTCAGCAACGTTTGTTAGTTTTCAACTAACAATTACGAGTCTTTTGTCTTCTTGGTTAAACTTACTCCTAAGTATTTTATTCTTTTTGATGTTACTGTAAATGAAACTGTTTTCTTAATTTCTTTTTTGAATACTTCATTCGAAGGATATGAAATGCAACTGATTTTTTTGTGTTAATATTTTATCCTATTTTGCTGAATTGGTTTTGTTAGCTAACAATATTTTTGTATATTCTTTAGGGCTTTCTACATATAAGAACATGTCATCTGTGAAGAGAGGCAATTTTACTTCTTCCTTTCCAATGTGAACGCCTTTGATTTCTTTTTCTTGCCTAACGGCTCTGGGCTGAAGACACAGTGAGATGACGTATTGTAAGGCGAACACCTTCCACACAGCAAACCCCTCATTAGCTCACCTGTCTGTTGTCAGGCTCTATAGAGCGTGAGCACTCACTAGTGGTTTTTAATAATAAACCAGGTAACCAAAGTGAGATGAAGGAACTATTTCTGGACAACTGGGTGTGTGAAGGCCCCAAGTCCTGGAGATGTCAGTGAGGATGTCCCTTGCTCAGCTTTCTGAGAAACGTCTACACACACACTAGGATGGTGATTCTGACAGATGAACATACCTTGGGATCCACCAGGGCCCCGGCCTTGATGAGGTACTTCACTGCTTCCAGATGGTTGTTTTCGGCTGCTTCCATCAACGGGGTCCTCTGGTCTTCTGAGCAGGTGTCAATATTAGCGCCCGCCTAGTGAAACAACAGTTCAGGTGTATGGGAGGGCTGTGACGGTAGCCACCGCCTGGGGAGAAGTGACTTACAAGCTTCTACACTCAAAAAAAGAGAGCTGTACTGTTTCAGTGACCAACAATGTCTGAGTTTTCTAAACATGTATTCAAAGATGTAATTATTCTATTAGTATCAAACCTTTAAGCAGAATATTTCTGCTAGATTTCATTCCACTTCTAAGGTAATTTGATAGAAAATGTTTATAGCACAGGAGTGTGACAACACCTTTAGAAATGAGGAGGATGGTGACAACCTTCTAAAGCAGACAAAGAAAGGGAAGGAGGGGCCCCTGAGCAGAGAGGAGGCAGGAGGGAGGTGCTGGTTCACCCCGCCAGGACACACAGCACCCTCTCACTGATTTAGTACTCGCCAAAATAAATGGAAAATCCTGATTTCCAATAGCATGTATTCCAGAAGTTTCCATTTTTCCGAATAAACAGAGAAACTGGAAAGATCAATTAACTGGCAGGTATACATAGGGTGAAAGACCAATTAACCGGCAGGTATACATAGACGGAAAGACCAATTAACGGCAGCTATACACAGGTAAATTTTTCTTGGTCTGAAACTTAAGAAGCCCCCAACTTTAAAATTGGTTGTGTGCTAAAAGCAAATCAGCTGTTGGGCTGCTGAAACCTCTTCTCCATGAGGAAAAACTTCTTAGATGACAAAAACCTAGTATTTCATTTATAAAATAAACATTTATTATGAAAAAAGGTTGAAAATAGTATTGTTTTTACTATTAGTAATTAAAAACCAAAAGTAACACAATTAAATAAGGAATGTTTAAACAGCCCTAGAATGGTCTATATGGAAAATGAGGCTAATTCCTAAAGGCTAAGAGGGGCAGAGGCCAGGCACGGCAGCTCATGCCTGTCATCCCAGCACTTTAGGAGGCCAAAGGCAGGCAGAGAAGCCGGGCGCAGTGGCTCACGCCTGTAATCCCTGCACTTTGGGAGGCCAAGGCAGGTGGATCACCTGAGGTCAGGCGTTTGAGAGCAGCCTGGCCAACATGGTGAAACCCCGTCTCTACTAAAGATACAAAAATTAGCCGGGCGTGGTGGCGGACGCCTGTAATCCCAGCTACCTGACAGGCTGAGGCAGGAGAGTTGCTTGAACCTGGGAAGCAGAGGTTGCAGTGAGCCCAGATTGCACCACGGCACTCCAGCCTGAGCAACAAGAGTGAACTCTGTTTAAAAACAAACAAACAAAAACACAAAACAGAGGGGCAGTGAGAGGCTCAGGGGACTCTGACTAGAACGAGCTGGGCTTCACCGAAGAGAACACGAGGTCCACAGAGCAATGGTCAGAGGTCAAAAGGCTGAGGCCTAGAGGCGCACAGCGGGCGCAGTGATCCAAGGCTGACCTCAAACACCAAAGCTCAAAGCCAAGGTCCGGCTGCCAGACCTGAAGGTAAAGTAGCGCCAGAAGTCGACAGCGGCTAATTTTTAACAAATAGTAAGCTTGAAAAAACACAAAACAAGGTAGAGAGCGAGGCCCGTGCTGTGCAGAGGAGCTGTGGCTCTGCCTGCACCCTCAGCACACAGAGGCTGCTCCTCCAGCTCCCAAAAATCCTGATGAAAGAAGAAAGGGTGCGCCCTCAAGGGAGAGGCTGGCATCGAAAGCCCCTGCACCAGCACCAGGCCGGCAGCGCGGGCGGCAGCGCAGACAGACCCGAGTCTGCAAGGGCAGGAGGGGCTGTCGGCTTCGGGCGGAGCATAGGGGAGGATGGGGGTCCTTTCCCAGGAAGGAGGGCTTGGCTATGGCGGCCCATAGGAAACGGGAGCCTGCCAGCACCCCAGCGCAGAGCCTTCACAGACCTGCACCGCACCCAGGACCCCGGTAAGCAGAAGGAAACGACCCCGCCCATGAAAACACGGGACACTGAGACAAAGTCCAAGAAAGCTCTAAGAGTGGAGAGAAGCAGCGGAGAAAAGGAAGAGTCAAAGCGAGAAACGCGCAGTGGCCAACGGTGTCCAGACAGACCTGCCAGTGCCAAGAAACAGGTCCCGCCCCACATCCAGCTCCATCCTGGACCCCACGCACACGCGGAGCAGGACCCGCCTCCCACGCGCTCCCCAAACCCTCACTGCAAGCGGAGCGGCTGGCACTGACCAAGTCCCACACAGTCTGGGGCTCCAAGGCCGAAGCTGCCGGCCGCTCACCCTCCGCGAGGCTCTGACGGACGGCGCCCTTCCCAGGCTCGCGCGCAATCCCAACAGCCCGCCAACGGCTACCCATCGTGGTCCGTCTGCCAGGCATTGGGACCGCAGCAACTCCCGCCTGCAACCCAGGAGGCACAGTGGCTCTCCCAGTCTCCGAGGGGAGGAGAGACACCTGCAAGGCCCCCTACA
>NW_012117821.1:478180-490849 GCF_000951035.1 Colobus angolensis palliatus
CCCTACACCTGCAACCTCCCTACACCTACAAGGCCCCCTAAACCTGCAACCTCCCTTCACCTACAAGATCCCTACACCTGCAACCGCCCTACACACCTGCAAGGCCCCCTAAACCTGCAATCTCCCTTCACCTGCAAGATGCCTACATCTGCAACCTCCCTACACCTGCATGAGCCTCACCCCGGCTGAGGCACAGGCAGAAGCGGGTGCAGGTGGAGCCTTCGCCAACGCCCTGGGCCCCCACTGCGTGTTGCATGGCCGGCTCTACCAGTCGCTCAGTCATCTGCCACCACCCAGCAATTGCTTCAGCATCCAGTCCCTGCTAGGGGACTCTGGGAAGGGGCATCCTGGCCAGGGCTGGTGCCACAGAGCAGTCCAGCTTCTGCAGGCAGGTTTGGGGTACAGTGGGGAGAAGGCAGTGCCCACCCCACCCCTGCCCTTCTCTGAGAGGCCTCTGTGGCCTCTCTGCCCCCTTCCTGGCCCCACAAGAGTGGAGGGGGAGACTCTGCCGGCGGGAGCCATCGGGCCCTCGACCCTCTCCCCAGAGCCTAGGGCCTGGCTTCTCCACTTACTGCAGGGCACCTCAGTTCCTGGGGGGCTGTCCAGCGGGGCAGACAGGGCCTCCCTCGGTGGGCAGCTGTCCACCTCCTACTTGCCTATCTACACTCCCAATGCGGTAATGACCTTGGCACCCCCACCCACCTCCTATCCCCAGTGTCCACCGTCAACCAGCCCTGCCTACCGGGGGGTGGCCCCTGAAACCCGAGGGCCCCCAGTGCTGCTCTGGGATCTAGACTCCCTCTTCCAGGGGAGACCACCCGACAAAAGCATCTATGACGTTTGAGTCAGTCACCCTCGTGACCTGGCGGCCCCTGGCCCAGGCTGGCTGCTCTCTTGTGAGGCTCCTAGGACAGGGGCCGCTCCTCCCTTCCGCTCCCACCCCCAGCTTGTTGACAGGGAGCCAAGGCCAGGCGGGTGTCTGCAACCCCAGCAGCCTCGAAACACGAGGCAGCAGCCTTGCTGGGAGTCCACAGTGTTTACTGGACTACCCCACGTGTGGTGTGGCCGTGGCCCAGCTGGCACGACCCTGGTCCTGGTCAGTCATGCCTCTGTTTCCCCTATACTCAGAGGTAAGGCTGTGGGGGGCAGGGCTGAGCCTGGAATAGCCCTTCCCAGTCCCCTCTTCTCAGCCCACCACCCATCCATCCATCAGCAGCTGTCACTGAATGGTAGATGCAGCCTGGGAAGGAGGTAGCACCTTTTCAGGAAAAGGGATTAGGGAATCAAGACTGGACCGTACATGGTCTCGGTAGGGGCGTGGGGGAGACAACAGTAAAGGAGTTTACAACATTTTTTTTTAATGAGAGATGACAGAAGAGCAGACAGATGAAAACATGAGTCTGTGGTGACTTCGGATGGGAGCGTGTGGCGCCTCGCTCAGCACTCTCCAGAAACCGCAGACACAGCGTGAAACCCGACAGCACGAGGGACCAGGACACCAAAGGGCAGCAGGTGAGAGGGCGGCAGCCCCCGGAGCCGCAGCAGATGGAGGCACAGCTCCGGCCTCCACAGGTTCGAAAACACAGATCAAGTCAGTGGGGAAAAGGCCCCGGGGTGCTTGAGGCAGCTCAGACACCTAGGAGGCTCCGTGACTGACCCTCAGAGCCCCTCCCCAGTCTGGGAGCCAGAACACTGATGCCCCCAGCACCGGCAAAAGGCTGGGTGGACTCCAGGTCGGCTGCCAGGGAAGCACTTTCTGCATGATGGATTTCTCTGTCTGCGCTCAAGGCAGCGGCCCCTGGCGACACGGCTACTGAGCCCTCCGAGCACAGCTCATGTGACTGAGGGTGTGTCTTCACTTGTTTTTTTTTTGAGACAGAGTCTCGCTCTGTCGCTCAGGCTGGATTGCAGGGGCGCGATCGGAGCTCTCTGCAAGCTGCGCCTCCCGGGTTCACGCCATTCTCCTGCCTCAGCCTCCCGAGTAGCTGGGACTACAGGCGCCCGCCACCGCGCCCAGCTAATTTTTTGTATCTTTAGTAGAGACGGGGTTTCACTGTGTTAGCCAGGATGGTCTTGATCTCCTGACCTCGTGATCCGCCCGCCTCAGCCTCCCAAAGTGCTGGGATTACAGACCTGAGCCACCTCGGCCCAGCTAATTTTTTGTATCTTTAGTAGAGACGGGGTTTCACTGTGTTAGCCAGGATGGTCTTGATCTCCTGACCTCGTGATCCGCCCTCCTCAGCCTCCCAAAGTGCAGGGATTACAGGCCTGAGCCACCGCGCCCAGCCGCGTCTTCACTTTTAATACACACAGCCACACATGGCTGAGTGCCTGTGCTGCAGTGGGGACAGGGAGCCCTGGAGAGACTCAAGCCAAGTGGGACCTCTGGTTCTAGAGGACCCTCTTGAAGGGATGGGTGAACATGGACCCCTCTGGTTCCGGGGGACCCTCTCGCAGGGTGAACACAAACCCCTCTCCTGTGCTGCTGCAGGAGACCTGGCTCAAAGACATGACTGACACCAGAGCCCAGGAGAGATGACGCCACGCTGCCAAGATCGGAGCCTGAGGGAGATGACGCCACAGGCCCTCACTGGTGTGGCCAGAGCCTGCCCAAAGAGTGGGTGTGAGATGTGAGACACCCCTGCAAATGCTGAACCCCTGGGAAACAGCACCCTTGGATTCAGGGCAAACTAGAGATAAAGCCAATCGGTCTCTTCCTGGAGAATCTCAGGAAAACCGCTTAGATTCTAAGGGGAAGAAAAAATAGAAATCCCTCTAAGACCAGCAACAGTAAGTTCTGCAGGGCGGGTCATCAAATTAAACATCAGGCTAAAAATTTAATCTGAAGTGGTTCCAGGCTGCTCAGACCCCGGGCACTGGATGAACAGCAGCACCAAGGGACATAACGATTCGATTTCCTCCCAATACATCATTTTATTTCACAGCACTAAACTCACAAGAAACTATAAAACAGAATGAAGAGCTCTGTGCTCCTCACTCAGCCTCCCCAAAGATGAGTTTCAGGCAAGCACAGAGCACGGGCAGTCAGCAGGGAGCCCCGGCAGGGCCAGGCCACTCAGCCCCACGGCCATGTCCTGTTTCTGCACTCCCTTGTTTTCCTGACTGACGGAAGCAGACACAAAGGAACTCACGCTAGACAACTCAGCATAAAGGTTAGACACAAACAAACAGAATCCTACTGCGCGAGGCACATGCGGGGCGGTGAGACCAAAACAGCTGCTGTTCCCGGGGAGGGCACTCAGGTGTCCACCAGGTGTCCAGGGAGCCAGCAACACTGCGTCTCACGGGGGCAGGAACGTCAGGGCCATAATAGAATGATTTGTTAACCATATGTTTACATTTTAAGGACTTTTCTGTATGCATGATGCAACCATATATATATTTTTAATTTTTTAATGTTTAAAAAAGAAAGCCAAAGAGAACACCAGTGTCTTTCAAAGGAGTGGCAAGGTAATTTCTCAAGAGGAAGAATGCAAGTCGGAAGACAGTGGCATCATTCCTTACATGACCTGAGGAAATCCACCAGCAACCTGGAATTCCAGGCACAGGAAGAATGTCTTCAAGAAGCCTCCACAGCCAGCGGTAGGCATGGAGAACAGGCTCAGCACGCCCCACCCTCACGGGCTCAGCATGCCCCACCCTCACGGGCTCAACACAGCCACATTCATGGCCTCGCCCAGCTCCTGGGGCCATCGGGGCAGCGCTCATATAGCCCTTGTTCCCGTGGGCCCGTTCCCCTACGTGGCTCTGCACACTTGTCCCCATCCAGGTCCATCCGCAACAGACCAGAACCACGCCGCACCCCTCACAAGGCCTCCCAGCCGGATGCCTGGCCCTCCACCCGCATCTGCTCTCGAGCCCCACACCACCAGCTCCTGCCTCTTCCAGACCACGCTCTCTTCCTCTTCCTCAGAGGGCCAACTATGAATGTCCTGGCATCACTCCTGCCCTGAACAGCCCACCCCTCGCTCCAGCTCTGCCTGTGTCCAGAAGACCACCCCCCACTCCCTGACCCCCGGTTGCCCCAGACCTCACCCCCTCCTATAAGCCTGTTCCCACCAGGTCAGCCACTTCCCTCATGGTCTCACCATGAACCACGGCCCCCGTGACTTGTCTCGAGGCCACCGCACTGCCTCTGAATCCTTTCCTGCATCTCCCTGACATACCCAGCAGCCTCCGCGGCTCCTCCTGCATGGAGCTGGCCCCCAGTGCCTACCTCGGCTCAGCCCTTCTCACGACACACTTTCCTCTCAGCCTCCAGGAGCCCCCCACCAACCCCTGGCTTACTGGACCCCGGTTCACCTCAGCTGCTCCCTCCCTCACCCCCTGCCGAGGCTTGGCTCCCCCATCACCATCTCATTCAGTCCTGACCTTGGTAGGTCAAGTCTGCACGTGAGACTGAGAGGAACCACTGAGGCAAAAAGTGGAAAGTTTGTAACTTCCAGACTAACAGAGAGAAGAGAAATGGCACAATCAAAATAAAAATCAATTCAAAAGACGGCAAGAAGAACGACCAAAAAGTACTGGCTTCAAAAGGCTGGCACTCTGGTCTGAATGCGATTTATTTATTGAGGTTGGGGGCCCCAATGAGGTTGGGAGGCCAGGCCTTTAAGAGGCAATGAGGCTGCGAAGATGGCACCACGCCTTTCTGAAAGGCAGGGTCAGCCCCCAGGAATGGACCTGCTCCCGTGTGGGCGGCCTGGTCCGCAGCAAGGCTGTGCTGGAGCGTCTCCCTCTTGGCGCGGTTCCTGGCTGTGTTCAGGCACAGCTCAAGGGCCTCACCAGAAGTCACCAGAGGCAGCCCCTCGACCTTGGGCTTCCCAGCCTGCAGAACTGTGAGAAATAAATTTATTTTCTTTATAAATGACTCGGTCTCAAGTATTCTGTTACAGCAAGAGAAAATGGACTGAGACAGCTAGAAATTAAAACTACAATATAAGACATTAGATGGTTAGACTAAATTTATAAAAATCAAGTTCTATGTTTAAAACACATATATCCAAAAACGAGGGAAAAAGGTCAGAATAAAAGGAGGGAAAAATCACTCCAGATAAATAGTAACAAAACACCATCAGTTACGACTCCAGAAACGGGGGACAGACTGAGGCAGCTGCACAGCAGGTGGGTGTGAGCACAGCAGACGGCGCGCTCCGTCACTCTCTCCTTCCTGGCCCTAAGAAAGGCAGAGACAGGTGCGGTCCGAGGGCACAGGTCCATCACAGACAGTGGGGCCCGGGGGCCCCAACAAAACAGCCAGGCCTGCAGATCACCCTGCAGGTGACAGCCCTCGGCAAGCAATAGCTACCACCGGCTTTTTAGTAGTTTACTTTAAATATAAACAAGAATCACTGGGCATTTGAGGAAAACCTTTAGATAAGAAAAACTAAAACAGAGCAGCATAAAACTTCAAAGTAACCATAATATCATCAGAGAACTAAGGGAAGAACAAGAGACTACTGAAAGAGGAACTCTCCGAGAGCAGAAAGGAATTCTTGGGATTTGAAAATGTGACCACACATGTTAAAAATCCCCCAGGAGCTGGAAGTTAAAGGTGAGAACGCTGCCTAGAAGGCAGAACCAAAAGACAAGAAAACAGACCACGGCACGAAATCGGTCCAGAAGGTTCCACGCCTGAGTTATGAGAGGCCCAGGACAGAGCTGAGACAGGTAGAGGACCCGGGCACAGAAGTCACACAGGAAATCCTCCTGGAACTGACAGGTGTGGATTTCTGCACTGAAAGGGCACAGCACATGCACCAAATGCCCCAGTAGATCTAAAAAGACCCATGTTACAACGAGGTGCAACTTCAGACCAGTGGGGTTCAAGGAAAGTTCCTCAAGTTTCCAAATAATAGGTCACATGCAAAGGATCAGAAGTCAGACCGCACCAGACTCAAACCTGGCATCTGAGAAACAGGAGACCCAACACGGGCATCCGGGAAGGGACATCACAGGGGGACAAACAGAGTTGTGTGTCTGAACCCAGAGAAAGCGGGCAGTGTTCAGATGGTTCAGAATAAATTAGCAGGAGGCAGAGTCAACTCAACCAACAGAAACACAAGCCACTGATTAACGACAGACACAACATGCCTGTAGATGACACGGTTCAGCTTGAAAATGCACACATGATCTATCTAAACAAAATGGGAGCCAGTCAACGGGGCTGTGGAAGGGCGTCCGTGCCTCTGCGAGTGCCTGGCTCCCCCAGGGGGAAGTCATGAGTGTGAAGAACCAAAACCAAAACCAAAGAAAGCAAATCAAGAAACAGCCAAACAGCAGCATGCTCTTCTCAAAGGCCGCGGTAAATGCCGGAAGAAACAGTGGGAAGCACTGATCCACCTGCAGGACTCAGGCAGAAAAGCTGATTCCGTGTCCGCTTCACAGTTCTATGGAAGAACCACAGTTCTATGGAAGAATACAGTTCTATGGAAGAACCAAAAACGTGGTACGATTTTGCTTTGATAAAAATAAAGGAGAGCAGGTGAAGAGCCCTAGGAGGGCGCCGTGCCACCGAACCTGAACCAGCATGTGGCAGATGTCCACGTGTCCAGCCTCCGCCGCGGCGTGCAGTGGGGAGCGCTTATTCTGGTGCTCCATTTTGAAGTTGGGGTCAATTCCGTCCACTGTGAACAAACACAGTTTTATTAATGACTTCAGATGTAGCCACAGACTCCAGCTCAGGACTGTCACGATGGCTGGCAAGCACTCACAAATGACCAGCTTCCACACAAACAGCCACCTCGAGCCACGCCGCAACCCGCCCACAGCACCATCCTCTGGACTTGAGAATTGAGTGTGCTGGTCTCCTGTGGAATCGAACAGGCAGGCCCCTCTGTCAGAACTACCTCAGCAAGGCACGCTCTTCCCTTTACCGCCCTGCTCAAACTCTGAGGTTCCTTCTGTATTTCCGTGCGTCCTGGCCACGGCCACCCCAGGACCTGTGAGGCAGCCGACCAGGGCAGACATACCCTAGGGGAGCAAGCAAGGCCAGGGACAGAGGCCTGAGCATCGGTCACTTCCCAGGAGGTCTGAGGGGACAGTGAGCAATGGAGCAGTGAGGTGACCTTATTGTCGTGTGAAGTCTGTGACAAAAATGATTAAAAAACTGCTGGTCAACATAAACAAACCTTTTTTTAAGGGCAAATGGTTCCGCTTCTTTTTACTTGACGTACTGTCCAGTAAAGGGCTTCTTAATCATCCTTTTCAACCCAGAGACGTTGAACGTCAGAGAAATCAAGCCTAGAGCTATGAGCCCAGAGACCCGATGACCACTGGGAAGGCTCTATCTACTCTATCTCACAAGCACGCTTTCGGGTATTAGAAATCTAATGCAATCGGTTTGCCTGTGATAAATTGCCTATAGCCGAAGCCTACTTTGTCCACACCACAGCGGCTTTGATCAGCACAGGTGAGACACCAGCTGCCGCCATCACCACACAACTCAGCAGGGCCCCAACTCACTAGTTTTGCTTTTCCTTCATCTACATTTCTGCTTGATTTAATAATCGCATTCCTAATTCCTTTTTAAAAATTAGAACTTCGTAGAGAATAGTTCTACCATCCTGCATAACTGAATATGAATACCATAAAAAGCCTCAACACCAGTGGGCAACCTCTTCACACTCAGCAGAGAACTCAGAGACACAGAAACAGAAAATCAAAATGAGACCAGCCTTCTGAGGAAGGGGCAACAACTGCTCTCGGCTTCTTTCAGTGCCACAGGACTGGTCGCGTGTGCCCGGGTGGCAGGAAGGCACTTACCCAGCATGAGGAGCACCTTCTGAAGCTCCCCTTGCCTGGCGGAGAAGTACAGCTGCTTTGGGTGGAAGCGAAGCTTCTTGGGTCTGTGGGAAGCACAGGACAACAGTTGGGTCAGCATGGGGCTCCGCGTCCCACACGTGAAGCTGAAGGCTGGAAGGCCCAGGGGACGTCTGCCCACCAGCCCCACAAGCTCAAGTGCAAACCCACCAGTCTTGAGATATCTCGTGGTAAAAGCTGCAGAACAAGACACTGCCTTCCCAGTCACTGCAGGAGAACGCTACACACTGTGAGGCCTTTACACAACATGACGACAGAACCAGCGCAGGAGGCAGGGGAACAGGGTCGCGGCAGGCCCCAAGGACCTCAGCTATGCTCAGCACAGCCAAGACCAGCCCCAGCCAGGATGAGCCCACACAGCGTGGTCATGAGTGAGGGCACAGCTCGCACTATAGAAGATGCCTGGGGCAGTGAGAGCTGGCAACGCTGGCACTTTTGCTTTGAAACCTTAACTCGATGACTAAGCTGATAACCGATATGGTTTAGACCTGTGTCCCTCCCAAACCTCATGGTGAAGTGTGACCTCCAGTGCTGGAGGCGAGACCTGGTAGGAGGGGACTGGGTCCTGGAGGCAGATCTCTCATGAGTGGCTTCGCGTCATCCCTCCCCCTGGTGATGAGTGAGTTCCTGCTCAGTCAGTTCCCACAAGATCTGGTCACTTAAGAGTATGGGAGCCTCCCCTTCTCTGTCTCTTGCTACTCCTCCTGCTTTGCCTTCCACCATGACTGTAGCTTCCTGAGGCCTCCCAAGGAGCAGATTGGCCAGCATCACCTCTCCTGTACAGTCTGGAGAACTGTGAGCCAATTAAGCCTCCTTTCTTTATAAATTATCCAGCCCTAGGCATTTCTTTATATTGACACCAAAGCAGACTAACACAATCACCAAGGGATGGGGGAGAGAGTGGGGGTCGGGAACAGTCTGGGGTCTGGTCAGTGAGCAGGGCCTGTGGGCATCGGTGGATGGCACCGTCACTTCAGGAACAGGCTCAGAGGTGAGGCTGGAGGCAGACAGAGGGGAGCTCCAGGAAGGAGGCCAACACAAGCCTCGGTGCCACAGTCTGGTCTGCCTCCCGGGGGGGCAATGCTGAGAGAAGGATGAAGAGGGTTGGTCTGCCTCCCTGGGGGGGCAATGCTGAGAGGAGGACGAGGTGGGTTGGGTTTCTGCGAGCTGTCAGGAAAGCCTGGAGGGCCCCTTGGCCCAACCCTTGCATTGCACAGATGTGGTGGGGCCTGGGAGGAAAACGGTGCCAAGGCAGCAGAAGCAGTGTCTGCTCTCATGACCTAAGGGCAGTTCAGGGTCAACAGCAACCAGGAAATGTTTGTCAAAGCTCACCAAGACTACCTCCTCACTTAGGACTTCAAAGGTGTCACATGTTGCTCTTAATATAATGCAGAGGACAGTAATTTGCAATGATTTCCCAAAATAGTGTGAAAATATACAAATTATTCTAATAAACAGCATTAATCAAAAAGCTGAAAAGTGCTAAAATGACGCCATGGGGAAAAACACGGGGTGCACATTAAAACAGGCCCTGAGACATCTCTGCAATCACACATCAGGTCTTACTTTTCCGAGTCGAGGGCGATGAGAGCACTCTCCAAGGTTTCCTTCCCTGGTCCCTGGGAAAGGCCAGGGGTTGGCCTCCCGAGCCCAGCAGGTCCCGTTGGATCAAAGCCCTCGGGCATGTGGGAGGCTGTACCCTGCAGCTTGTCGTCCTCCGAGAGCAGTGGCCCAGCAGCACTTCAGTGGGAGGAAATCGGGGAAACGTTTATGAAAACATGAAACATGGCCTGTTCCGACTCTGACTGCCCCAGTGCGCTGTTTTCTAAGTGAGAGCTGCAGATTTGCTTACTGTCCGCTGAGTCCCTGGATGCAATGGTTCAAGATTCAGAACCAAATCTCCTGAGAATACCAGAGCAGCTTTTCCTAGACTTCTGGGCAGCGTGTTCAAAATCATTCTCATGAATGAGCTTCAAGCTGAATCTATCAAGTCCACTGCCCACCCCCAAGAAAAGGAAATCCCACTGGAATTTTGATTCAAAGTGCATTAAATTTACAGGATAATAGGAAGGAATCAGCTTAACATGTCCACAATTTGAGTCTCTTTTAAATAATCTTCAAGGAAGTTTTCGTGTTCTTTATATTAGTGTCACATTTAAGTTCTTTTGTTTTGCTGGGTAGTGACAGATTTTGTTGCTGTTTTGAAAGGATCTCTTTCATAATTTCATTCTCAGGTAGGAAACTTCTGGTAAGGAAGAAGGCAAGTGGCTTCTACCTCTTCTTATCAGATCCTCTTACTGACTCTTGAGCTCTAAAAAGTTTTCAGCTGTTTCTACTGGACTCTTTCAGGAAGACAACTACATCTGTCTAATATGAATACTTCTAATTATTTGATACTTTTTTTGTCTTCAGCTAAGGCCTTCAAACCTTAATGCCACAGAACTCAGTCACAGACTGCAGCAGCTACCACTCATCTATCGCCTGTGTACTGACGGGACTGTGCCAGCAACAGAAACACCACAGGGCTACATCAATGGGGGTGCTGTGAAAACCGGTTCAAAACAGGCAAATGGATCTATCTACATAACCAAACTGAAAGAAAGCAACGTATGTACAAATGGCAATAAATGAATTTCAGTGTCTTAAATGTCAGAAATCACCATGAGCATCAGCATCAGCTCAGAGACTTCTGGAAAAAACAGCAGAAAGCAATAATGTTAAAATAACAACTGAAACCTTTTCAGGTGAACGACTGGAGAGCCCAGCCAGAGCCTGTGCCAGGTACCTGCCCGTTGTGGTGTCGGCCCTGCCCTCCAGGGCTGAGCCCTTCTCCTGCCCGGGGACTGGTGTCACGGTAGAGGTGGTGTCTGCTTTAGCTATCGTCACCTCTTTGGCCTTGGAGCTCTCCTCCCCACAGTGGGGACAATAGCTGGCGTTATTGACTCGAGAGGCACAGTCTTTGTGGAAACGGTGAGAGATGCTGCTCTCGGGCTGACACTCCATAAAATTACCCTAAAAATGGGAGGACAACAAAAATGTTTTGTTTTAATTGGGGTTAGTTTTTGGAAAAATAAAGTACTACTAAACTGGCACCGCATCCCACATTGGGCGGTCTGCAGAGTGAGCCATGGGTCGGGGTGGGGTCCAGTCTTGGCCTGAGGCATCGTTAAGAAGGAGGAACGATGCTTCCCGTGGTGCTCTCGCCCCACAGAGAGGAAGCTGAAGCCAGACAGAGGTCACTTGGCTGCCTCCGACCCACCCAGGCCCAGGAAAGCTGAGGCTGCCCACAAAGAGAAGGCCTAAACTAAAGAAGGACCCAGAAGGCCCCTATTCTGAAGGGCGGATAGGGACAGGGCCAGACGACAGAACCTCAGGGCACAGCATCAGCTGGAGCTGCCCCAGTGCCCGGCAGTGCAGCAGATGTGGTTTGGCGACCCAGGTGAGCCTCGGGGAGGAGCACACAGCCATAAGAATAGCATTTTCTTGCAGAAAGTCAGAGATAAACAGATGTAGCAGAAGCAAAAAAAGGATGTTTGAAGATGGGGAGGACATGCAAAGTGTGAAGTCCAAAGAAAAGCCCCCAAAAGTGGAAGCTCTTGGCCCAGGTTCACAAAGGGGCAGCAGGGCATCTCTGGGTGCCTGAAGCTCACACCCAAACACTCACACACACAGACGCACACACACAGACACTGACAGGCAGAGGCTCACACAGATGTGCACGCACGCACACACACACACACACTCTCCCTACATGCACAAGGATGCCCACACAAGGGAGCTCCATAGGGAAGCAGCCCATTCTCAGGGGGCCCTGGGCACAGCTGAGCACAGATGCTTGACAGTGAGGTCACAGATGACCCAAGATCCCAGCAGAAACTGCCCAGGGCACAGCAGGGTGGTGCTGCCTCTCCTGGGAGCTGCGTGCTCTGTACACCCTCGTCATGGGTGGTGAACGTCCTCAGTACAGCCTCCACCTGGAGTCTTCAGTGCGTCACAAGCCCCTCACCACTGCTCTCAAGCCCCAGGGCCTTAGACACCTTCACCCCTGACCCCCACTTCCCTCCTCCGGCCTGGAAGTCCAGGTCACACCGTCCTAGTCATCTCCGAAAGCGGCTTGCAGGTGGAAGGAGGGAAATGGGGGTTGGAGGTGAAAGTGTCTAAGGCACTGGGGCTCGAGAGCGGTGGTGAGGGGCTTGTGACACACTGGAGACCTCCAGACAGACACCAGACCTGGGTCAAGCTGCTGGACCACACGACAGCAGGTGGACACAGGACAGGAACCAGCACCAGTGAGCAGACAGCAAGCCTCTGGAGGACACAGAGGCCGCCCGACTGGGCTCTTACCGCTGTGCAGAAGTAGCCACAGCCGGGACAGCACTGGTGCTTCACCATGCGGCCCCGGTGGTCTTCACACAGCACAAGGAGAGGGGCCTTGTTGGATGGGCGCATCAGCTCATACTTGACCACGCTGTTTGTGCACCGGCCCAACTGCAATCAGACAAGACTGGTGGTCAGTGTCAGAGTCACGAGAGGCCAGCATTCCCTCCCACCAGGTGCTGGGCAGTGCAGGCACAAAGGAGCTGCTCAGCAGGTGTGGGCTGACTGAGCCGAGCCCTGCAAGGCCAGCTTGGCTTTGTGGGTACCTGCTATACGTCTGCCAGCATTGGGGACACACAGGGAGCCCAGAGACGGAGACGCCCACCATCTGCTACCCACTCCCACCAGATCCAGGGGGCGAGGCACGCCCACTCCCACCAGATCCAGGGGCCAGGCGCGCCCACTCCCACCAGATCCAGGAGGCCAGGCGCGCCCACTCCCACCAGATCCAGG
>NW_012117821.1:491021-499718 GCF_000951035.1 Colobus angolensis palliatus
CCCACTCCCACCAGATCCAGGGGGCCTGGCGCGCCCCCTCCCACCAGATCCAGGGGGCCAGGCGCGCCCACTCCCACCAGATCCAGGGGGCCAGGCGCGTCCACTGCCACCAGATCCAGGGGCCAGGCACACACACTCCCACCAGATCCAGGGGCCAGGCACACCCACTCCCACCAGATCCAGGGGGCCAGGAGGCCAGGCACGCCCACTCCCACCAGATCCAGGGGGCTGGGCGTGACCACATCCACTCATATGTGCCTATCAGAGGGCCAGCTGCTCAACTCTAGCAGAAGCCAAGGAAGATTCTGAGGCGAGAGGGGCTGTGGGATGGGTATCAAGGAAACATGAACATACACCTGGCAGGAGAGCCCAGGCCATCACAGGCCAGCAGTGGGCAACAGCATAATGAATCTATGGGAGCCCCAAGGATTCCGGGGCAGCCAGAGGAACCTGCACACGGGGCAAGGAGCAGAACACAGAGTCCGGGGCCAGCCTGGGGGACATGGTCAGTGGAGGGTCCTGAGAGGACCAGGACTTGAAGGCGCCTGTGGAGGTGAAAGCACTGAGGGCACCCAGGATGACAGGCACTCTGGAGCGCACCGGACAAAGCCTTACTGGTTTGGTATGGAGAGTTCTCTGATAGCCAGTAAGAAAAGAAGAAGTAGGCCCCCCCAAAATAAGCAAAGAATTGAGTGACAATTCACAAAAGAAGAACTACAAACGCCCCCAAAGGAAATTACACAAAGAAATTCAACGTAAAAAGCCTCTGACATTCTTCCCATTTGGTCTGGCACACTGCAAAGCTGGTGTCTGTGGGTCTGCAGAGATGACATACCATCACTGTGAGTTCTATCCCAACTTCATGGCAAACAACTTGGAGACATGAATCAAAACGCTTACAAATACATAATCTTTTTTTAAGACTCCACTTGAAGACATAATTAAGTGCACAAGCATGTATCTAGAAGGACCTAGCTTTTGCAACAAGAGAAAAGTAGGAGCAACCAACCTGTCTACCTGCAAAAGAGTGGCTGCAGGGCACGCCCGGGTGGCATAAATGATCTACCCTGAAGCCAGCAAGAGACTTCCCGATGCCCAAATGAGGCTGTATTAGAATTATCCAGGAGATTTTTTAAAAGACAGTCTGTGCACCACCCCATACCTATGGAACAGGACCTGAAAGGCATAGAACCAGGGCATGTACGTCCTGAAAAAGTGCCCCCTCCACACCACCACCGCCAAGTGCTTCTGCGTGAATCCCTGCTTCAGGACCAGCGGCTGCATAGCACTTGTAGCTACTGACTTTGAAAAATGTTTACATATGCTGGGCGCGGTGGCTCAAGCCTGTAATCCCAGCACTTTGGAAGGCCGAGACGGGCGGATCACGAGGTCAGGAGATCGAGACCATCCTGGCTAACACGGTGAAACCCCGTCTCTACTAAAAAATACAAAAAACTAGCTGAGCGAGGTGGCGGGCGCCTGTAGTCCCAGCTACTCGGGAGGCTGAGGCAGGAGAATGGCCTAAACCCAGGAGGCGGAGCTTGCAGTGAGCTGAGATCTGGCCACTGCACTCCAGCCTGGGCGACAGAGCGAGACTCCGTCTCAAAAAAAAAAAAAAGAAAAATGTTTACATTAAAGGAAAAACAAGTTATTTTCAAAAATTCAATGTGGTTATACACCCAAAAGTCTGGAAGGACATACAAAAATACTAAGAATGATTCCCTCAGTTTTGGAATAACAAGTGATTTGTACTTTCTTCTTCATGCATGTATGTAGTATCTGGATTATTTTACCATCAGCATGCATTATTTATACAATCACAAAAATCGATAACGCTATATGATTCTGGCTCTGTTCCGTGTAACAAGGAAACAGAGAAGGGAGTTGCGGGGTCAGGGGTCCAGGTAGAATGGCAGGAGAACGTAAGGAAGGAGATGTTCTGGGAAGGATATGTCAAATAAATGACAATGGGATCCAGTTAGGGTTGAGAAAAAAGAGATAAAACAAAGAATCCTTTAACAAGGTGGGAAAAACACAGAGGCATTAGGGGTAGTCAACCACCATGGGTGGGAGGGGTGCCCCAGGTCCGCCAGGGCAGGGCACAGATTCACCGGCTGCTGACCGGACCCTGAAGGAGGAACCAGAACAAAAAAGGAGCCCACTGCGGAGAGAAGCTGTGCTTTCAGGACAGAAAGCAGCTGAAATAGGCACTGACTTGGCAAAGCAGAGATAACCCAAACCTGCTTGCCTGCAGGTGGGTCCACAGCAGCAAAACCCTGGAAAGGCTGAAGAATCAGGGCCAGCTCCGGAGGCAGGGGCTGAGCTGCTGTAAACATAGAGCAGGTGAGGCGGAGCCTCAGACGAGGTCCACCCAGCCACCGCCCCATCTGGCACAGGTGACGGGTCACCCTCTGCAGAGGTGGCCACAGAGCTCACTCGCCACACAAGCCCACCGCTACAAAAGGGTTTCCTGCTTTTTCTTTTCTTTTCTTTTTTTTAGTTGTCTCACTGTTTTATTATTCTATTAAGAAAACTTTCAAAAATAGAGACAAAAGTAAAATGTATCCCCACGTGCCCGTGCCTTATTTCAAAAATTACCAGTATTTTCCCTTCTCGTTCAAGCCATCCCCTAAATCTTTTGCGCTTGGAGGGGTGTGCTGGAATATATAACAAAGTACCCAGGGGTAAAATGATGCCACTTTAGCCATAAATAACTCCATATGCATTGCTAACAAATCATACTCCATATAACCTTAGAACCATTATACCGCGGAACACAGGTACCACTTTCTCAGAGCCATTTAATACCCAGTGCCCCCAGGCTCTGCAGGGTCCACAGGCTCTGCAGGGTCCACAGGCTCTGCATGGTGGGCTTATTAGGACACAGCGGGCTGTGCAGCTGTCCTGGGCTGGCCTTTCATGAGCTGTGGGAATGCCCTCCCTTCCTTCCTCTTCCTTGGATCTGGTTTAAACCAGACCCAGGCTCCACTGTAGGCCCTGCTGCTAGGCGAGATACAAAAGCCTCCATGTCGGGGTCACCTGTGACTCATCCCAGCTGTTCTGCAGCGCAGCTCGAGTCTGCATATGGGGACCCTCCCTTCCTGCCCAGCACCCTCTCTGCCCCTCGTTGCCCAAGCAAACATGAACAAAGTCCAAAGGTGGAAACAGCGCTGCTGCAGCCAAAGCGCCCCAGCACCCTCGTCTCCTTGGTAAGACCATGTCATCCAGCAGGTGCTTGTGTGTGGTAAGCTAAGACAAAAACAGGGACTAAAGCCAACCAGCCAAGACCAGGACTCTGAGGAGCACCGAGATGTGCAGACAGAGAAGAGTTCTCGGGAGACACTAGCATGATTATGCTCAAAGACATGGGAGATAAACAGGTATAATGGCTCACAGCTGTAAACCCGAGGTGGGAGGATCACCTGAGGTCAGGAGTTTGAGACCTGCCTGGCCAACATAAGGAAACTCTGTCTCTACTAAAATGCAAGAAAACTAGCCAGGCGTGGGGGCGAGCACCTGTAGTCCCAGCTGCTCAGGAGCTGCACCAGAATCACTTGAACCCGGGAGGCAGAGGCTGCAGTGAGCCGAGATCGCGCCACGCCACTCCAGCCTGGGCAACAGAACGAGACTCCATCTCAAAAAAAAAAAAAAAAAAGACATGGAAGATGGAAGCAGCTCTGAGGGGAGAACTGGAGGGCCACAGTGTCCGTGACATGAGAGAGAACATTTCAGAATTCAAAGGCTCAAAACAGTTATCTTCTGAGCAACGTGTCTTAAGAACTAAAGGTTATGTACCACCAATGTAAGAGTAAAGCGAAGATATGTGATTCAGCAATTGGTGTCTGAGAATACAAACGTGCAATTCCATCAGCTTGGGAATGGGTTTATAACAAGTACACAGAAAACAAAAAATAAATAGGGAGGCAATGATTAGCTCTAAGGAAAACAAAGAAAACAAAGTCACTCAAGAACGGAAAGGCAATCCAGGCAGCCGAGTGCCTCCTCCGGCAGAATACAGCCTGGAGGCTGCAGCCCCCGGGAGTGAGCCCCACTGCTCGCTCTTCTCCTTGGTTGGCTCCCAGCGCTCCCAGGAGGCAGGGAAGGTGGAGACCAGGAGAACTCTCCTTGGTGTGAGGCCTACATGGATCCTTCTGTCTTGCTGAACAAGGGGGCTGGCTGGGAGGGAAAGCGAACCCTATGGCCTGGAGCGCAGGTGAAAGATTTATGGCTGTCACAGCTAGGGGAGGTACCTAGCGTCCAACAGGATGCTGCTCAGCACCAAACAATGAGCAGGGCAGCCCCTTCTTCGAACTCCAAAGAATTACTTGGCCCAACACATCAAAAATACTGAGGTTGAAAAGTCTTGCACTAGAGAAATCTGAATCCCCAGTCAAGAGAGAAAAACATCAACAGAAGCACACTCAGAGATGACTGAAACGTCGTGCTACAGACCAGGAATTTCAAGAACGTCAGCATAAAACACTAGAAACCAACAGTACCAGAAAGAAATGCCTTTGACTGGCTCATAAGTATACTCAACAAGGAAGAACTGGTGAATAATTTTAAAGGCCAAGATAAATTATCTAAAACTAAAATGGAAAGAGAAAAAAAGAGGAGGGCATTCAAGAGCTGTGGGACAATGTCAAACAATCTAACATTGTGTACAAGGAATCTCAGAAAGAAAAAAAAAAACCAAGGCTGAAGAAATAAAGTGGGCTGGGCACAGTGACTCACACCTGTAATCCCAGCACTCTGGGAGGCCCAGGCGGGCGGATCGCCTGAGCTCAGGAGTTCAACACCAGCCTGGGCAAGATGACAAAACCTTGTCTCTACTAAAAATACAAAAATTAGCCAGGTGTGGTGGCGCAAGTGTGTAGACCCAGCTATTTGTGGGGCCGAGGCAGGAGAATTGCTTGAGCCCAGGAGGTTGAGGCTGCGCTGTGTCATGTTCATGCCACTGAACTCCAGCATGGGTGACAAAGTAAGACCCTGTCTCAAAAAAAGAAGGGGGGGGAGGGGAGGGAAGGAGAGGCGGGGAGGGGAGGGGAGAGGACAGGAGCTGGCTAAGAATTTCTTAAACATAAATAGAGGTCAAACCAAAGGTCCAAGAAGCTCAGTGAAACAGCAAAACCTAAAAATAAATAAACACCAAAAAAGCAACACAAAACAACAAAACCCATCACACTTAGGCACATCATTTTCAAACTTCTGAAATCCGAAGAAAATACTGGTGGCAGACAGAAAAAGAGACATACTGTATGCAAAGGAGCAGAGACAGGAAGTTCCGCCAGCATCTCATCATACACTATGCAGGCCGCACTGGAGGAGCCTCTCTAAGGGCTGGGGGTGGGGAGCTGCCAACCCAGAATTCTATATTCCTGGAAGTCAGTCTCTTTGATAAATTAAGGCAAAAGAAGAACTTTTTCAAACAAACAAAAGCTGAGAGAATTTATTTTCAACAGCCTTGTGCCACCAAAAAAAAAGTTATTGAAAAGTCTTTAGATACAATATAATAATACCACGAAGACAGAAATTTGGATACAAAGGAATAAAGATCTCTGGATATGTTTAAGATGAAGGTTAAACTATTCTTATGTTTAATCAAACTAAAAAAAATACTTAAAGCAAAAATAATAGCCAATATACTGTAGGGTTTTAGCGTACGTAAAATTAAAATGCAGAAACAAGATACAAGACAGGATTGGACCATACTGTTGTAAGATTCTTACACCATATGTTAGTGTGGTATAATGAATTGTTGGAGGGAGACTGTGATAAATTAAAGAGGTGTATTGTACACTCCAGGGGAACCACTCAAAACATTAGAAAACAGTGCAAATAATAAAGCCAATATTAAAATAAATTGGAATCACAAAAAATTTAAATTCAAAAGAATGCAGAAAAAGGCTGGGCTTGGCACCTCACGCCTGTAATCTCAGCACTTTGGGAGGCCGAGGTGGGCAGATCACTTGAGCTCAGGAGTTCCGAGATCAGCCTGGCCAACATGGGGAAACCCCGTCTCTACTAAAAACACAAAAAATTAGCCGGGCGTGGTGGTGGCCACCTGTAATCCCAGATACTTGGGAGGCTGAGGCAAGAGAATCACTTGAACCTGGGAGACAGAGACTGCAGTGAGCTGAGATCACGCCACTGCACTCCAGCCTGGGAAACAAGAACAAAACTCTGTCTCAAAAAAAAAAAAAAAAACCACACACAACACAGAAAATGAAGAAAAAAGGAGCAACAGATGGTATAAGTGGAAGAACCATTAAGATGCTAGCCTGCAATCCAGCTATATTAATAGTTACATTAAATGGAGATAATCTAAATAGATCAACAAAGGGACTGTGATGCAGTCATGTCTCACAAAACATCACAGTGTGTTCTAGGAAACGTGTCACTGGGTGATTGCTGTGTTTGAACATCACAGGCTGTACGTGCACAAGCCTAAATGGTGTCGCCCACTCCACACTCAGGTTACGGTACCCAGCATTGCTCCTGGCCTACAAACTTGTACAAACACGACTGTACTGAATATTGCAGGCAGCTGTAGCACAACAGGAAGTATATGTACATCTAAACATATCTGATCACAAAAACTGTGCACTAAAAATACAGAACAGGTTGAACATCCCAAATCCAAACATCTGAAATCCAGAATGTTCCAAAATCCAAAATTTTCTGAGGGCCAGTATGACGTTCAACAGAAATGTTCATTGAGGCATTTTGGATATCAACTTTTTTATTTTTTTTGAGATGGAGTCTTGCTCTGTCGCCCAGGCTGGAGTGCAGTGGTGAGATCTTGGCTCACTGCAGTCTCCACCTCCCGGGTTCAAGCAATTCTCCTGTCTCAGCCTCCCAAGTAGCTGGGATTACAAGCTCCCGCCGCCACACCCCGCTAATTTTTGTATTTTTGGTAGAGACGGGATTTCCCAATGCTGGCCAGGCTGGTTTTGAACTCCTGACCTCAAGCGATCCACCCACCTCAGCCTCCCAAAGTGCTGGGATTACAGGTGTGAGCCACCAGGCCCAGCTATCAGATTTTTGAATTTGGGATGCACAACTGTTAAGTATAATGCAAATATTCCAAAATCCAAAACACTTTTGGTCCCAAGCATTTTGAGTGATACTCAACCTGTACTGTAACCTTATCAGACCACCTTCATAGATACAGTCCATTGTTGGCTGAACACTGTTACGCAGTATATGACTATATTAGATAAAAGAGCAAAACCACCAGGTATGGCGGCATCTCCAATCCCAGCTACTCAAGAGGCTGAGGCAGGAGGATCACTTGAGTGCAGGAGTTTGAATCTGCACTGAGCTCTGGCTGAACCTGCCCCACTGCACTCCAGCCTGGGCAACAGGGTGGGACACTGTCTCTAAAAAATAAAAGTAGGCTGGGCACGGTGGCTCACACTTACAATCCCAGCATTGTGGGAGGCCAAGGCAGGTGGATAGCTTGAACCCAGGAGTTTGAGACCAGCCTGTGGAACATAGTGAGATACCATCTCGACAAAATAAAAATACAAAAAATAAGCTGGGTGTGGTGTTGCATGCCTGTAGTCCCAGCCACTCGGGAGGCTCAGCTGGGAGAATCACCTGAGTCCCAAAGGTGGAGGCTGCAATGACAGCCACTGCATTCCAGCCTGGGTGTCCAAGTGAGACCCCGTCTTGAAAAATAAAGTAAAATTTTTCTTTATAAAAAGAGCAAATCCAACTACATGCTGTCTGTCTACAAGAAAGCCACTTTAAATTTAAAGACAGAGACAGACTAAAAGTAAGAGGGTAGAAAATGATGTACCATGCAAACATTAATCAAAAGAAAGCTGAGTAGCGATGTTAATTGTCAGACAGCACAGCCTTTGAAACAAAACAGGTAGTTTTTGGTTTTTTTTGTTTTTGTTTTTGTGATGGGGTTTCGCTCTGTCGCCCAGGTTGGAGAACAGTGGCACAACTGAGGCTCAGTGCAGCTGTCGCCTCCCAGGCTCAAGCAGTTCTCCTGCCTCAGCCTCCCAAGTAGCTGGGACTACAGGCGCCACCACCACAAGTGCCTAATTTTTGTATTTTCAGTAGAGATGGTGTTTCCCCATGTTGGCTACAATGGTCTCAAACTCCTGAGCTCAAGCGATCGGCCCGCTTCGGCCTCCCCAAGTGCTGAGATGACAGGCGTAAGCCACCGTGCCTGGCCTGAGACGTGTCTCTCTATAAAACCATTCCAGTGAACAATGAATAACAAATGATAAAATCAGCACCATTTTGAAACCTCCAATGAATAAACAACAAATGCAGGTGTTAAGCATCAGCTGCTGCCTATACCAGAGAAAGTGAGACAGCCAGGCAGCATGGCCCTTCATTTTGGGCTAAACCCACCCCACACTCCATCTTTCAAAGGGGCCAAACTTGTAAGACTGTTTAATTTTTTTTAAGAGATGGGGTTTCGTCATGTTGCCCAGGCTGGTCTTGAACTCCTGGGCTCAAGCAATCCTTCTGTCTCGACCTCCCATTTTACAGACATGAGCTGCTGCACCCGGCTTTGGCAGGTTTTGCAAGAAACACAGAGGAAACTGCTGAATTGCAGCCTAAGTGTGGAATTCACAGAACCCAGATGATGGGAGCCTCAAAGCTTCCAACGGCCTGGGTTGTTCAACAGATATATTGAAAGAAAAAAAGGGGAACAATACAGAAATTGAAGGA
>NW_012117821.1:499988-544519 GCF_000951035.1 Colobus angolensis palliatus
AGGGAGGCCGGGGTCAGGCTCCCCTTCTCCACCTTGGCAGTGTTTACCAGAGCTCAGCTGAAGTAGGTTTGTTCAGCCCAATGTGTGTTTTGTATGGTCTTCAGGATCTACGTTCATTTTAATTTAATTATTTTGAGTTTTCTATCCAAAAAATAAGTCAGAGCCCAAGGGATCTGTTTAATTTTAAGCAAAAAAAAAAGCTTACTGCACACTGAATACAGAGAAGACCATGAGTTCTTAAGAACACTAAGGGAGAAAGGACGGTGGAGAGCGACAGAGAAGCAAAATCAAGCCCTCTGGATACCACTAGAGGCTGTTAGAGCACCCATTCATTACTCTGCAAAAACAAGTAGCTATTTATTCTGCCAATCCCAGCCGAAGCTTGTTTCAGAGATACCAACCAGCCCTAGCAGATGTGGGGAAGTTCTTCCGTACCAAAGAATTCCAGCCTGCACTTGCAGGAGGAATGACAGAACAGCAGAATCACCATTTTGCAACTTTGAATGAAACAATGGATGCAGGCAGCGGTCACCAAGGACGGTGCGGCCTTCTGGCGGACAGGCAGCCGCCTCAGGAACCCAGAGCCTTCTCAGCACCACTCCCAGCACACGAACTTCCACAGCATTCTCGCCAGAATTAAATCGCCAAATCAAAATCTTAGGTGCTTGAATGTAAACCAATTCTTTGGATCTAACTTTCAGGCTATAGGAACTAAGGCAAATGACTTAAACAATACAAGAAGATTACGAGGTAAGTCCAGAACCTGGAATCCAGATTCTTTCAGCCAATGGCAAATGGGAAGAAGTGGGGGAACAGAGAGAATGTTCTGGGTAAAAGAAACACAAATGACTTAAGAGACATTGCAGCAGATTGATTTAATGCGTGGAACCAGTTTGGATCCAATTAGAAAGAGAAAAAAAAAAGTAACAGGCATTTTGTCAACAGACCTTTGACCGTGGACTAGGCACTAAATAATAACAGGAAACTGTTATTTTTGTCACATGTGAAAAAGCATGCTGTTATGTGAGAACAATGGTCCCTTTTTGATGTCAATAAAAACATACTGCGCTATTCAGTAGTAAAATGGGGTTTGCTTTAAAATAGTAAGTAGTTCAAATCCAAGACAGGAGGGTAGAGCAGAGAACGCTGGTGACAGAGGAGGCCGAGTCGAGGATTCCGAGCTAACTGCACCCTCACTTCTCAATTCTTTTAAAACAAGCGAGGGGCTCTGCGGAGGGGCCGAGTGTGGCGGGACATGCAGTGAGTGACATGAACACTCAGAGCTGGGAAAAGCCGTCGCATGGGGAGCCCGCTGGGCACACGTGCCACAGACGAGAGGCGCTGAAGCAGACGGCGCCTAGCCAGGCTGGGGTGAGACAGAAGCAACACCGGTGTCGAAGTCTGAGTAAACGCACGTGCACTGGAAACGTGGAGATACAGACAGTGAAGCCACAGGGAGGCATGTGTCAAACGGGGCCAGACTCCACTGCACCCTGCCTAACACCTATGGAGAAGAGGAGGAGGAGGAGAACCAGTGGTTCTCAAAGTGTGGTCCCTGGACCAGAAGCATCAGGAAAAACGGGGAACGCTTTAGAAAAGCAAAATCCCAGCCAGGCCAGACCTGCTGAATCAGAAACCCCGGCCACGCAAACAGGCACCAGGGTGAGGGCTGTGAGCGACACTGACTGGCCTGTTCCAGGGCTCTGCCCGCTCCCCCCGGGTGCTGCCTGTGCTCCCTGACACAGCGGTCGGGCCTGACCTTTGGGAGGAGGCTCCCATTCCTGCCTTCCCCACAGCAGGCCGCCGAGTCTGGAGCCACCACTTGGCCTCTCTCACAGGCCTCACCTGTACCACCTGGGCGATGGCCGATGCTGCACAGGCTGCTGTGAGACCTGGAGGAGCTCCCTAGGCAAAAGGCTTGGAATCATGCCCGGCATTACTACGTGAATGGTTGTCCTGTTCATAGTCTACTTATTTCTACAATGTGCGGCTACGACTCAACAGTCGAGCTGAAGGATCCGCTGGCCAGTAAGACCAGGAAACTCACTGAAGCGACAGCCTGACACACCCCTCAGGAAGCAGACAACACTAATGGCCACGTGCTCACTTCGGCCACAGCAAATGCAAACCCGGGGCAGCCAGACACCCGAGCAGTGTCACTGCACGTGGCGCCTCTCGGCCTGGTGCCAAAAAGCCTCCTGCTCGGACCCTCACCATGGCCAGCCATGGTCACGAGGCTCTAAGGGCTGAAAGAAATCTTGTTAAAAAGAACTAGAGAAATTCTTAGAAAACATTAATTCCGTCTTTGCTCTGCCTGTTCCCCCTCTCCTGTCCCAGAGGCAGCAGAGACGGGGCGTGTTGAACCCTCTGAGTCTGTGATCCCCAGTGAAAGGAGAGAGGCGGCCGAGGCCCAGCCCTTGCGGGCCTGCCCTGCAGGGAACCACAGTTCTGGGCAGTTCCAGGCCCCCCTTGGTGTGACTCTCCTCCCTCAATCTACTCACTTTGTTTATAGCAAGGTAGGAGAAACCTTGTCAAAATCATGATCATAAAAGAGAAACAGGCCATTTTCATTCAAATAATTTGTCTACACAATCCTCCTTTTTAAGAAGCTCTAGACCTGTGTTCCATCATTGGCCGTGATTTCACTGCTGGGATCTGCTCGATTGGTTTTGTGCAGAACCCACTCAGGCTCCCTTCCCTGGCCATGCAGCACAGCTCACTCGAGGGGGCTGTCGGGGGGCCACTGCTGGGCTGGGCTTTCTCACTCACTTCTCGTGGCTGCTTTAAATGAAAACGAACATGCTTACTTCATGGTCCACGCTCTCGGTAGCCATGCACTGGTTGTTGGCCAGAGTGGTGATCTCTCGGCTCTTCGGTGTTTCCATCCGGCAGCTGCAGAGAGGCACTTCCTGGAGGCCGTCTGTCTCCAGCACATCTGGACCGTTGGCCAACCCTAACGTCACACAGACACATGTCAGCTCATCCAATCCTGACCTCAAAAGAATCATCTAGAAAGTGATCGGTTACGGAGTCTCAACAGTGATCTCACATGCCAGGAAATGTAAGCAATGCGGTTGATTACTGAGGCACAAACAGCCCTGCACGGGGCCGGGATGGCCACCACCTGGGCAACGTGAAGGCGTGGCCTGTGCCTCCCCAGCTAACAAAACCCCCGCCAGGGTCTCAAGAGGCACCTATTAACCTGTGTTCTCAGGTTCTCAGGACCCAGGACACAAGTTCCAAAGCCAGAGGCTGGTACCTCTGGCAGTAGCGCCTAAATATTTTGTTTTTCAAACAAAAGAGCATTCACTGCCCTTTAAGACCTTGTGTTCCTGCTTGGTTTTAGAATGGCAACCACACAAAAAAAATCAGTTTGGAAGGTTTTAATAATGGTTTGTCTATTATCTAGAATTCCACTCACCTATTACAATAGTCCAAAGAGCCCATTTATTAGCCTGAAAGAGGAAAGCACCAGGGAAAACAAGGGAAGAAACTAGAGGAGAATTAGAGCTCAACATGTGGCTGACAATGACGGCATCGTCCACAGGGAAGGCTGCAGCAGGGCTGTGGTCAGGCAGGCGGCCTTGGGCCCGTCCCAGCACAACCAGGGCTGGTGCCTCCCACACCCTGCCCCCAGCCCGGGGTGGGAGAGACCAGCAAGGCCAAGGCTGTTGAGCGGCAGGGGCAGGGGTGGAGGGCAGCAGCCAGGAAGACCCTCAAGCTTGGTAAGTAGCTACAGTGGGTGCCGCTCCCAAAGAAAGCAAGATCGCGTTTCACGTTTTCTTTCTTGTTAAACAGTCAAAGCAGAAATAGAAGGTGCATCAGTGTCTCAAATACTCACTATTGCCTCTCTTAATTAAAAATAATTAACTCTTGGCTGGGGCGCGGTGGCTCACGCCTGTAATCCCAGCACTTTGGGAGGCCAAGGCAGGCGGATCACCAGGTCAGGAGATGGAGACCCTCCTGACAACATGGTGAAAGCCCGTCTCTACCAAAAAAAAAAAAAAAACAACAAAAATTAGCTGGGCGTGGGGCACATGTCTGTAATCCCTGCTACTTGGGAGGCTGAGGTAGGAGAATCACTTAAACCAGGGAGTCAGAGGTTGCAGTGAGCCGAGATCCTGCCACTGCACTCCAGCCTGGTGACAGAGTGAGGCTCTGTCTCAAAAAATAAAAATAAAATTTAAAAACTCTTATTTTCACATCTAAAAATATAGTGTTAGAGTCAATTAAAATGGAGACCGGGACTAAAGAATCCTTGAACAGACAAAGCCAGTTGAGCCAAGGAGGCCATCTCGGCCTTGCTTGATTTGAAAACAAAGGATATGGTGGGCTACTTCTTGCAAATGCCTACAGTAAATAAAAATAAAACTTAAGCTCTACCATTCAGAAGCAGCCAACCAATCTCTAGAACTAAAGACTTTCCAGCAGGGACAGAACAAACGAGGAAACTGTGTGATGAACCAGTTGGGTGTTTTCCTGGCTTTACTTCCATGTTCACCCTAAAAATCCTTCCCCTCGTGTTTCCTCAGTGCAGCTCCCAACATGCTTCTGGTTTGGAGCTGCCTGGTTCATGAATCACTGCTCAAGGAAACCCTTTAAAACCTGCACTGCGCCTTAGTACATCTTTTAACAACACCCACGCTGAGTCACCCACAGCCGCCTCTGTTTGTCTCCAGCCCATTTGGAATCTGATACTGGTCATGGCCAGGAGAGAATCCAAATCTGTGCAAAGAGCCAATAAGCATGTGAACAGCCCACGCTGCCATCAAGGACTCTCTATGCCGGAGGCACCGACTCCGGCACAGCGGTGCTTCCTAATCATGTGCCGCCCGAGGTCCCAGCCTCGCCTCCGGATCACCTGTACACCTAAAGACCGGGAAAACGATGAGGTGAAACTTGAATTAGAATCACTACAAGTTTAAAGCTGGGCAGGCCTCTGAGATGATCCTGCTCAGCAACCAGATTTTTTTTTTTTTTGAGACGGAGTCTGGCTCTGTCGCCCAGGCTGAAGTGCAGTGGCGGGATCTCAGCTCACTGCAAGCTCCGCCTCCCGGGTTTACGCCATTCTCCTGCCTCAGCCTTCCTAGTAGCTGGGACTACAGGCGCCCGCCACCTCGCCCGGCTAGATTTTTGTGTTTTTTTAGTAGAGACGGGGTTTCACCGTGTTAGCCAGGATGGTCTTGATCTCCTGACCTCGTGATCCGCCCGTCTCGGCCTCCCAAAATGCTGGGATTACAGGCTTGAGCCACCGCGCCCGGCCGCAACCAGATTTTTAAAAGGAGAAAACGGACACAAACTACACAAAGCTGTGAGACAACTGTCCTACCACAGTGCTGGCCGAGAGCTGCTGAGCGGCTGCAGTGAGATAGGTGAGAACCCAGGGCCTACACGCTTGGATAACGATGCTGTGGCTCAGACAACTCCATGCAGGTGGAGTGTTTCTGTCCCTCAAGCAATCAACCTCCACCAAGCTCTGGCTCTCCCGCCCCAGCCCAGTTGCCATGGTTACAGGCTCCTGGCCTCTCCCAGGCTCAGACCCTCTGCCTCCTGTCGCTGCTGGGTGACATCGCCATTCAGCCTCAACAAGGCAGGCCCAAGAGCAAGGCAACGGGGAAAGAGACGAATGCATACGGAGAGGACTTCGGATCTTCATATTCTCCTTGGCCTAAGGCTCAAGCCTGGACCCCCTGAACCACAACCAGAGGTATCACCTGCCCCCACTTACCCACTCAGCACACTCCACAGGCCGATCGCGCCTATCCCATCTGAGATGCACATCACCCAGGTCTCCCAGAGCCCCAGATCCCGTCCAGCACCCCTTGACCACCGCCTCCCTCTGGGGTCCCGGGTCACATGGCTAGCAACAGCACAGTGGCCACCACCGCCTGTCTCTTCTACACACTGATGGTCTACATCGAAAGCACGACTGAACAGGCCAATCACTGACTGACCAATCGGTGCTGATAAAACAGGTAAATCAATTTTGGGAGGTCAGTTATAAAATGTCACACAAGCCGAGGAGCACGTTGCCGTTTCTCCTCCGGCTCCACGTTGGCTCTCGCCCTTTTGGCCCTGATGCTCGGCACCATCCTTCCTTTATAGCTACCTTCCCCCGACCTTACCGGAGACAGCAGGTGCACACTGACAGCTGGAAGAGCCCTCATGTGCCAGCTCCCTGTCTCCTGCCACTCAGCAGGCCCAAGGGGCACCACAGCAGGAGGCGATTTGATAAAATGAAATACTATTTACTACTTTAAACCATGTAACTTCCTGAGACCCCCGAATCTAAAAGCAAGTGTAGAGCTGGGACACTCAGTGTCACACTCTGTGGAGAAAGCAAGCGTGGGGCAACCATGCGCAGGACTTGGTGATACTTGAAGGGGGTTTCTGCTCCATTTGGTGCAAGAAGAGGAAAAGATATCAGGTTTCCATGACAGACAAGCCTAAGATTTCTACCTTAAGCTAAAGATGTGATTTCCTAGGTGAGTTACATAGGTGACTCAAACCACCCTCAGTGTTCAAAACTCTAAAAAGCTAGTTATCTGTCATTTTTAAATGGCCCATTAAACCCCCTACAGTAGTCTGCAATGCCACACCAGCAAGATCTGTGTGGAATGTAAATAATATAAGATTTCCATTTCCTCCACATCATGCTTCAAATCAATCTTCCCAGATAATCAAATAGCTATTAGCTACTTTTCACTCACATAAGGTTTCTAAGTGGCTTAAAAAAGAGAAGACAACTGATAGAAAGTGTGAGAACTGACAACTTCTGGCACAACAACTCCCAACAGAAGCCGTTGATTCACCTGTGATTTTGAGGTACAAAAATACACTAAATACGAATATTCCATGACAGAGTATGTGTCAGAGCTCTCAGCTCAACACTGACCAGGGATATATTTCAGCCAATCAGAGACACCTTATTCAACAGTACGTCTTTGTGTGTCCTGAGAGGCCACTGGGGAGGAAGGGTAGACGGCCATGGGCAATCCTCCACGGAGCACACCTGACCTGTGGAGGGAGACGACTGCCATGATGGGCCTTGCTTGGGCTTTGCCAGTTTACTCTTAGAGGGTTTCCGTAATTTCTGTTTTTTCACTTGCACACTGGGACACAGCAGACGCACCCCGTCCTGTCTACACCTCACCTGGAAGTGATGCCGTTAACGCAATCTTCTACTAGTGTCCACCAGGGGGCATCGTGCTAATATAGAGAAAGGAGCCCCGAAGACAAAGGACTAAGATGGTGCCCGGTCTCAGTTACACCACCACATTCACCTTCTGCTTGTGAAGACAGAATTCCTTTGACGCGGAGATCCAGGGAGTCCAGAGAAACTTCCATGTACCCTGTGCTGTCTCCTGGTGCCGTCTGCTCACCGTTTCCTGAAGATGACTTATACGACTCAGAACCTAGGTATGAAAGGCACACACATCAGACACCATGCACCCAGGCGGCTGCACCCACCCACGCACGGGGCAGCAAGGCTGGGGCCCCAGGAAATGGACTACTTCTAATTAATCCATTTAAAACCACAAGCTGAAACCCACTATTGTTTAGGCCATTCCAGTTTCACTATCATTTTCTCTCTTGCATATTATTGTGCTGATTCCCCCTTTTAGACATAATATTCATGGGGGAGGAGAGAAGTTGTATAGACAAAAACAAAGGCACCAACATGTTGGTACATCTTTCTCTGTAACTACCCCAACTACACAAAAGCTATCGAATGATCAAAGAAACAGATAAAATATGGCAGTCACATGTTGTGGATTTTTTTACATAAAATAGAAACACCTAACTTGCAGATTTGAAAGATCAGATGTAAAGTAGCTAAAGAGATGGCCCAAGGTGCCGTGTCGCAGGCAAATCTGTGTCCAAGAGAAAGCACTGCCCACCCAGGTGTCCTGGCTGACGCCCAGGGAGGCTCCCGGAAAGGATCAGTGTCGACCCCAGTAGACACGAGAGGCTCACGACACCCACAGAAGGTGCCAGGGAGCAGGGTACTATGAGAGGGACCAGTGCCCCTAGGCTGGCAGCAAGGGCAGTGGGGGGTGCAAACCCTTCTGTGGGCTCCCCTGCCCTCCAGGACACACGAGTGGTGGCCAGGCCAGCCTGTCCACACTTCCCAGGGGGGCCGGAGAAAGATACACAAAATTGGGTGTTTGCAATCACAAGAGCGTTTCACCGAGGCCTATGAGAGTGTGTACCTATACCAGGTAGTATCCAACTCTGGCCAAGGGCAGACCCATCTTATTTCATTGACTGGAAATAAATGAACACTAGTACAGAGAGGTATGGTAACCAGTCTTTTTTTTTTTTGAGACGGAGTCTCGCTCTGTCGCCCAGGCTGGAGTGCAGTGGACGGATCTCAGCTCACTGCAAGCTCCGCCTCCCGGGTTCACGCCATTCTCCTGCCTCAGCCTCCCAAGTAGCTGGGACTACAGGCGCCCGCCACCTCGCCAGGCTAGTTTTTTGTAATTTTTAGTAGAGGGACTACAGGCGCCCGCCACCCGCCAGGCTAGTTTTTTGTAATTTTTAGTAGAGACAGGGTTTCACCGTGTTAGCCAGGATGGTCTCGATCTCCTGACCTCATGATCTGCCCGTCTCGGCCTCCCAAAGTGCTGGGATTACAGGCTTGAGCCACCGTGCCCGGCCGGTAACCAGTCTTTTCATTCAAGCCACATGCTCCACCTAGATCTTAGACAGACAGGAAAAGTCAACCACCTTTGAGAAATCACCATTATCAACTTGAAGAACAGGAGTACACTTTGTATAGTTTTAAACGAAAAGAAGATTTTAAAAAAATTCATAAAGAAATAAAATTCAAACTCCTCTGTGAATATTTAAAAGCACACATTTTGCACATTACAGCCAAGATGACAAAGATGAAATCTCTAACCCAAAAACAACTTTCAGCCTTGGCTCTAAAATGCTTTTGTTGGCCAACAATAAAAGCCACATCTGGTGTTATGATCTGAATCAATACACTGAGGTGAAGAGAAACGTAACTGAAGGACCACACGCAGCTCCCGGGGGGCTCACATGTCCTCCACCCTCAAACACCAGGAGCCTCCATGGTGACTGCCTCACGCCCCAGGCCTCCCACAACCCTCTCCGTTTCAGGGGACGACTGCCTCCCCAACCTCCAGTTAACAGACCTATTCTACGCTGGGGAATCCAGATTAGCCAAAATCACTGTGAAGAACAACAAAGTGCTGCCACTCGGTGACACTGGTATAAGGATAAACAAATAAATAAATGAAACAGACTGGAATGTCCAGGAACAGCCCACACACTGAATGTCAACAGCGGGAGAAAAGTCAACTTGAGCAGCAGTGCCTATGGCAACCGCACATCCACTGCCAAGAAGAGGCCTGCACCACGGCTCACTCAAACATTAGTGCAAAATGAACCTGTTAGATGCCAAGAAGAAAACATGGGACAAAACCTCCGTGACCTGGGTCTGTCAAAGATTTCTTAGAGCACAAAAGTATGAATCACAACGTAAAATAACTCCTAACTTGGACTTCAAGAAAATCTTGAAAACTTTTGCTCTTCTAAATATAGCATTAAGAAAATGAAAAGGCAGGTCATAGACTAGATACAAATACATGCAAAGCATCCACCTGATAAAAGACTTGTATCCAGAATATTTAAAAAGCTCTTTTAACCCAATGAGAAGAAAAACAACTAGATTTTAAAAGTGAGCAAAAGATGTGAACAGACATGTTTCGAAAAAAATAAATGAAGGCTAAAATGTACAGTCTCATTACTCATTAGGTAACAGCATTGAAACTACAGTAAAACACCAATGCACACCCACAGATCCACTGAAATTAAAAAGACTAACCCTAACAAGGGCTGGTGCAGACAGAGGGGAACTGGAATGCTTGTGTGTTGTGGGGACCTAAAACAGGACTAGTGCTTGGAAAACAGCCTGGCAGCTTCCTGAAGAGCTGAACACATGCCACTCTACTCAGCCATTCCACTCCCAGATATCTAACCAAGATCTAGGAAAGCACCTGTTCAAAAAGACTTGCACACAAATGTTCACGGCTGCTCAATTTCTAGCAGCTCAAGGCTGGAAAGAGACCAAAAGACCCCAAAGCCCATGGACAGATGAATGGACAGATAGACTGCAGGGCAGCCTCACAATGGGACACTTCTCAGCAATGGACAGGAACAAACTCCTGGCCATTTGACAGCCCGGCAACTCAAAACAGTTATACTCAGAGAAGCCAGATGAAAAACAACTGCACAGTACCATCTATATAAAATTCTACAAAACACTAACCAATAAGCAGAAGCAGAGCAGACCAGGGGCTGCCTGGGGGCAGGGAAGGGGCCAGGTTATCAAGGGGCAGGAGGGACCTGGGGTGACAGAGGCACTCATGGCACTGATCACCTAACTGTGGTGACGGATTCAAGGTCATAAACGCATTAAAACTTGTCAAATTGTGTAATTTACTTCTGCACATTTTATTGTATGCCAAGTGTACCTCGGTTAAGCTGAAAACAAAAATGGCCCTTGGCACCCTGAATCTCCTGCATCCCTCTGGGCTTGAGGGGATTTCCTTCCCACATTCACGCTGTGATCACAAAGTCCCTCTGGAACAGGAGACTCTGACGGAGGCGCAGGTGCCTCACCGAGGGGCCGCTTCCTGAACACAGCGTGGGAGCTAACCATGCAGGCCACAGGCTCCAGTCACCCACGCGGGCAGCAAAGGATTCACCTCCGTTCAACATTCAACAGTGAAGTCGGGGTCGGGCCGTTCAACATTCAACAGTGAAGTCGGGGTCGGGCGCGGTGGCTCACGCCTGTAATCCCAGCACTTTGGGAGGCCAAAACGGGCAGATCGCTTGAGCTCAGGAGTTTGAGACCAGCCTGGCCAACATAGCAAAACCCCATCTCTACCAAAAAAACACAAAAAAGTAAGCTAGGCATGACGGCACACGCCTATAGTCCCGGCTTCCTGGGGAGATGAGGTAGGAGGATCGCCTGAGCCCAGAAGGTGGAAGCTACAGTGAGCTGAGATCGAGCCACTGCACTCCAACCTGGGTAACAAAACCAGATCCTGTCTCGAAAAAAAAAAATTTTTTTAAAAACAACAGTGGGTCGGGTGCGGTGGCTCACGCCTGTAATCCCAGCACTTTGGGAGGCCGAGACGGGCGGATCACGAGGTCAGGAGATCGAGACCATCCTGGCTAACACGGTGAAACCCTGTCTCTACCAAAAATACAAAAAGTTAGCCGGGTGAGGTGGCGGGCGCCTGTAGTCCCAGCTACTCGGGAGGCTGAGGCAGGAGAAAGCTGTGAACCCGGCAGGCGGAGCTTGCAGTGAGCCGAAATCAGGCCATTGCACTCCAGCCTAGGCAACAGAGTGAGACTCCATCTCAAAAAAAAAAAAAAAAACAGTGAAGTCAACATCCACTACACTGGCCAGAAGGAAACTACTTTAGAGTTTCTCTTGAGTTTAAAAGTTTCTCTTGAAACTTCAGAGTTTCACTTGAGTTTCTCTAACAAAGTCATTGCAAACATGTTTTTAAAAAACAGTGAAGCCTTCTTTTCTAATGAAATCCTATGCACCCCAACCCCAAGTGGGCCTCCTGGCCTCATCCCCCTCCCAGGCAGTCCCCGAGGTGGCCCACACCCCTACGGCATTTACCGAGGGCACCGCTGGGCTTCTTTCTACTTCTCCGCCTCCTTTTCCTGGCTGGCTTGATCCAGGGACTGTCGGTCTTTCCTTTCCTCTTGAGAAATTTCTTCTTGAGGCTGGATTCCGAACTCTGGAGAACCAAAGGGGCAGGCGTATAAACTACTGAGCACAGGCAGCTACGGAAGGCAAGAGCACTACAAGTGTTTTCTTGCAAAACAGAACACTGGCTATGTCTTGATCTTCAATTAAACAGTGAACTTAACTTGTAGACATTTTCCTGGGTCACACACTGAAAGGCACTCTGTGCTTTTCCCTAACTATCTCTCTAAGCTCAGTCCCTTTAGAGGCAAAACAAAAACAAACATAAAAAGTGAAATTTGTAAGTCTTATTTGAGTTTGGCACAAAACAAAAGAGTAAGTAAACTGGAAAGTTCTACTCAGGAACTAAATAAATAAGCTCAGAAAAGGATCCATGGCTGCTCATCAGGGTCCATTCATCTCACTCACAGGAAAAGAACAATCAAGGCTCAGTTCGCTTCAGACTCTATACCCACATCCATCACCTACACAGAGAACAAGGACAGAGGCTGTAATTAACTTAGAATTATTTCAAGATGTGTTTTAAGCACCTGCTTCTAAAATCCGGATGCAGCAAGGGCATCCGTGGCACAGGCCACACGGGGTGCACAGCAGGCGCCCCGCCCTCCACAGGAGGCCACAGTGGCCAGAGGGACATTTAAGGTAGGCTCAGCGGCAGCACGCGGGCCTCGCCAACCAACTGAATGTGTCCCTGCACAAGGGCTGTTGCTGGGCAGCCTTCTGTCCTGAGTCGGGTCCCACGTGAGGACGGACCGGGAGCCCTGTCTACAGCACACACAGCCCCAGCTCCCCGGTGCTCCCCACACAGCAAAACTTTTGGGAAGAAGTTGTGCAAGCGCCACACCCAAAGTTGCTGCTGCTAGAAATCGAGTTGCCCCTCTGCCACCCAAAGACAGACCCCTTCATCACCAAACACCATGGCCCCTGTGTCCTCCTCCCACTCGCTGGTGTGATGAGCCCACACTGTGGGCCACTTCTCCTCTTTCAGAGCATTTCTCCATTCATGTGACCCAAACCTGCTGAGTTTTCTCCCCATGGCACAGAGAGCCCCTCCTCAGAGGCAGGAGCCAACTTCTCCTCCCCTGTGGAACCCTCACAGGCTGGGGGCTTCCTGAGGCTCCATCATGGGGACTCACTGCTCTTCCCCATTTCCAACCCCCAATTCCCGCAGACCAGGGTGCACAACTCCGACCTGAACCCTCCTCCAGGAATAACAGGCTTCAGTAGGGACGGAGCAGAACCCCTCTTCCCTCCTGTCCTCACCACCAGAAAGTTCTGTCCATTCTACCTGGAAACACCTCAAATCCAGCCGTTCCTTCTCGCACATCGGCCAATGCAGCGGAATCCCCAACAGCTGTCCTTGCTGCTGGCTCCCACCACACCCTCTCCCTCTGAGAGCCTCCAAAGGCCCCTCAGCTCCCCCCGACCCAGCACGCAGCCGGCGCAGGCCCGTGCCAGGCCCAGTCCTGCGCTGCACCTCTGCACGGTGTCTTTCTCATGAGGCTTTGCCAGGGACGGGACCCATCTGTGGCCATCACCATGACCAGCTCCAAGCACGTGTGAGTGCTCAGGCAACAAGGGTTGGGTAAAGGACTGAAGGATGCTGGTGTCTTTGCATCTCCTCTACTTCAGCAGAGACGCAGAAGGAGGCGCTGGGGATTACCAGGTCAGACTCGTCACCGCCTTCCTCCTCCTCCCCGGTGTCCACGGACTCCTGCTCCTCCTCAGACTCCCCGTCCATCTGATCAGCCACACAGTCGAAGCGGGAACCCAAACAGAAAACAGAAACCAATTACATCCTTTAGTGGCAGATGACGGATCCAAAGCAAACCTCAAAACGTGCCCTGGCCATACACACCGGAGACGCTCGCAGGGTGGTGACACTGCCAGCCTGCTCCAGCCCTGGCTGGTGTGTGGGGTGACCAAGTGCTGGTCCAGGCAGGCCCACAGGCGCACTCTGAGCTTCCACTCTGCTCCCCGGTCCTGTCTCTACATCGGGACCAGAGAGTGGCTGCCCTGGTGCGGACTCATGCAAGGCTCACCCGCTGGGTGCTGTATTAGTGAGGGCTCAAGTGCTCAGTGTATCTTACGAATGGAAGAATTCAATAAACAGGTCACAAAACACACAGAACAATCATAAAATGATGTTCAGAGGCCACAAAACAAGACACAGTGTGAGACCTACCCCCACACACCCATGCTCCCAGTCCCATCCTCAGAGCCACCACAGCTAAGCTGCCCACGCCTCCTTCCAGTGAACGTCAAGGCAGACGTGGGCCCACAGACAACCGTGCATTTCTAGTCTGCTCAGATGGAAGGACACTCGATAGTTCTGTGAATATTATTTTCTTCTAATTAAAAATGTGTGCTGGAATTCTTTCCACACCAGAACAGACACACCCTATTTTTTTCTGCGGTATTTATCTTTTCTATAAGCATAGGCAATACACAAACAGATGTTTAGTGCAGAAGACACCGAAACCTCCGTGAGTCTCCGTCCGCCCTGTGCCTGGCGCTCCCTGGGGCGGCATGGGCTGCTCCGGCTGTGCTATTCCGCTGTTCTCTGCACTTCCCAGTGGACAGGCACCCATGCGACTTCATATCAAGGGTGTGTTCTACGGGCTCGACGGCTCACGCTTGTAACCCCAACACTCTGGGAGGCCGAGGTGAGTGGACTGCTTGAGGCCAGAAGTTCAAGATCAGCCGGGGCAACACAGCGAGACCCCTGTTTTTCCTATCAAGTTTTTAAAGCTCCGTTTTCTGATATCTCTTATTACATAAAACTTTTGAATTTTATCTGAACAAGTCAAAGGTGTCCATCTTTTCCTTTGTGGCTTCTGGGTTTGTGTCTTACACTAGAAGAACTTCCTCCTTTGAGATTGGAAAAAACAGTTTCCAATATTTTTACCAATAGTTCAATATCTTATATGGACACTTTAAGTCTACTGGAATTTGGTTTTTAAAATAATAGCCACAGTAAGATATATTTCACCTACTCTGAGACTGACCCTGCCAAGTGTACGGTTCAGTGGTTTTTACTATATTCTCAGTTGTGCAGCCGGCACCACGGTCTGACTCCAGAATGGAGCCCACATTTGTTACATACCCTGACACAAGTGGGGGCTGCCTGCTCCCAAAATCATAGTCAACGGCCCAATCATAGTTATTAAAAAGTTCGTGACCCCTTGTCCACTGACTTAAAACCCCAGTCTTACCATCGACCTTTATACACACGTCACGGGCTCCCCGTCCCCCTCACTAACCGCCTCAGTGCTCCGGAGTAAGCGTTCCCTCCGGCAGCCACGTCCCGTGCTCGGGTGTCCCCCCCGTGCACAGTACCCCCACTACTCTACAGGGTCTCCGCCTCCACCCTCACTTCAGAACCACCAGTTTACACAAAAGTCCTGCGAGGGTCTCGATGGGAGCTGTTCTGAATTTAGAAGCAAACATGGAGAAAATAAAACAATGGGTCTTCTCACTCAGACAAACAAACAACGAGTCTCTCCAGGAACTTAATTTTTAACCTTTTTCATCAGTTTCCTAGTTTTCCTCCACATTAACAAGGAGCACTCATTTTTTCTGTTAAGTTTATTTCTGGGTACTCTGGTGATATTAAGAAATTATAACTAACTTTTTAGGTCTGATATTGTGGTTCGTCTTTCAAAGAGTCCTTATCTTTTAAAGATCCTACTGAAATATCCAATCCAAGACAGCCCACGTGTGGAGAACGAGGCCACATGCCGGAGACTCCTCACCGTCCTCCGTGTGTTTGTGGAGCTTGAAATTTTCTACATAGAAAATCTTTTAAAATATCCCTAGACAATTATTATTTTACTGATAATGCTGGCACCACATTTTCTAATTGGTTATTGCAGCTATACAAGAAAATAACTGGTTTTTATGTCTTGATCACATGTAAGGTCAGCTTAGTAGCTGTAATAGTTTTTGAGCTGATTTTGCTGGATGTTTCAGATGGATGAGTATATTCCCAGCAAACTCTTCTCTCCTGTCTTTTAAAATATTAATGTTTCTCTCTGGTTCTTCTCTTACAGAATCAGCAGGAACGGTCAATGCTCCTGTATTCATGTCACAGGTGAAAGCAGCAGCCCCTCCTCCCTGGTTTCATGACTGACCATCAAAATGTTTGAACCCTTCTGTAAGCATTCTGATGCCTTCACTCAGCTTTCACAGGAGTTTTCATTTCGTTGGATAGTTTTCTTATTTTAAAAATAAGACAGGGCAACGAAACCACCAATTAAAAGCGGACTAACAACACGGTTAACTCCACTTCCTTCCAAAACTCTGGCAAAGCGAATTTTAAGGAAGGAACAAGAGCTTCTTTATAAGAGGCTGCTTGATCGCTGTGCATACGACAGCTGTAAGGAATCAGGCGGAAGCTGAAAACCCAAGGAGATGAGAAAGGGAAGGGGTAACCGCTCACATCAGAATTTAAAAGCGCGTGGACGCCTTGGCTCACACGGAGAATCCGGCAATTTGGGAAGCCACGTCAGGTTATCACGTGAGCCCAGAAGTTTAAGATTAACCTGGGCAACACAGCGAGAGGCTGTCAACTGAGAGGACCTCGTCTCTACAAAAAAATTAATTTAAAAAAATATTAGCTGGGCATGGTGGCGCACGCCTGTGGTCCCAGCAACCTTGGAGGCTGAGGTGGGAGGATCGTTTGAGCCGAGGAGGTGAAGACTACAATAAACTATGATTTGCCACTGCATTCACTCCAGCCTGCACAACAGAGCAAAACCCCTTCTCAAAAAAAAATAAATAAAGTAAACAGAGAACTTGGACTCTGATGCAGATGAACTGAGAAGGCTGACACCCAAGTGAAACAGGAAGAGAGCAAGCCAGGAGCAGGCCAGGCTGCTTCCCGCATCTGTCCTGGGGGTGGGTAGCAGGCCAGACCAAAAGCTGCCTGACCCCACCCAGCAGGACACAACTCTGGACACGAGGCTCACTTATGGATTCAAGCTAAGAGGGGAGAGGGTCCAGCTCTCCCTTCACCAGCACCCAGAGTGGCTGCCGCACCCAGCTGTCAGGCAACAGGCCCCTGCAAGTGGCTTCCGAGCAGAGTGGCTACACAGGGACACCAGCGGTTTCCGGCAAAAGGCAGGTCACACGCAGAAGGCACCATGTCGACTACACAACAAGGGCTTGTTTCCAGGCCAAAGAACCCCTACAAAACACGTTTCAAAAAGGACAAACCGCCCAGTAAATGGTTGGGATGTGAACAGGCACTTCACAAAAGGCATCCAAATGGCAAAATAAGTATGTGAAAAAGTATTCAACCGTCTTGTAAATCATGAAAATGCAAATTACAGTGAAAACGTAATGCCACTATCTGCTCGCTGGAGTGGCAGCACCGAATGTGGCCGGCACAGCAGAGGGGACACTCCGAGGTGGTGGGGAAGAAGGCAACCTCAGCAGCCACCATGGGGAGCAGGGTCCACGGAGGCCAGCACACGGCATGGCGGTTCCATTCCCAGTGGGTACCTGGGGCAACACCTGGATGAGGGTGCTGGCGGCAACCTCCTCTGGAACGGCCCCACTGGAACCACCCACAGGCCATCCACAGTGGGACGGACACAGACACAGAGCAGCCATACAGAGGAACCAGTACGGTCAACCCCCTGGCCTCAGGCCCCGCACACTCTGAAATAGCACCAAGAACCATAAAGAGTGTTTGTTAATACAAGTATCTATTAACATGTACTGCAGTAGAAATTTAAGCTGAGACATGTTCAAACTACAAGGACAGTCAGTGTCAGCCACTGCAGCAAAGCTGTCATCACGTGTAATTCCATGAATGAGAGTGAAAAAGGCACCCAACATCTAGCATTAGTATGACAATAGTTTTGATCTGCAGACTCTCTGAACAGGTCTCAGAATGCCCCCACCAAGACCACTTTGAAAACTACTAGTCCATAACAATGAAAATTAACTAATAATGTAAATAAATCCCACAAACACGATGTGAAGTAAAATAAGCCACACTCAAAGAAAAAAAACAAAGAATGCACATTATATAAGGAACAAAATCAAACACGACAATCCTGTAGGGTAAGCACTCAGGAGAGGGGTTGCTTTTGGGGATGGGAGGTCAGTGGGCTTCTGCAGTGCTGCCAAAATTCAAAGCTTTCATCTGGGTGGTGGCCACACAGGTGCATCATTCTTCCATCATTACTGAACTGTACCACTGTCCTACGTGCAATTAGAATGCAGTCCCCAAATTCAGAAAACAGAGAGCTGCCTGAACTTTATAAAATGCCTTTTAAACACATATACAGTCTGTAGTTTTTTCATTTACTCTGTCAACCTGGTAAATCCTGGTCTTTAAATCATCTGTTTCTATAATGAGTCACCCTCATCATGGGGCAAGCCCCACGTCCCTACGATCATTATTTTATTTTATTTTATTATTATTTTTTTTTTACGATCATTATTTTAATACGTCATTGCATTTGATCAGTATTTTATTTAGGAGGCCGGGTGTGGTGGCTCACGCCTGTAATCCCAGCACTTTGGGAGGCCGAGGCAGGTGGATCGCTTGAGGTCAGGAGTTCAAGACCAGCCTGGCCAACATGGTAAAACCCCGTCTCTACTAAAAATACAAAAATTAGCCTGGGTGTGGTGGCTCACACCTGTAATCCCAGCTACTTGGGAGGCTGAGGCAGGAGAAGTGCTTGAACCTGGGAGGCAGAGGTTGCAGTGAGCCGAGATCGCAGCACTGCACTCCAGCCTGGGTGACAGTGCCTGACTCCGTCTCAAAAAAAAAAAAAATTTATTTGGGACTTCTGTATTTAGGATTGAGGTGAGTTGAGCCTATATTTTACCTCAGAATGGGCTAGCATACTTTTCCTGTCCTTCTCTGTTCTCTGGAGCCACTTATGTAACAAAACGATCACATCGATTGTCAGTGCCCATCTAGTTAAGGCTGCTCCTGCCATTTTGTTCTGTTTTACACTGACCACATTTTCTTCTTGGCTTTGCTTTTGTTTCTTGATTCTTTTCATGCCTTGACAGTCATTTAATGTTTTACTTTATGACAAATACCTAGTTATTCAGTGTCCAGTTCCTCTAGAAGATGAGAGCCTCAATAGAAAGAGAGAATCTAGAAATAGACTCAAATTAATATGCCATGTGGTACATGATAAACGTGGTGTTGTAAATGAGAAGGGAAGAAATGTCGGTCAGGAAGTGAAGCTGACACCTAAGCATTTCGAGGGAAGCCCTGGGACCCTTACCTCACATTTTCTTTTAAAAGATTTATTGAGGCCGGGCACGGTGGCTCAAGCCTGTAATCCCAGCACTTTGGGAGGCCGAGACGGGCGGATCACGAGGTCAGGAGATCGAGACCACCCTGGCTAACCCACTGAAACCCGTCTCTACTAAAAAATACAAAAAACTAGCCGGGCGAGGTGGCGGGCGCTTGTAGTCCCAGCTACTCGGGAGGCTGAGGGAGGAGAATGGCGTAAACCCGGGAGGCGGAGCTTGCAGTGAGCTGAGATCCGGCCACTGCACTCCAGCCTGGGCCACAGAGCAAGACTCCGTTTCAAAAAAAAAAAAAAGATTTATTGAGATATAATTAATATGTCATAAACCTCATCCATTCTGAGCAGTTCTACCTGATATTTTAATTCTATATGAATCAACTATTTATATACAAGAATGAAATAAAAGAAGTATTTGAAGATAGCATACATCAATTTATTCAAAATCACCAGTGAGAAAGGTTTATCATAATTAGAACCCAGAACCCAGAAATCATAAAGAAATTGGCTAGTACCTGGGAGTTCTGACACTATAGACAAGGTCAAAAGATAAAATCAGCTGGGTGTGGTGGCTCACGCCTGTAATCCCAACACTTTTGCAAGCTGAGGTGGAAGGTTCACTTAGGCCCAGGAGTTCAACCAGCCTGGGCAACACAGTGAGATCCTGTCTCTACAAAAAAATAAAAAAAATCAGCTGGACATGGTGGCATGTGCCTGTAGCCCCAGCTACTCAGGAAGCTGAGGCAGGAGGATCCCCTCAGCCCAGGAGTTCAAGGTTGTACTGTGGTGTGATCACACCACTGCACTCCAACCTGGGCAACAGAGTGAGACCCTGTCCCCAAGAAACAAAAAACCCAAAATCCACCTGGGGAAAAAACCTCAGCTCATACTGGAGCCAACAGATCAACTCTTCATTGACAAAAAGATCATCAGACTACATTCAAAAGATGCATAATCCAGGAGAAAAATGAGCAGGGGCTACTGAGCAAGCGGCTTACAGAGGAACAAACACGGTGGCTGCTCAGCCCCAGGCCTGACTCAGCAGTGAAGAGCTGCTGGACTCCAAGAAGGCAGCCCTGCTGGGGAAGGTGAGGAAACCAGCCCGCTCAGGTCTCTGCAGGCGGGAGGGTACACTCAGAGGTGGCCTGGTGACAGCAAAGTGCTACACTGTAAATGCAGACAGCACTTACCAGCCAGGAGCACACTCAGCAAAACTGCGACACTGAACACCCCTGAAGCACCGCTTGTAACTTGATAGAAAAAGAGTATAACACAGCTGAACAGACAGTGCACTGGAGCGACAAGACACGTGTGTGCAGAGACCACGGCAGCTGCTGGGGCAGGAGCTTAATGGGAGTCGCCGCTGTTCCCCCTGGTGCAGCCAGGGCTGTCTGTCCTCTGGGGAGGGCTAGGCTGTGCTGGGCACGTCTAAGGAAGTTACTGCAGTGACTGTTTCAAAGAGTGCCAGAGCCACCAGGACCATGGAGTGACAATGCTGTTGATTTTCTTCTTTATGCTTCCTCATATAAAATGAGAAAAAACTAATCATTATCTTAAAATAAAAAATGTTTAAATCCTCTTTAAATATCTAATGGTAACATTTCCCACTAATTTTTAAATAATCAAGCTAAGAGCTGAGAGCAACATTTAAAAATTTGCCCTAAAACCTGCTAAAAATGTACAACTCTAACAAATGATAGAAAATGCTTTGTGTACATTCAAGAGTAAACTGATAGCACACAAAGCTGACTAAAAGTGGATAAAGCTAACCACTAAAATTATGCACGTTCAAATAAGTCAGTATTTGGATGAATTCACCTGGACTGCTATTCCTACTATTAGTTTTACAATAACTTTTTAGATACAAGATTGCCTCTAAATGAAGATGGCTGGACACACCTGAACAATAAAACCACTGATACGTATGTCAGCTTGACCCTCAGCTTTCCACTGTTCACTCTTATGAAATGCGTCACTCCTAACTGACCCCCTCAGAATGAAAAAGCATGAATTTAACCCCGAAACTATGTCTAAGAACTTCCTCAGTTTCCCTGAGACAATGGCCCAGGGGCCCATGCCTGGCCAGGGGCAAGAGCACGGCTGCGACGAGGCTGGGGGCTCGGCCCGTGCTGGTGCTTGTCCTTGGGTGGACACGGGATGAGGCTGTCTGTGAAGAGAGCACACGTGGCCCATGTGTGGCGTCCACAGTGCAAGGTGGCAGGCCATGCAAAGTCAACCACAAACGCGCACACAGCAAGCCGCCAATCAGCGCTTCAAACTGTCAGCATTATCATTCCTGTCGATCTAGAGCCCAGAACAAGTTCAGGAGGCCGGGCGCTGGGGCTCACAGCTGTATTCCCAACACTGGGAGACTGAGGCGTGAGGATCACTTGAGCAAAGGAGTTCAAGACCAGCCTGGGCGGCAAAGCGAGTCCCTCTCTCCACAAAAAAATTTAAAAATTAGCCAGGCATGGTGGCGTGAGCCTGTCGTCCTGGCTGCTCGGGAGGCTGGGTTGGGAGGATCACTTGAGCCCAGCAGGTTGAGCGCAGTGAGCTATGATCATGCCACTGCACTGCAGCCTGGATGAAAGCAAGACCCTATCTCAAAAAAAAAAAGAAAGAAAACACAGGAAAAAAAAAAAAAAAAAAGAGGTTTACTTCAATGAATGAACACAAACACTTCTTGAATGAAGATAATCTAATAAATCAAGAAAAATAAAATACAAAAATCTAAGCCAATTGCAAATAGGGGATTTTATTAGGGTCTAGAAGTGACCAGACCACTAATTCTCAGAAGCACAGTCAACTTTGTGATAATCCTCCCTCAGGCTGTCTCCCGAGACAGCAACACCTACCTTCTGGGCGCGGTCAGCCTCCGACACGCTCTCCTTGGAGGTCCTGCTGTCCTCCGTGGGGAACGCAGCCGCCTGCTCTGCGCCGTGGCCGTCGTCCTCCTCGAGCTCCTCTGAGTCGTCCTCATCTGAGTCCATCTCCAAGCTCTCCCCATTCACGTGCAGGCTGCTGGCGCCCAGGTCCTTCTCCCCCTAGAACACGGGCAGGTGGACACCCCAAGGCAGGAGCAGTGCGCATCATGAACAAACTCGCTTTTCACTGAGGGGTCTTGGGTGACTGGGAGGTGCAAGGGCCTGTGGGGAGGTGGGGACGCATGAGGAGGTGCCCCTGCCACCTGGAGAAGAGCCCGGCAGACAGGCGGGCTGTGGTGAGGAGGGCAGGGAGGACAGGGTGGAGTCCCCCACAACAATCTTGGACACAAACACTCTGCCCCTATGGCAGAGGAGCTTCATGGCACTGGCCCCTTCCCGGGGACTGAGGTCACCTAATGACTGATAACCAGGCCCCGAACACAGAAACGCATTTCCATGCACACGTGGCACTCACTCAAATATGTCTCTTACCTTGGAACCCACAGTGGAATGAGTTATGCTCTTAAACATCTCAATCACTGTCCTCTGTTTTAATACTTTGGTCTTTTTCTTAGGAACCAGGCTATAGGTTCCCATTCTTCGTTTTTTCTTCCGAGATACTGCAGCTGCTAAAACAAAAGGCAAGCAAGCTAAAAAAAAAAAAAAGTCAAAAGGGGACAAGAAAGGAAAAGAAACACCATTCAAATGTTTTTCAAAGGTAGGAGACAGTTTACAAAACTTGATCACCAAAATCACCAGCAAACCCCATCACAACAGGCACACTGCCCGCCGGCCATCAGCACAGGGACAGGCATCCTTCACTCGCAATCAGTTCACAGAGAATCAGAAACACGTCCCAGATCATCTGTTCATCTGTTCCACTCACAATAAAACATGGAGCAAACTTGACCACCCCACCTTGGAGGCAGGAAAGCCACAAACCGTCAGTAGCAGGGCTTTGAAGCGACTCCTCCTCCCAGTCCCCTTGGTTTTGAACACGGAATGACTACCCTTGAGAAGTCCTCTCACTTTGCAAGACAGACCAACGTGAACAGCATGTGCAGCAGAAGGATGCGGCGCGGAGCAGGCAGAGCCCGGCCTCCCTCCCCAGCACAGGGGCCAGGCCAGGCCAGTCTTCCTAGGACACAAGCTCTGTACCAGGTCCACCCCTGTGACTCTGCAGCCCAACACTCCAACACCATCCTCCTCGCGCTGCAATCCAGTGACTAAGGGGAAAGACAGTCCCTGGAGCTACTGTCCAGCTCTCTATTAAAAGACAAGAGGGTGAGAGAGGGGAGCAAATGTCCCGGGGCTCTGGAGCAGTGGTTTCCAAATAAGAGCGGCAGCAAGGAAGGCGCCTGGGGGCTCCCAACCCCATTCTGAACAAAGCAGTTCTAGGTTCCATTGGTTTTATATAATCAGACTCGACTTTTTTTAAGTTCCAGGATTTAAAGAAAAAACAGATCTAAACGCTGCTGCTTTCACATGAAAGAAGCTCTCCTAAAGGGCTGGGGAAAAGCCATTCTGTTGAAAGCTGGGCACAGCAGCTCACACCTGAAGACCCAGCTACTGTGGAGGCTTGAGTGGGGGGGAGGGACAGCTTGATCCCAGGAGTTCAAGCCCAACCTAGAAAACACAGTGAGACCCCCTTTTCTTACACACAACACACACACACACAATTTGGTTCTACAAAACGCAGAAGCAACAGCTGGAGGAACGTGAAGGAGTGACAGCCATCCAAAGCGGGTAGGTCCCGTGACAGCACCACCCACAGATGCCACGCGGCCTGGGAGATCTGCTCTGGAGTGGTCCTGTGACAGCACCACCCACAGATGCCACAGGGCCTGGGAGACCTGCTCTGGAGTGAGGAGGTGCCTGGGGCCATGGACACTGGGAAATGCTTACCCCAGGCATCTGCAGTATGTTGGTGGGGTCAGGCTCTGAGCACACAGCCAGCATGCAGACACTTGGCTCTGTCCACACTGGAACAGGCTGATGGGCCAGCACGGCTGTGCTCAAACCACAGAAATCCCTTGGCAGCCCTGGGAATCCTAGCCTCACCATCATAATCATCTTCGTATTCTGAATAGATATTTTGTGGGGGGATGAAGGAGGCATGGATTTAATCAGATAATTTTTAAGTCTCTCAGCTTTAAATATATATACAGCTGACTTTTGAACATGGATTTTAATCACATAGGTCCACTTACAAGCAGATTTTTTTTTTCCAACCAAACAGGTTGAAAATACAATGTTTGCAAGATGCAAAATCCCTGAACACAGACGGCCGACTTTTCATATTACACAGGTTCTGCAGGGCTGACTGCAGGATTGCAGCATGCTTGGATTTTGGTATGGGACAGGGTCCCGGAGCCAATCTCTTCTTATACCCAAGGGTGACTACATGTACTTTCTCACTAGATTCTTTCCTTATTTCATCTCAGTAACCCATGGTTATTAATATCATAAATAGGACACGACACCTGTTTATAAATAAAGCTTTACTGGTGCACACCCATGCCCACTGTCTACATACTGTCGGCATCTGCTTCAATGTGACACCACCATGACCAGCTGGGACAGGAACAGTGTGGCCACAAAAGCACTGATATTTGCTACCTGTCCCCTGGAAACAGTTTGCTGACTCCTGTACTGAACTGCTGAGAGAGGACAAAAGAGATAACCCTGCATTTCTTTTTTTTTTTTTTTGAGGCGGAGTCTCGCTCTGTCGCCCAGACTGGAGTGCAGTGGCCGGATCTCAGCTCACTGCAAGCTCCGCCTCCCGGGTTTACGCCATTCTCCTGCCTCAGCCTCCGGAGTAGCTGGGACTACAGGCGCCTGCCACCTCGCCGGGCTAGTTTTTGTATTTTCAGTAGAGACAGGGTTTCACCGTGATAGTCAGGATGGTCTCGATCTCCTGACCTCGTGATCCGCCCGTCTCGGCCTCCCAAAGTGCAACCCTGCATTTCATGTGCTTAAGAATCATGTCAGCTGGGGGCAGTGGCTCATGCCTGTAATCCCAGAACTTTGGGAGGCTGAGGCGAGTGAATCACGAGGTCAGGAGGTCGAGACCATCCTGGCTAACACGGTGAAACCCCGTCTCTACTAAAAAAATAAAAAAAAATTACCCGGGCGAGGTGGCGGGTGCCTGCAGTCCCAGCTACTCGGGAGGCTGAGGCAAGAGAATGGCGTGAACCCGGAAGGCAGAGCTTGCAGTGAGCCAAGATCACGCCACTGCACTTCAGCCTGGGCGACAGATCAAGAAGAGCAAGACTCCGTCTAAAAAAAACAAGAATCATGTTGGGGCCGGATGCAATGGCTCACACCTGTCATCCCAGCACTTTGGGAGGCCGAGGTGGGTGATCACTTGAGGTCAGAAGCTCAAGACCAGCCTGGCCAACATGGTAAAACCCCATCTCTACTAAAAGTACAACATTAGCCAGGCGTGGTGGTGGCTGGTGCCTGTAAGCCCAGCTACTGAGGAGGCTGAGGCAGGAGAATCGCTTAAACCTGGGAGGCAGAGGTGGCAGTGAGCCAAGATCGCACCACTGCACTCCAGCCTGGGCCACAGGGAGAGACTCCATCTCAAAAAAATAAATAAAATAAAATAAAATAAATCATGTCAGGAAGTCTGCCTGCTGCAAACAAGTGAAGAATGGTGTCTAAGGGCCTCTTCTTACTGGGTGACAGCTTGTATGTGTGAAACAGACGTTAGTTAAGTATAAAATTTGCTACACATTAAATAGTAGAGAAATGTCTATGGATGACTTTCAGAAATGTAGAATCTATTAAGGACCTGAAAGTGTTTGAGCACGTGATTGAAGTGTGAAGAGGGGCCGCTTCAGTGCTGCAGGGGGGGCCTCCAGTTGTGTCCGGGGAGAGGGTCTGGCGCTGAGCCATACGGCTGGGATTCAGCGTGATCAGGGGCCAAGAGAAAGAAAACTACAGGATGGCTGGCAGTAAGGAAGGAGGATTTGCACTCCAGACCTCAAAGAAGTGGGGCCAGTTCCCTGCAAATGGGATCTGGCAGAGAAGAATCCTGGTGGAGAACATCGAGACAGGGGGAGGGGGGCCCTTCAGGACTCCAATCAAAGACTCACACTAACTGGCATCTCACAGGACGCTCTGGGAGGCCCAGGCATAGGACAGTGTGGAACAGACAGTTCCGGGAAAAACAGTGCCAGGAGTGGAAGTGGGTGCGGGGTGGGGGTGGGCACTGCCCAGCTGTCTGCAGAAAGGCTGGGCTGCTGGGTAGAAGAGGTGTGGATAAGGAAGAAAGGCGACAGTCTTCAGAGGGCAAACAAGGCGGATGGGACGATGGAGGTGCAGGGAAAAAGCAAGTGCATGGGAAACACAGCAGCCTGCGTGGTCACCACCACAACTCTGTCACTCAGAAGGGTTTCTGCCCTCAGGTCACACAGAGCAGGGCCCAGCTCTATGCCCAGACCTCATGCCTGGACAGCAGCACCCACTGAACTGTTCCCTGCCATCAGAGCCACCGTCCTCCTTCCTCCCTGCCCGACAAGTCCACATAGAGACCCCAGGCCCATTCAGGCTCAGTATTTGGCACTGTTCCCACCCACCTATGCAGAAGGCACAAACACTCCAAGCTCACAAAGCAAAAGGCAGAGCCTCCACTCTGGGCATGGACTGTGGTCACGGGCAAAAAACCGCAAGGGAAGCACTGCAACTTCTGCAGCTTCCACCCAAGTGTGGGCAATGAACCCAGCACGGACCTGCAGCTTTCACCAAGTGTGGACACTCAAACTGCTTTATGACCTAAGTTTACTTTTTCTGTTTTTTTTTTTTTTTTTTTTTTTTTTACTAGTAAAATACACACACCACAAAATTTACCATCTTCATCATTCTTAAGTGCACAGTTCAGTGGCATCAAATACATTCCAAATGTTGTGCCACCATCACCACTATCCACCTCCACAACTCTTTCCACCTTGTCAAACTGAAGCTCTGTTCCCATTAAGCCCTAACTCTCCATTCCCTTCCTCCAGCCCCAGCCTCCAGCCCCTTCTACTCTTTCTGTGTCCATCAGTTTGACGACTCTAGGGACCTCGTGTAAGTGGGATCGTACAATGTTTGTCCTTTTGTGGCTGACTTATTTCATTCGGCACAGTGTCACCAAGGCTCATCCATGCTGCAGCGCGGGCCCCAGCTTCGCCGCTTCTCAGGCTGAGTCACACGTCACTGTGTTTTGCACATGACACTTCTGATCCATGCGCCCGACAACCGGCCCTTGGGTGGCTTCCCCCTTTTGGCTGCTGTGGTTGATGCTGTTATCAACGTGGGTGTACAAACATCTCTTCAAGACTCTGCTTTCAGGGCTTCTGGGGCACATGCCTGGTAGTGGAATTGCTGGATCACATGGTAGTTCCATACTTAATTTTTTTGAGTTTTTCGCAGCGGTCGCACCATTCCACATTCCTACCAGCAGTGCACAACGGTTCCCATTTCTCCCCATCCTCACTGATATGTGTTATTTTCTGTTTTGATAGTAGCTATCCTCAATAGGTGTACGGTGGTATCTCACTGTGGTTTTGATTTACATTTACCTTATGATTAGTGGCATTGAACATCTTTTCATGTGCTTACTGACCATTTGTGCATCTTCTTTGAAAAAATGTCTATTCCAGTCTTTTGCTTTTTTTTTTTGGAGACAGTCTCACTCTGTCACCCAGGCTGGAGTGCAGTGGTCCGATCTCGGCTCACTGCAACCTCTACGGCCCGGGTTCAAGTGATTCTCCTGCCTCAGCCTCCCAAGCAGCTGGGACAACAGGCATGCACCACTATGCCTAGCTAACTTTTGTATTTGTAGTAGAGACGGGGTTTGACTGTATTGACCCGGCTGGTCTGGAACTCCTGACCTCAGGTGATCCACCTGCCTCGGCCTCCCAAAGTGCTGGGATTACAGGCGCAAGCCACTGGGCCCGGCCGCCTTTGCCGATTTTTTAATCAAGTTGTTTTTGTTGTTGAGTTGTAGGATTTTTTTGTATATTTTTAGTAGTAATTCCTCATCAGACATAGGATTTACAGATATTTTCTCCCACTCCATAGGTGCCTTTTATTCTGTTGACAGTGTCTTTTCTTTACAACTAGCCAAGTGCAGCAGTAAGAAGCAGGGAAACAGGAAAACAAGGAGATAGAAAGCTTGGTGCATCAAAAGATACCAAGTCTCATCAAACCCAGTGTGTCTGGGTTTTTGTTACCTACACTTTTGGTGTCACGTCTAAGAAATCACTGCCAAGTCCAATGTTATGGAGCCTTTGTCTTATGTTTTCTTCTAAGAATTTTATAGTTTAGGTCTTTTTATAGTAAGGGTCCAGTATCACTCTACCGCATGTGGATATCCCGTTTTCCCAGCACCATCTGTTGGAAAGCTGTCCTTTCCCCCCATTGAATGGTCTTGGCACTCTTGTCAAAAATCAACTGATCATGTAACACAAAGGTTTATTTCTGTGCTCTCTGTTCTAGTCCACTGGCCTATACGTCTATCTTTATGCCAGAATAACACTATTCTGAGTGCTATAGCTTTGTAGTAAGTTTTGAATCTCTCTTTCCATATATACATATATTATTTTTTAAGACAGTGTCTCACTCTGTCGCCCACGCTAAAGTACAGTGATACCATCATGGCTCACCACAGCCTCGACCTTCTGGGCTCCAGCAATCCTGCCACCTTAGCCTCTGGAGTAGCTGGGACCACAGGCACTCGCCACCATGCCTGGCTCATTTTTGTATTTTTGTAGAGACAGGGTTTTGCTATTTGCCCAGGCTGCTCTGGAACTCCTGAGCTCAAGCAACCCACTCACCTCAGCCTCTCAAAGTGCTGGGATGACAGGCTTGAGCCACTGCACCCAGCCAAATCTCTATACAGTTTTTTTTTTGAGACAGAGGCTCACTCTGTCGCTCAGGCTGGAGTGCAGTGGTGTTATCTTGGCTCACTGCAACCTCCACCTCCCAGGTTCAAGTGATTCTCCTGCCTCAGCCTCCCAAGTATCTGGGATTACAGGCATGTGCCACCACGCCCAGACAATTTTTGTATTTTTAGTAGAGATGGGGTTTCACCATGTTGGGTCAGGCTGGTCTCGAACTCCTGACCTCAAGTGATCCACCTGCGTCAGCCACTCAAGAAAGTGCTGGGATTACAGGCATGAGCCACCGCACCCGGCCCAAATCTCTGTATTTTAAAATCAACAATGAGACTTAATTTGTGGCCTAACATATGGTCTATCCTAGAAAGTGTCCCAGATGCACCTGAGAAGAGTGTACATGCTGCTGTTGGGCAGAGTATTCTGTATGTCCATTAAATCTAGTTGGTTTATGCTGTTAAGTCCTCCATTTCCTTTCTTATATGCTATACGGTTATTCTATCCATTATTGATAAGCGGAACCTGAGGTCTCCAACTATTACTGTAGAATTGTCTATGTCTCCCTTCAGCTCTATTGGTTTTACTTCTTGTATCTTGATGGTCTATCATTTGTTGGGTATGTAAATGTTTACACATGTAATTGTTATACCTTCTTATTGTACTTAAACTTCTATTACTATATATTGTCCTTCTTTATCTCTTGTAACCTTTTTTTATTTAAAAACCTATTTTGTCTGATACTAGAATAGCCACCTTGCTCTCTTTGGTTACTGTTTGCATGGAATATCTTTTTTCATCCTTTTATTTTCAATCTATTTGTGTCTTTGGATCTAAAGTGGGTCTCTTACAGACAGCATGTAGTAGGATCATGTGTTGTTTTTTTCTTAATGCGTCTGCCTTCATCCACTTAGTGTTGCCATAAAAGATAAAGAGATTTGTTTCCTGAGTCTGGTGGCGGGAAAGTTTAATATTGAGCAGCTACACCTGGTGGGGGCTTCATGCTCTGGCTCATGGTGGAAATTGGAAAGGGAGCAGGCACGTGCAAGAGACTACATGGTGAGAGAAGAAGGAAGAGACAGAGAAACCAAGGAAGCCAGATTCTTTTTTTTTTTTTTTTTGAGACGGAGTCTTGCTCTGTCGCCCAGGCTGGAGTGCAGTGACGCAATCTTGGCTCACTGCAAGCTCCGCCTCCTGGGTTCCTGCCATTCTCCTGCCTCAGCCTCCCGAGTAGCTGGGACCACAGGCGCCCACCACCTCGCCCGGCTAATTTTTTTGTATTTTTAGTAGAGACGGGGTTTCACCGTGGTCTCGATCTCCTGACCTTGTGATCCGCCCGCCTCGGCCTTCCAAAGTGCTAGGATTACAGGCGTAAGCCACTGCGCCTGGCCTGGAAGCCAGATTCTTTCAAACAACCCACTCTCAAGGCAGCTAATCTATTCCCCTGAGAGGGAGAAGTCACTCACCTGGAGGAGGGCACTGATCTACTCATGAGGAATCCATGCACATGACCAATCACCTCCAGGTAGGCCCCACCTCACAACACTGTCATATTGGAGATCTAATTTCAACATGAGCTTTGGTGTTGCCAAACCACATCCAAACCACAGCACTGCCAATCTTTGTCTTTTGATTAGAAAGTGCCATCTATTTACATTTAAAGCAACTACTGCTGAGGATTTACTTCTGTCATTTTGCTGTTTCCTACATGCCTTACAGCTTTTTTCATCCCTCATTTCTTGCACTACTGTCTTCTTTTATATTTAGCTGATTTTTTATAGTGGAATGTTTAAATTCTTTTCTCGTTTCCTTTTGTGCATGTTCTGTAGCTATTCTCTTTATGGTTACCATGGGGATTACATTTAACATCCTAAAGTTATAACATTCTAATTTAAATTTATACCAGCTTAACTTCAGTAACACAGAAAAACTCTGCTCCTTTACGTATCTGTTCCCACCCCTTTCATTTGCTGATGTCACAAAATGACATCTTTATTCATGCTGTGTCCCGAAACATAAACAATTCGTTTAAATGCATTAGTCTCTTAAGTTATGTAGGAAAAATGTGGAGTTACAAACTAAAGTTGCAATGATACTAGCTTGCAGACTAATTTTTTAAACGTATTCGTCTCTTAGATCTTATAGAAAACAAAAACCATTGTTACAATACTAGCTTTTAAAACTGCCCATGTCTTTACTTCTCATATGGCTTCAAGTTACTGTCTAGTGTCCTTTCTTTTCAACCTGCTATCCTCCTTTAAGTATTTCTTTGCAGGTCCAGGTCAGGTGGTAAGAAATTCCCTCAGGTTTTGTTTATCTGAGAATATCTTAATTTTTCCCGCACTCTTAAAGGACAGTTTCCATGGATATGGATACTTGGTTGAAAGATTTTTTTCTTTTATCACTCCATATACCAATGACATATTCTGTACCCCAAAGCTTCTGATGAGAAACCTGCCAATGATCTCACTGAGGAAACGTGTATGTGAGGAGTCTCTTTTCTCATCTGCTTTCAAGATTCTCTTTGTCTTTCCACAGAAGTGTCTCAAGTATAATGTGTCTAGTGTGGGTCTCTTTGAGTTTGTCTTACTGGACTTCACCAAGCCCCCTGGGTGTTCATATTCATGGGTTTCGTCAGATATTCTCTCCAGCCTTTTCTTACTCTCTTCTCTGTACTCCCACAATCCCTACTTGGTCCCCCTGATGACGCCCACAGGCCCCTCGGCTCTGCTCACTTTCCTTCGGCCTTTTTGTCTGCTTCTCAGACTTGATGATTTTCACTGTCCTATCTTCAAGTTTGCTCTCTCCTTCTTCTGTCTGTTCAGATCTGCCTTTGATTTCCTTTAGTGAGTTTTTCATTTCACTTATTATACTTTTTAGCTCCAGAATTTCTTTTGGTTCCTTTTTAGGTTTTCTAGCTCTTTATTGGTATTTCCATTTTGATCATACATCATTTTCTTGACTCTCTCCATAACTTCCTTTAGTTTCTGAGCATATTTAAGACGGTTATTTTAAAGTCTCTGTCTGGTAGTTCTGGCATCACATGTTTTCTGGGAACAGTTTCTGTTGACTTATTTTTTTCATCTGATTGGGCCATACCTTCCTGTTTCTTTGTATGCCTTGTAATTCTATGTTGAAAACTGGACATTTGAATCCAATAATGTAGAAACTCTGAAAAGCAGATTCTCCTCCTTTTCCAGCATTTACTGTTTTGTTGCTGTTCCTGGTTTTCTGTTGTTGTCATTTTTTATAGCTGTAGGCTGTCTCTGTGAGGAGGGTGAGCCAGAGATTTAAACTTAAGGTTTTCTCATGTCTTTCCTTAGCCTGTGCCTTTCTCTGGGCACATGCAGTCACTTTGTAATTTACCCCATATACACAGTTGCTTCTGAATATCCTGGTCTTTAATGTCTGGCTCCCAAAAGGAGAAAACAATGAAAATGAACTGGGGAGACAAAAAGAGTATTGGCCCATTAGATCTCTCGGACATCTCATGGAAGAAAGGCTTGCAACCGGATGAGAGGGCCTCTCTGTACGCCCCTGGGGACAAGGCCCTCTTTGCCCACCCTGGCTCCCACAAGCTGCATGTACACTGTTCCAGGAACACCGCACACCCTGCACCACAGGGCTGAGGAAGGGAGTGGGCAGCAGAGCTGAAACTGACTGAAATTAACATCCCAGCCTCCCGCCTAGAAGCTGCAAACCTTCAGTAGACTCCAGAGTCCCAAACAGTTCCATCAGCCAGACTCTGCCAGGGGAACTGCTGTCTAGGTGAGGAGGTGAATTCCGGGTCTTCCTGCCCCACTATTTTTCTAGAATTCTCTGAAATCAGCTTTTGGTGCTGTGAGGGTCATGTTTTAATCGTGAACCGCTACACGTTGGAGAGATACAGAACAAGCTGCTAACAAAGATGCCAGTCCACTCTGTAAAAAGAATGAATGCTCACCTAAAACAATGCTGGGTGCCTGAGATCCCGAGTCAGCACAGCCCTCGCCAGCCTGGGGCTGTCACACAAATACATGTTCCCAACCTTCTTGCACAGCACAGATCTTTCATTTCTGATACTGCAGAGTGGAGGGTGCAGAACAGGTCGAACAGAGTCACAGCCACCCTCCATCTAAAACTAAGAATTACAGCTGCCCATGGGAAGGAGCTACACGCACGGGCTCTGCTATGACTTCAGCGGTACCATGCACGCTGAAACCGACATGCGACTCTGCTCTTCCTGCCTGCCTGTGGTAAACTTAAGGGGGCAGCAGGAGGGAAAGAGCGGAACCGTCTGTGATCATGGCCACAGTAATTAAAAATTAACAGAACGACATGACAGGAAATCTCAGCCTTTCTTTGATAACCTGGCTCCAACACCCCTCCCACAGGGAGGCAACAAGGAATGGCAGGCCATGGAGTGAGAGTTGAAGAAATAAAAGTGATAAGGGCAGACAAATTCTGAGGCAGACAGGAGCCTGGTGAAACCCGACCTTCAAGTCAAAGGCAGCCTGAAGCCTAAAAACTGGGCTGCCAGTTCCCGACAGAATCCACAACCTGGAGTGAGAACTTCCTTGAGGCCTTTTGGCTAATCAAATGGTGTCTTTTCCAGGCCTGCGCATGGACCAATCAGCACGCACTTTCTCATTCCGGGCCCACATATGGACCAATCAGCACGCACGTCCTCCATTCTGGGCCTACATATGGACCAATCAGCACGCACGTCCTCCATTCCGGTCCCACAGAAACCCCCAGACGCAGTCACACTGCAGGGCTGCCTGCCTGCCGGAAGCAGCTACTGACTTTGGGGCTCCTCTCCGCTGAGAGCTGTTCTGTTGCTCAATAAAACTCTTCTCCACCTTGCCCCCCCTCCAGTTGTCCACGGACACAGGACAGGAACTCGGGACCCACCCAACAGCGGCTGCAGAAAGGGCTGTAACAGGTTCCTGGCCGGCTCACTGAGCTGCCGGCCGTGACACGCTCCCCTTCGCTGAACTGGGAGTGAAGAGCGGTGATTCCTTCTGGGGACCCAAACCTTGGGATTCCTCAAGCCAGAGCTGTAACACTACAGCCCTCCTGCCCTCCGCTGGTGTCCGCGGCTGCCACGTGTGATGGCGAGCAGCAGTGGAGCCAGGCACTCCTGGGAGCTGCAGGCCAGAGCGAAAGCGGCAGAACTGGACGAGCTGAAAACACACCCCAGCCCGTACTGTGGGTGGCGAGAGCGATAGAGCCATAGAACACTCTCCCACCCCATCCCCTTGGGGCTCCGCAGTTGCTGGTGACTCCAAGTTTTGGGGCAGCACCGTGTTCCCCTCATCCAGACGCCAGCGCCTGCAGCGTGAACTGCTTGCAGTATGCCTCAGCCAGCCAAAGCTCTGCACAGAGCCAGAGCCTGGAGCTGCCCGCCCCGCCACAGCAGCCAAGCAAGCCTGGCTGTGCACAGTGGCCCCACGCCACGCTTGCTCACCAACACACACCTCGCTGCTCCACTCCCGGCTTGTCCTCAGAAGGTGTGGGACCTGGGCCGGTAGCATGAGCCGAGTACAGCCTGCTGGGCCGAGTGGGCAGAATGAGCCTAGCAGATGCGAGTGGAACTCAAGCAGAGGCGCCGCTGGCCACAGAGGTTTACGGCTGGCAAAGTGACACTCAAGGGATCCTGTGACAACAGGACAGAACCTACCCAAATTCCTGCTCTGTATGGACACTGTTGTAAAAGGCCTTTGTCTCGCTCTGCCATCCCGGTAAGTGGACTCTGCACCCCTGGTCCCCGGACACTTGACAGCGGACTCCTCCATCCGCACTCCTGTCTTCCCAGCCATGTAGAAAGGTGCACTGATGGCCACCACAAGACAAGGCAGCTGTGCGTGCCATGCTCCTCTCTAGGAAACACGTTCTAGCACAGAAACTGTTCCTTCATGCCCACTCCGGAAGCCCTGGGGTGACAACACACGGAAGCAGCTGAGGCTGAGTATCTTAACCACTGGATCAAAGCAGGCAGCTAACTGCCGAGCAGGTCTCCTCCATGGCTCGAGGCCGTTTTACACACTGTCCTCGGCTAACTTGCTGATGGATCACCCACTTCCAGGTTGCGGATAAGGAAGGGGTGGTGGAGGAAGGGGGCTGTGGAAGGGTAAACTGGGGCCTGCTAAACACACTGGGTACTTTGTTTTTAGAAAGCTCTTTTTAAAAGATGATGATATAATAAAGCTAAAATAGGAAAAGAAAATCTCGACACTTTAACAACACTTCAGACATTACTTGTACGTCCTAATATACGTGAGCATAACTCCATAGTTTTGCAAAACAACAAGTTTAACTGTTTCAAACAAAATTAAGTCAAATAGCAAAAAAGTTGATGATGAGGGCAGTAGATAATGACTGATTTTGTTTTCTAACTTCCAATGAAAAGAACCAGGGCTCCCTGGAGAAAGCTGATTCTGGCACTGGGCAGGGACAAGGCAAGCAGACCATCCAGTGAATTGGGAAGGTCTTCATGAAGAGGTGGGCGTCGCCCCAGGACTCAGAACCAGCCTAGGGGGACCCCACCGGACAAACTTAGAACAATTTGAGCAACAACATAAATAAGGATAGGAATGGATTACAGTCCAGAGACTCAAATAAGAGTCCATAAGTCAGTACTTAAATAGGCCGGGGGTGATGGCTCACGCCTATAATCCTAGTACTTTGGGAGGCCAAGGCAGGAGGACTGCCTGAGCCCAAGAGTTCAAGACTAGCCTGAGCAACATAGCAAGACCCCCATCTCTATTTTTTTTTTAAGTTTTTTTTTTCTTTTTTTTAAGAGTAAATGAACAGATAACTGTGTGGATGGACAGGAAAGTGAAGCACCTCCTTACAGTAGAAACTGAAATATCAAGAGGAAATGATGGGAGTTGGAAAACCACCATTTGGCACCCACCGTGCAGTACGAGTTGAGCGTGGGTCATGGCAGATGCTGAAGCCCCTGGTGGGATGTGATGGGAGGTACCTGCAACACCTTAGGGTCTCTCCCCACAAGACATGCTTGCAATCTGGGGAGCAGTAACTTTAAGATGGAGGGATGTGCAGACTCCAGCAGCAGAACAGGACAAAAAGCCACCAAAATTCAATTCCTAAGGACACTTGTCAGTCACCTGCATCACTCCACGACCTGCACCCAATCCTGGGAAATGCTGGGCAAACCCCCATCAGACACATTCTATGAAACACCTGGCCTGTACTCAAAACGTCACGGTTAAGAAAGACAAAGAAGGCTGACAATGCTTCAGATCAAAGGAAACTAGCAAGACACAACGCAGGTGCTCAAGGCTCCAGGACTAGATTTTATTTGTCCTTTGCCCTAAAGGACACTCAGGCATGGGAACTGCGGAACGGGACACTGAGATTAGAGACCAGCATCGCGGGACACTTCCTCACCGGGGCGTCTGTGTTATTTATTATAAATAATAAATAACATTAGTTATTTCCTAAATACTAGGGGGCGAGATTGTGCCACGTGGTAAAATGAGTAAAGGGTACACAGGACTTATCTGTAGAATTTTTGCAACTTTGCTGGAGGTCTGAAAATACTTAAATTAAAAAAAATTTTTTTTTTTTTTTTGAGATGGAGTCTCGCTCCGTCGCCCAGGCTGGAGTGCAGTGGTGCGATCTCGGCTCACTGCAAGCTCCGCCTCCCGGGTTCACGCCATTCTCCTGCCTCAGCCTCCCAAGAAGCTGGAACTACAGGGGCCCGCCACCACACCCGGCTAATTTTTTGTATTTTTAGTAGAGACGGGGTTTCACCGTGTTAGCCAGGAAGGTCTCGATCTCCTGACCTCATGATCCACCCGCCTCAGCCTCCCAAAGTGCTGGGATTACAGGCATGAGCCACTGCGCCCAGCCAATAAAAAGTATCTTTAAAGTCCAGAAAAAGACAGACACCTGTGGCCAGGTGATCATCCTCAAGTGAAGCCTTGCCGGCAGCAGCAGCATTCACGAGGGCCGGCAAGAAGGGCCTTGCATCTCTCCAGGATGGCGCCAAACGCACGTATTCCATCCCAGAAGCTGAGGTGGTTTGAAAGCCCAGGGAACCCTGTCGTGTCGCTCACTCTGACGTCCCCGCGCCCTCCCAGCACCTCCCACAAAAGGTCCCCAGTAAGGAATCAAACGTTCATCCACTCCCAGAACTGGCCACAGAAGCAGCCAGCCCAGGAGAGTGAGGAGCATGCCCAGAGCGAGGTGGCTGGTGGCAGAGCAGCTGGAGTGGGCGGTGGTCCCTCACCCTGGGCCAGGGGCTTCCCCAGCACACCCCAGCATTTCCAAAGGCACTTCACCTACAAACCAGGAAAGCTTCCAACTCCAAGGTCTTCTCCCCACAGAGACCAAGTGAGTAAGATACTAGTAAAGAAAACAGTCTTCATCTTGAGAATGTTAACAAGCTAGGAAATCAATGCTGGCCTGAGCCAAGGCTTCAGAGCAGACGTCAGGTGTGCCTCCTCAGGCACACAGGCGAGCACGGGAGGGCCGGCTGACGTCAACAGTCATTCATCAAGAGCAGCACAAGCACTTACAGTCAAACAGAACTCTGACCTGGCAAGGGGCAGGCTCGAAACATACATTCAAAGAGCAAAGACAGTTGCTGGGTCTCCCTTTTACCTGTCTGTGATTTTGTGGTGGCCATGTAGCATTGGTTCTGAGGTAGCGACTGATGAAGGGATGGGAAGGGGGGTAAAAGCTGCTGTCGTCCAAAGTCAGAAATGTTTTTGTTGATGTCCTCTTTTGGTTCCTTATGATCTCTAGCTTCTCGAACTTCTCTGGGATCTTTACTGGCTGCATGCTTCAAAACAAAGACAGTGAATAACTATAACTGCATAAGCAGATGGTCATTGAAATAACATGCAACCAAAATCACAGTTCTTCTCCCCATTAATTCCCCACAACTGAAAGATGAGATACAATGGAGAGAGGAGAAAGTCTGCAAGCAGAAACAGCACAGCTGTCCTCACAAAAGCACCTGCCACTAAGATGTGTGTGCCTAGTTGCCCCTCAGATGGGTTAGGTCAGCATCTACAAACCACAGCCCAAGCTAAGAACAGCATTTACAGGACTAAAGGTCAGAAGGAGGAACGAGGAGGAAGGAGGAGCAGTGACCACATGTGGTCCACAAAACCTGAAACATTTTCTAGCTGGTTCTCTGTCTGCAGAAAAAAAATGTTCCAACTCCTGACTTAGGTAATACATTTACTAAGCTAAAAAATACCCAAAATGGGCAGCATCGAAACTTCTCAAAAACTGCTTTCCCAGTTTATCGTGGCTAAACATTATGTTTGCAACATCCCCAATGGTATTTATCCCACAGTAGGTAACTATGTTGTGTGTTAAAATGGTATTTTACTCAGTCTCACTGATCTCCTAAATCTGCCTTGTCTCAGCCTGCAGGGCAGGGCTGTGAAACCGACAGCAAACTCCCAGTAGTTCCTTCATTGCAGAAGGCACAGACACAACTGAACCTCCACTCTCTGTCTGCTCCCCCGTCACCTACAGACCTGTGATACTGTAACTTTAAATCTAATTCAATTGAACCACACTTAACTGTGCAATACACAGTAAAAAGTGGTAAAAGATAGGGCATTCTTCAGGAGATGGCACTGGCAGAACTGAATGTCACATGAAAAAGAACGGAGCTGGACCCTTTTCTAAATCATATATAAAAATTAACCCAAGACAGACCACAGACCTAACTACAAAACCTAAAACCATAAACCTCTTAGAGAAAACAGGTGGAAAGCTTCCCAACATTTGGATCTGGCAATTATTTCTTAGGCATGAAACCAAAAGTACAGGCAACAAAGGAAAAACAGACAAACTGGACTTAATCAAAGTTAAAATTTCTGGGCCAGGTGCGGTGGCTCACACCTGTACTTCCAGCACTTCGGGAGGCCAAGGGGGAAGGATCACTTGAGGCCAGGAATTCAAGATGAGTCTGGGCAACATAGCAAGACCCTGTCTCTACAAAGAAAAATTTCTAAAACTTAAAATTTATGTGCATCAAAGGACACAGTTAACAGTGAAAAAAGCATGCTATGGAATGGGGGAAACATCTGCAAATCCATCAGCAATTATTATCCAGAATATATGAAAAAGTCTTACAATAATAAAAAACAACCAGATTAAAAAATGGGCAAAAGACGTGAAGAAACATTTCTTCAAGGAAGACATACAAATGGCTGATGAACACATGAAAAGATGCTTAACCTCATTAGGGAAATGCATATCCAAACCAGGTGAGTCCCATTCACACACTAGGAAAAAAGAATGCTTAACCTCGTTAGGGAAATACGTATCCAGACCTCGGTGAGTACCATGGATGGCTACCAGGAAAGAATAGAAAATAGTGTTGTGAGAACTGGAGAAATGGGAACCCTTGTGCACTGCTGGTAGGAATGTGGAATGGTGTGGCCACTGCGAAAAACTCAAAAAATTAAGTATGGAACTACCATGTGATCCAGCAATTCCACTACTGGGCATGTGCCCCAGAAGCACTGAAAGCAGAGTCTTGAAGAGATGTTTGTACACCCACGTTGACAGCAGCATCAACCACAGCAGCCAAAAGGGGGAAGCCACCCAAGGGCCGGTTGCCGGGCGCATGGATCAGAAGTGTCGTGTGCAAAACGCAGTGACGTGTGACTCAGCCTGAGAAGTGGCGAAGCTGGGGCCCGCGCTGCAGCGTGGATGAGCCTCGGGGACACTGTGCCGAATGAAATAAGTCAGCCACAAAAGGACAAACGTTGTACGATCCCACTTACACGAGGTCCCTAGAGTCGTCAGACTGATGGACACAGAAAGTAGAATGGCATTGCCAGGGGCTGGGAGAGAGGGATGGGAAGTCAGTGTTGAAAGGAGACAGAGCTTCAGTTTGGGAAGATGAAGAGGTTCCAGAGATGGAGGGTGGTGATGGCTGCGCAGCAGTGTGAATGTGCCTGATGCACTGAGCTGTTCACTTAAAAATGGTTATGTTTGATGTGATGTGTTTTACCACACACACACAAACACACACACGACAAGGCACCTGCATCAAGTAGAGTCAAGGTCAGGGAGAAGTGAACAAGGTCATAAGTAATGGTAACTCGAAGTACTCGGTGGGTCCGTGGCATGGGTGAACATGTGGCTGCAGAGACGGCTCTGAGGGATTCAGGAGGTGCTTGCAGAGATTACAGGTGAGGCAGGGAGGCAGAGCGAGAGTTCCAGGTTAAGAGCACACGGAGCAGAAAAGGGTAGCACCTGGCTTGGATGGGAGATGAGAGGGGTGTGCCAGGGCGAGCCGGAAGGCACAGGGGAGCACGTGCTCTTGGGGCTGGCTCTCATGACCTCACCGTCTCTGCCTCTCTCTGTCCCACAGGCACACTGTGTCTGTGTCTGTTTCCCTCCCTCCTTCCCTTTCCGTCTCTCGAGCGCATCTTGCTGCCATGTGGTATTTGCAAAGCTTCTCACTGAGCCCACACTAAGCTGCCAGACACCCCACTGATGTCCAGAACAGACAGAACCACCTGGGCTCCCTACTGGGGAACCTGCCCTGGATTCACGTTCCAGTGACCACAGCTCTCTGGAGTTTTTTGTTGCTTCTCCCCATGGAGACCTGTCCAGCTCAGCAACCCTGTTTGCCACATTCAGTGATTTCCTCTTGGAATATACCTCCACCCCTGGGATGCCCTTACTTTTTCCCTGAGAGATGAATGCTCTCCTCCCTCCAAAGCACAGTTCAGACACGACAGCTCCTCCTGCCATGTCCACTAATGAATGCACTTCGCACATGGAACACTGTTTGAAAGCCACACGAACGCCACACGTCTGCTTTACAAAGTGTCTTGGTCTTTCTCCAGTACACCAGGTTTGAGTGCAATGAAGTCACTGTTAGAACTCAGAAGTCAGTCCCCTTTTAGGTCACCTACAAACCATCGTGCAGGCTGCTTGGTTCATGTGGCCATCCCCCTCAGCTGGTGCTTACAAATACAAAATGCACTTTCAAAGTACATTATCAATGAAGGTACAAAAACAAACCCTGAAGAGGAAATAGCCATGCGAGGCTAATTCTTGCCTGCCGAGGTACACAACCTATTCTTTAATTTAAAAGGTTATTTTCAAAAATCTCAACAGTAAGACTAAGAACAGCTTAACCGAAGTGAGGATTCTAGATTTAGATTTTGCTGGGACTCTTATCTAACAAAGCACAAGGAAAGTGAAGACCTAGCCATGGAGGCAGTGCGGCCAGCGGCTGGCCCATCTTCACATGGCCTGGTTCTGGGAGGGCAGCCCTTCCCTAAGGCTCTTCCCTCCTGGGGGGTGGAGGGGCCCCTTCACTGAGGCTCTTCCCTTCTGGGGGGGCAGGGGGTTCCCCTCCCAAAGGTTCTTCCCTCCTGGCGGGGGGGCGGGAGGTTCCCGTCGCCAAGGCTCTTCCCTCCTGGGAGGGGCGAGGGGTTCCCATCCCTGAGGCTCTTCCCTCCTGGGGGGATGGGAGGGGCCCCTTCGCTGAGGCTCTTCCCTCCTGGGGGGGGCCCATCCCCCAGGCTCTTCCCTCCTAGGGGGTGGGGAGACCCCCTCCCTGAGGCTCCTCCCTCCTGGTGGTGGTGGGGGGGGGGCTCTGCACCAGTGTGAGTCTCACAGTGGGACACATGGTAGCACTTCTTCACATAATTGCCAAGAACCACCTCCAGTGCAGACTGACAGGCACCACCTCTCTCCCAGCACCTGGAGCCTAGAGTGGGTACCAGGAGGGGAGGTGTGGAAACACACACAGAGGAAAACAAGGGGCCCCATGCTGACACCTCCGGGAGTGGGCACAACTCAATCAGGGAAATGGAGCTGCCAACCAGGCCACAGTAACAACCATTTCCATGTAGAAAAAAATGTTCCCTTCCGGTGGCTTCCACTTTCTTTGCTCTAACAATGGTGAACCTGCCAGTGAGCAGGCCACGCTCTGAGGATCTTTATGATGGGGATCAACGCCAGACACAGGGTCCAAATCCCTTGGTTCTCGCCACGGGATAGTGAGACTGCAGCCGTGACAACACCTTCATGTTTAAACTTTTACGAGAATATTCGTATTTATTAACAAAGACTGCAACATTCATTTTATCACTGGAAAGACTTTTTAAAACATAATTTTCAATAAATTCTGGTTTTTAAAAACACCAAACAAGACTAAATTGGGTTTGGGGTGGCAGGAAATCCTGACTGAAGGGTGGAGAGGCCAGGCCCAGAACCACAGACACAGAGCACACCCCAGGCACGGGGGGCACCCACCCACCCACCGTCTCTGCTGCACCACCTCCGTGGGGCCCACAGACACAGCCCTGCCCTGGCTCAGCCCATCCCCTCCTTCTCCCGCAGGCTCCCCTAGGAGCAGAGCAAGTTGTCCAGGGTGCAGAGAGGCCGTGGAGGATCTTCAGCAAACCAGGTCCCGAAGCCTCAAAACACTCAGGTTCTCTCTTCCTACAGCTGACCCACCTGTGAATGTACAGCAGTTTTCAACCAAATGATGTGTCGTAATCAGACTTTAATTATTGTAGCAACTTAATCTAAAACAAAGCGATCACTTAAATAAGCCTCATGGTCGGACAATTTTTTTTTTTAATTTCAAATTGCTTTTTTTTCCTACAGGAATGTGATAGGATGACAATAAAAGATCCTCACGAATAAACATATATCAGAATAAAATCCTGGAAGTAGGACTGTAATAAAACTTCAGGGAGATGAAAGATGCACAGTTTCTAATGGGTTTTAAAACTGTGACCGGTGCGCCATCCACAGGCAAAAATAAATTCAACCTCAGCCCAAGCCTCAGACTTTATACAAACATTAACTCAAAATGGATCACAGATTTAAAGTTCACACAAAACTAAAAAAAAAAAAAAATTAGAGAAATTGATATCTAGGGCTAGGTGAAGAGTTCTCACGCACAACACCAATAGCACAATCCACAGGAGAAAACTGATCAACTGGGCTTCATCAAAATGAAACACCTTTGCTCTGTGAAAGAAATTTGGAGAGAAAGAAGAGAAGCTTCAGACCAGCAGAAAATACTGGAAACCACATATCTGACAAACGCTTATACGGAACTCTCAAAGCTAACAAAACAATGTAATTATAAAATGAGCAAAACTCTGAAAGACATTTCCCCAAAGACGACACACTGATGGCAAAGCAATATATGGAAGGGGACAAGCGTGAGAGGTGTGGGAGGAAACAAGGGTGAGAGGCGTGGGGGAGGATGAGGGTGAGATGTGTAGGAGGGGATGACGGTCACAGGCATGGAAGAGGGTGAGAGTGAGAGGCATGGAAGGGGGTAGGGGGTGAGGGTGAGAAGCGTGGGAGGGGGTGAGGGTGAGAGGCGTGGGGGAGGGGTGAGGGTGAGCGGCGTGGGGGAGGGGTGAGGGTGAGAGGCGTGGGAGGGGTATTACAGGCGTGGGAGGGGTGAGGCGTGGGAGGGGTGACAGTGAGCTGCGTAGGAGGGGAGAGTGAGCGGCATGGGAGAGGTAAGGATGAGAGGCGTGGGAAGCGGTGAGGGTGAGAGGCCTGGGAGGGGGAGGGGGAGAGGCGCGGGGGGGGGTGAGGGTGAGAGGCGTGGGAGGGGTATTACAGGCGTGGGAGGGGTGAGGCGTGGGAGGGGTGACAGTGAGCTGCGTAGGAGGGGAGAGTGAGCGGCATGGGAGAGGTAAGGATGAGAGGCGTGGGAAGCGGTGAGGGTGAGAGGCGTGGGAGGGGGAGGGGGAGAGGCGCGGGAGGGGGTGAGGGTGAGCGGCGCGGGAGGGGGTGAGGGTGAGCGGCGTGGGAGGGGGAGAGGGTGAGCGGCGTGGGAAGGGGAGAGGAGCGGCGTGGGAGGGGTGAGGGTGAGCGGCGTGGGAGGGGTGAGGGTGAGCGGCGTGGGAGGGTCAGGGTGAGCGGCGTGGGAGGGGGTGTGTGTGAGAAGCCTGGGAGAGGAGGCTCCCCATCAGCAGTCACAGGATGCGCATGCTGAAGCCTCAAGGAAACATCACCAGCACACCCAACAGAAGGGCTAAATAAAAAGCGGGTAAGAGCTAACACCGGTGTCCCGAGAGGACGACGCTGGTGAAGATGGGAGAAAGCCGACTCCTGCACCACCGCTGGTGGGCGTGTGAAATGCAGCCACTCTGGAGTACCGTTCTGCAATTTCCTCATAAAACTAACCCAAAGGCCATACAACCCAGTGATTATGCTCCTGTGTATTTGACGCACAGAGGTAAATCTTATTTCCAAAATGTGTACATAAATGTTCAGAGCGGCTCTAAAGTAAAAATGCCCAGTGTCCTTCAGCAGGTGAGTGCCCACCTACAAGGCTGTCCACACCCCACAGAACACCAAAGCTTCAGCAGAGAACGGGATGGGCTAATGAGACATAACTTGGATGGATTTTAAGAGAACTAAGCTGAGTGACAAAAGCTACTTTCAAAAGGTTACATACACTGTAATTCCATTTATATAAAATCAGAAATAGGCCGGACATGTTGGATCATGCCAACCTGAGGCTGGCACAGGTTCAGGTCTGGTTGGCAGCTACACAGGGTGACGTCAGGGACCCTGGTGTGAGGGGGCTTCCGCATCTCGACTGTGCTCTGGTGTGAAGGGGGTTCTAATCTTAACACTGCTGGTGTGAAGGGGCTTCCGCAGCTCAGCTGTGCCCTGGTGTGAAGGGGGTTCTAATCTTAAC
>NW_012117821.1:544665-545865 GCF_000951035.1 Colobus angolensis palliatus
GGTTCTAATCTCGACACTGCCCTGGTGTGAAGGGGCTTCTGCAGCTCAGCTGTGCCCTGGTGTGAAGGGGGTTCTAATCGCAACTGTGCCCTGGTGTGAAGGGGGTTGTAATCTCAACTGTGCCCTGGTGTGAAGGGGGTTCCTCATCTCGACTGTGCCCTGGTGTGGGGGGTGTTCGGCATCTCGACTGTGCCCTGGTGTGAAGGGTGTTTGGCATCTCAAATGTGTCCTGGTGTGAAGGGGCTTCCGGATCTCAACTGTGCCCTGGTGTGAAGGGGATTCTAATCTCGACTGTGCCCTGGTGTGAAGGGGCTTCCGCATTTCGACTGTGCAATGGTGTGAAGGGGGTTCTAATCTCGACTGTGCCCTGGTGTGAAGGGGGTTCTAATCTTGACTGTGCCCTGGTGTGAAGGGGCTTCCGCATTTTGACTGCAATGGTGTGAAGGGGGTTCTAATCTCGACTGTGCCCTGGTGTGAAGGGGGTTCCTCATCTTGACTGTGCCCTGGTGTGGAGGGGCTTCTGCATCTCAACTGTGCCCTGGCATGGAGGGGGTTCTGCATCTCAACTGTGTCTGTCCTGGTGTGGAGGCTGTTCAGAATCTCGACTGTGTCCTGGTGTGAACGGGCTTTCCGCATCTCGACTGTGCCCTGGTGTGAAGGGGCTTCCGCATCTCAACCATGCCCTGGTGTGGAGGGTGTTCGGCATCTTGACTGTGCCCTGGTGTGAAGGGGGTTCTAAACTCGACTATGCCCTGTTATGAAGGGGGTTCTGGATCTCCACTGTGCCCTGGTGTGAAGGGGGTTCCGCATCTCAACTGTGCCCTGGCGTGGAGGGGGTTCCGCATCTCGACTGTGCCCTGGTGTGGAGGGGATTCTGGATCTCGACTGTGCCCTGGCGTGAAGGGGCTTCTGCATCTCGACTGTGTCCTGGCGTGGAGGCTGTTCAGCATCTCGACTGTGTCCTGGTGTGAAGGGGCTTCCGCATCTCAACCGTGTCCTGGTGTGGAGGGTGTTCGGCATCTTGAATGTGCCCTGGTGTGAAGGGGGTTCTGATCTCGACTGTGCCCTGTTGTGAAGGGGGTTCCGCATCTCAACTGTGCCCTGGCGTGGAGGGGGTGCCGCATCTCAACTGTGCCCTGGCGTGAAGAGGCTTCTGCATCTCAACTATGCCGTGATGCGCAGGATGTTCTGCTCCTCGAC
>NW_012117821.1:551058-554676 GCF_000951035.1 Colobus angolensis palliatus
GCATCTCGACTGTGCCCTGGTGTGGAGGGTCTTCAGCATCTCGACTGTGCCCTGGTGTGGAGGGGGTTCCACATCTCGACTGTGCCCTGGTGTGAAGGGTGTTCCGCATCTCGACTGTGCCCTGGTGTGAAGGGGGTTCCACTTCTCTACTGTGCCCTGGTGTGAAGGGGGTTCTGCATCTCGACTATGGTGGTGGTTCCGCACGTCCACACACGGTAAACTGAACAGAACACCCTGTGCGTGCTGCACGTGCGCACAGGTGATGGTGAAACTAAGTAAGCCCCAGGGACTTTACTAATGTCAGTGTCCTGGGTCTGACATTGTCCTCTAGTTATCAAAGACATCACCACTGAGGAAAGCTTGGTGAAAGGTATTTTTGCAGTTTCCTGTGACACTGTAATTATTTTTAAGATTTTCTAAAGCTTTGCCATGTAGAGAAGAACACTGCAAAAGGTTGAAGTTGGGTCAGGCCAGCCAGCCTAGGAGTGGAGAAGCCCCAGGGCTAGGGCAGTTGTCGGCACCACAAGGCACCTGCCCTCTCTGTCCCAGGAGAGGACGCAACACCCGGCAGCTGTGGGCCCGACCGAGCCAGCAGTCCAGCCCCACAGCGCGCCCACCACCCACTGTGGTCACTGCAGGCAGGCCACAGAAAACACACACAGCACTCACAGGCTGAGACATTATGACAGAAACAAAGGTGGAGACACCCTGGGGGGAGAAAAAAGCTAAACCTGAGAGGAAAAAACAAAAATCACAAACAGGTGGTGTCAAGTCCAAGAGAACCCCCACTTGAGGAATCAGAATTTACAACAGAGATTATAGAAGAATTATAATCACCATCTTTTGAAAGGTAAGGCAAGACAGAATTCAGAACAGTATTTTTTAAATTAAAAGAACTAATCAGGCCGGGTGCAGTGGCTCACACCTGTAATCCCAGCACTCTGGGAGGCCAAAGTGGACGGATCACCTGAGGTCAGGAGTTCAAGATCAGCCTGGCCAACATGGTGAAACCTCGTCTCTACTAAAAATACAAACATTAGCCAGGTGTGGTGGCGTGTGCCTGTAATCCCAGCTACGCAGGAGGCTGAGGCAGGAGAATCACTTATACCTGGGAGGCGGGGATTATACTGGGCTGAGATTGCGCCATTGCACTCCAACCTGGGTGACAGGGCAAGACTCCATCTCAAAAAAAAAAAAAAAAACAATAAAAAAAACCAGAACTAATCAGAGATACTGGGCGTGAAAAAAATACATGTCAAAATAAAATATATCAATATATGAGATGAACAGCAAGAAGAAGGGCTGAGGAACCAATCGGGAAGCTGGAAACAGACAGAGAGCTGCCCCGGGGGACAGAAGAGCCAGCCATTTAAGGGGAGCTCCATGGGAAGAAAACAGAAAAATACAGAGCATTCTTCTGGAGCTGAAGACACAAAACCTCCAAGACGGGGCTGTGAACCCCTAAACAGTGGCTAAGAGGAAAGAGCAAATAATCTACAAAGGACAAGAAAGTGCCTTCAGAATGTTCACCAGCAATGTCAGAGAGAAAATTCCATGGGAATGTGATCACAAACCTTGAACTTATACCCAAATTCACATCAAACAGAGAGAGCACATTAAAAGCACTGTGCACACTTTGAAAACCTGTATCGTGTATGCACCATGTAAGAGATGGGGATGAGTCCAGCACAGTGTGTGTGAGGAGCAGCTACGCTTTGTGTGTGAAAATCAGCATGGTACGTGTGAGGGATAGGCGCGGCCTGTGTGTGAACAGCATGGTGCGTGTGAGGGTCAGGCGTGGCCAGCAGGGTGCGTGTGAGGGTCAGGCGTGGCCAGCATGGTGCGTGTGAGGGGCAGGCGCTCCCTGTGTGTGAAAATCATTGTGCGTGTGAGGGGCAGGCGCACCCTGTGTGTGAAAATCAGCACAGTGTGTGTGAGGGGCAGGTGCGCCCTGTGTGAAAATCAGCACAGTGTGTGTGAGAGGCACGCGTGCCCTGTTTGTGAGGCGCTCAGGATTCAAGACCTATTCTGCTCTCAAGGTAAGCCTGAGCCCAGCAGCTCAGGGTAGGGAGGGAGACCTGGGTATGTCTCCAGGTGGCCCTTTGCCCCTCACTTCTGTCACATTCTGGCCCTAACCAAGTTCATTTTTATTCACTTCTCAATGAAAGAGAGTGAGTGCTGAGTCTTCCCTAGCTGGAGTGAAAGCCCCAAAGTCCAAAGCAGAAGAGTCAGTGGCCTCCTTGAAAGTCTCTGACATGTTTCTACAGACGGCAACAGACTCCTGTGAGAAGAGCAAAGCCCAAGAAGGAAGCGAGGCATCACCTGGCATCACTCAGCTTTGTCACTCACTCATGACGCGTTAGGAGCGTCTCCTTTTTGTTTTGTTTGTTTGTTTGTTTGTTTGTTTGAGACAGGGTCTCACTCTGCTGCCCAAGGTGGAGTGCAGTGGGGTGATCTGGGCTCACTGCAGTCTCCACCTCCCACGCTCAAGCAATCCTCCCACCTCACGCTCCTGAGGAGCTGGGACTACAGGTGCACACCACTATGCCCGGTTAATTTTTGCATTTTTTACAACATTTTGTATTTGAGTTTTGCCACACTGCCCAGGCTGGTCTCAAAGCCCTGGGCTCAAGCAATCCACCCGCCTCAGCCTCCCAAAGTGTTAGGATAACGGCCGTGAGCCACTGCACCCAGCCCTCTCCTAGCTCCTCACGGGCCCTGTCGGATAACCACTGACACTTACTGGCTTCTCCTCAATGCACCAAAGTCCATTTGCCGTTACTAAAACAAAAGAGATGGGAAAAAGGAAACAGCAAGAGAAGACACAAAATTACCAGGCCCACGACGGACTTCGGCATGGTCTTGCGTGCCCTGTGGACCTTGACGTCAGTGCCAGGGGCCGGGGGCTTCCTGTCCTCTGTGTCAGCACTCCCCTCCCCAAGGGTGGCTGGTGGGGCGGCTGGCGTCTGGGGAAAAGCGCTTGGAGTCCTGCCTTTGCCAGCCCCTCCAGGAAGGGTTTTTGCAGCATGGCCAGGCAGCGAAGAGGCCAGAGTGCTGGTAGTCCTCAAGGGCTGGGCCTGCAGGGCCGGCTTATTTAAGATGTATCCGTTGCTGCCAATGACAGAAGTCTGCACAAAGTCATCGGCAGTGACGTGGTTTTGCTTCCCTGCTTCTGAGTCTCTTTCTGAAACCCCGTTTTCCGCTATCCGGGTTAGTGTATTGGTGCCATCCTGGGGGTTGACCCTCGCGCTGTCCTGAGTGTGTTTTGCAGCATTTGCATGACTGCTGGCATCACTGTTTTCACAAGACCCGTTGGTCTCACCGTCCGCAGCCATGTGGGCCTCTCCTGCCTGTTTCTCTGCTGAGCCTTCATCGGCAGCCATAGGTGTCTCTGCCAACAGAGGAGAAAGCAGTGTCACTGGCTGCAGGCCCCGCTCTCCACAGCACCACCACAATTTGCTCCTCCCACCATGGCACAAAACCACCACAATGTCCTCCCCCCACCATGGCACCACCACAATGTCCTCCTCCCACCACGACATCACCACAATGTCCTCCCCCCACCACGGCACCACCACAATGTCCTCCCCCCACCATGGCACCACCACAATGTCCTCC
>NW_012117821.1:555369-555708 GCF_000951035.1 Colobus angolensis palliatus
CCCCACCACGGCACCAATACAATGTCCTCCCCCCACCACAATATCCTCCCCCACCATGACATCACCACAATGTCCTCCCCCAACCACGACATCACCACAATGTCCCCCCCCTACCACGGCACCAATACAATGTCCTCCCCCCACCACAATATCCTCCCCCACCATGACATCACCACAATATCCTCCCCCCACCACGACATCACCAATGTCCTCCCCAATCACATCACCACAATGTCCTCCCCCAACCATGACATCACCACAATGTCCTCCCCCAACCACGACATCACTACAATGTCCTCCCCCCACCACGGCACCAATACAATGTCCTCCCCCCACCAC
>NW_012117821.1:556448-563525 GCF_000951035.1 Colobus angolensis palliatus
ATGTCCTCCCCCCACCACGACATCACCACAGTATCCTCCCCTCACCATGACATCACCACAATATCCTCCCCCACCAGGACACCAACACAATGTCCTCCCCCAACCACGACATCACCACAATGTCCTCCCCCCATCACAATATCCTCCCCCACCGTAACATCACCACAATGTCCTCCCTTACCACGGGACCACCACAATGTCCTCCCCCCACCACGACATCACCACAGTATCCTCCCCCCACCACGACATCACCACAATGTCCTCCCCAGCCATGACATCACCACAATGTCCTCCCCCAACCACGACATCACCACAATGTCCACTATCAGTGTCTGACATAAACAGGCAGTGCAGGTGACACCAAAGGGAAAGAGGAATGTGAGGGGCGGATTGTTCCCACCTGTGTGAACACAATCATTTACTTAAAAACAGACTCAATGAGCAAGTAAAACACAAGAGCACAACCCAACTGCTGAATTTGAAATCATGTTACAAAATCAAAGACATTTCCTTATATCAACATTTCCTAGAAAATGTAAGACAGAAGGTATCATTCACAGAAGTAGGGAAAACTACAAAGGGTATTAGGAAATTTGCCAAGATTACTCAAAGCCAGTGTGTCGGGGAAAAAAAAAGTTAAATAGAGGGCATTTCATGCTCCTAAATGCATGACATTACAAAGCTGTCAAGCCCCCTCAAATTGAATCTATAGGCTGGGTGCAGTGGCTCATGCCTGTAATCCCAGCACTTTGGGAGGCCAAGGAGGGATGATCGCTTGAACCCAGGAGTTTAGGACCCACCTGGGCAACATAGTGAGACTCTGTCTGCACCAAAAATAAAAAAATTAGCAGGGCATGGAGGTGCACACTTGTAGTCCCAGATACTCAGGAGGCTGTGGCAGGAGGATCACTTGAGCACAGGAGGTGAAGGCTTCAGTGAGCTGATTGCACCACTGCACTCCAGCCCAGGTGACAGATCTCATAAAACAAAACAAAACAAAACAAAAATATATATATATATATATGAGCAAACTGAATCCAGCTCCCCTCCAACAACAACAACAAAAAATTGGTGAGGAGGATTAAACACCATGAACAAGTGGGGATTTAACCCCAGAAATGCAAGGTTGGCTTAATAGCTTAATGAATTAATATGCCAAATATCAATAGAACAAAAGGACAAAACCACATAAGCATCTCATTAGACAGGAAAACATGAACACCCCTTCATGGTCAAAACACTTAGCAAATAGTTTGCTAAGAAAAGAAAAATCCCTCAACCTGACATAGGGCATCTATGAAAAACCTACAGCTATCATCACACTTAAAGGTGAAACCCTGGAAGCTTTCTCCCTAAGATCAGAAACCAGACAAGGATGTCCAGTCTTGCCACTTCTATTCAATCCTGTACTGGAGATTCAAAGTAGGCTCATAAGAAAGAAACACAAATAAAAGGTATACAGATTGGAATGGAAGAAACCAAATGAGCCCTAAAGATGACACAAGCTTTTATATGGAAATTCCCAAGGAAGTATAAGTTATTAGAACTAATAAACGAGGTTAGCAAGGTTACAGGATATAAGATAAATACGCAAAAATCAATTTTATTTCTTTTTTTTTTTTAAGATGGAGTCTCGCTCTGTCGCCCAGGCTGGAGAGCAATGGCATGATCTCGGCTCACCACAACCTCCGCCTCCCAGGTTCAAGTGATTCTCCTGCCTCAGCCTCACGAGTAGCTGGGATTACAGGCACCCGCCACCACGTCAGGCTAATTTTCGTATGTTTAGTAGAGACGGGGTTTCACCATGTTGGCCAGGCTGCTCTTGAACTCCTGACCTCAGGTGATCCGCCTGCCTCAGCCTCCCAAAGTGCTGAGATTACAGGCAAGAGCCACTGTGCCCAATCAATTGTATTTCTATACAGTATCAACGATCAAAATGAAAAAGAATTTTTAAAACAATTCTATTTAAAATATCACTGAAAAATATAACACTTATGGGCCAGGCACGGTGGTTCATGCCGGTAATCCCAGCACTTTGGGAGGCCGAAGAGAGCAGACCACTTGAGCCCAGGAGTTCAAGACTAGCCTGGGCAACATAGGGAGACAGCGTCTCTTTAAAAAAAAACCCTGGGTGCAGTGGCTCATGCCTGTAATCCCAACACTTTGGGAGGCTAAGGCAGGCGGATCACAAGGTCAGGAGATCGAGACCATCCTGGCTAACACTGTGAAACCCCGTCTCTACTAAAAAATAAAAAAAATTAGCCGGGCGTGGTGGCAGGTGCCTGTAGTCCCAGCTACTCAGGAGGCTGAGGCAGGAGAATGGCGTGAACCCGGGAGGCAGAGCTTGCAGTGAGCCGAGATCACACCACTGCACTCCAGCCTGGGCAACAGAGCAAGACTCTGTCTCAAAAAAAAAAAATTAGTGTGGTGTGGTGGCTCACACCTATGGTCCCAGCCTACTTGGGAGGCTGAGGTGGTAGGACTGCCTGAGCCCAGGGAGATGGAGGTTAGAGTAAGCTGTGATCACACTCCAGCCTGGATTACAGAGGGAGACCCTGTCTAAAGAAAAGAAAATCGCCGGAGAATAGCGTAAACCCAGGAGGCGGAGCTTGCAGTGAGCGGGAAGAAAGGTATTTTCCATAAACGTTACTGGGCGGCAGAGCAAGACTCCGTCTCAAAAAAAAAAAAAGAAAAGAAAAGAAAAGAAAATCCTACAATAAACCCTCACATTTAAAGCCAACTGATTTTCAACGAGGGTGCAAGAACAATTCAATGGGGAAGAAAGGTATTTTCCATAAACGTTACTGGGACAACTGATTATCAACTTGCAAAAGAGTAAAGTGGGACCCCCACTTCAAACCACATATAAAAATTAACTCAAAATTGATCGAAAACCTAGATAAAAGAGATAAAACTCCAAGAAGAAAAAAACAAATGTAAATTTTTGTGACCTTCTATTAAGTAATGATTTCTTAGGTGTTAGACCAAAAGCACTAGCAACTGAAAGGAAAAAAAAAAAACAGGTAAGTTGGACTGCATCAAGATTAAAAACATTTGTACTTCAAAGGACATCATCAAGAAAGGGGAAAGACAAGCCACAGACTGGAAGAAAATATCTGCAAATCCCATGGCTGATAAGGGACTTCTGCTTATATAAAGAACTCTGAAAACTCAACAATAAAAATCAATCCAATTTGAAATTACAGGATCTGAAGAGATATTTCTCCAAAGAAGATCTAAAGGCGGTCAATAAGCACATGAAATGATGCTCAACATCACTGGCCATCAGGAAAACACAAACCAAAATCACAATGAGATGCCACTTCACACCTGCCAGGACAGCCACAGACACTAAGAAATGGTGGCGAGGACATGGAGAACCTGGAGCCCTTCACAACTGCTGCAGGGAAAGCAAGATGGGGCAGCCACTGTGGGGGTCCAGCAGTTCCCCCAGGGTGGATCAGGCCGTGGCTCAGCAGCAGTGGGTAAGGAAACAGGGCACAGGCAGAGCCTAAAGGGTAATGGAATAACCTGGTGCCTGTGGCATCTGGTGTCATGTAGGAAACAAGTTCCACTAAAAAGGCCAAAGGAGGTGTGACCAGGGAGAGAAGAGGGAAGAGCCAGAGGGCACTGGAGCCAACAGAAGAAACAGTTCAAAGACACAGAAAGGACGGCAACAGGAAGGGGCCAAAGAACAGGAAGAAAACACCCAGTCAGGCTGCAGGAGGTGCATGGCACGGGAGTGGGGGCAACCCTGGAGGGTCGGCTGGGGGTGGCGGCAGAGGCAGGCAGCGGTCAGCGCAGTGCACAGCCGGTGGGTGGACAAGCACCCACAGGCAGAGAGAGGCCGTCTACGGTGAAAGGAGGACACGGCGGGGGCCACAGCCCACAGTGCATGAGGGGCCAGGCCTTGCTCGCTGTCGGGAGAGGTGCAGGCTCCAGCTGGGAGAGCCTTAGGCAAGTCCTGTGCCGGAGCTGCTCCCACAGCCGCCAGCCTCATGGGTCCAGCTGGAACACTGCTCTCCCTTCACTGTGGACAGCACAGCTCGTCTGGCGCCATGTGCCCTCATTTTCTGGGGGCGCTCTTTGTGGTGCAGGCTCTACAACAACATCCGAACCCTGAAGACTCATGTGTGCGCCACGCCTTACAGAGGCGTGCAGCCCCGCCAACTCCCCTCACCCCAACTCCCCTCACCCTGCCTCTCTGCAGACACTTGCTTCCATACCGCTCCCTCCACCTCCTGGTGACCACTGCTGTTCTCCAAGTCTCTGCCATAACATTGGAGTCATGCAGTTTTGGCCCTTTGGGTCTGGCCTCCTTCACTTAACAAACCGTGCATAAGCTTCATCCACGGTGCGGCGTGAGTCACGCTGTGTGCTCTTCTGGGCTGCTGACCGCTGTCCCACTGTGTGGATGCACCACAATCTGTTCATCCAGCTCCTTATCAACTGAGGACGCCGGAGTGTCTCCGGTTTTTGGTGACGTGAACAATGCTGCTATAAACATTTGTGTGGTCACTCACTTTTAATTTTCTGGGTGTACTTTAAGACAAGGACATGCAGGATTTTTGCTTTTCATACTTTGACAAATGTGTTCCTTTTCCGGCAGAGCTTTTGTGTGTGTCTGTGCAACTGTGTCTATTTAGGAATGGGATATATTAGAAACTATAACATAAACCTAGGTAAAGCAAAGAAAGTCAGAAGATGGGGACAAATAAGAGAGGAAGAGCAGCAGGTTTTCTAGTCTGGAGGGAGGCGCTGCTCCTGTCCCTCGGTGCACACCGCCCTCACCTTCTCCCAGCAGCTCGGTTTTCACACAGCAATCCTGCTGAGGCTCCCCCCTCGCCGGAACTGCCTGTTAGAGAGAAACAACAGACGTCAGCCGGGTTCAGCGGGAGGCTGCTTTTCCAAATGGACATCATTTGGAAAAAGTCAAAAAATCGTCGTTACAACATTCACTATGAGCTGCTGGACAGTCACTTACTCCTGCCAGCTGGCTACAGTTGCCTCCAGAAGAACTGACATTCAGAACACAGTCCAGGAAACTTCTCCTGTATTTCTATTTTTGGAGACAATTTTTTAACAATAAGAACACATTCGTGTATCATTTATATAATTACGTATCTGGAATATTTTGGCTCTGTTACAGGAATGTTACAATTTATTTCAAAATGCATTCTGCTGCTGACAATAACTCATATATTTCAAATGTCCAACCTCCTACAAAAAATTATAGAAATAAATAAAGAAAATTCAGTAGGAAACTTAAATCATTAAATGTTTGAGATTAAGCATCTACTATGTAGAGTTATATATTATACAAGGCCTCTTAAAATTTTTTTTTTGAGACAGAGTTCACTCTCTTGTCCAGGCTGGAGTACAGTGGCGCGATCTCGGCTCACTGCAACCTCTGCTTCCACAGTTCAAGCAATTCTCAGGCCTCAGTCACCCAGTTAGCTGGGGCTACAGGCGCCCGCCACCACGCCCGGCTAATTTTTGTGTTTTCAGTAGAGATGGGGGGTTTCACCATGTTGGCCAGGCTGGTCTTGAACTCCTGGTCTCAAGCGATCTGCCCGCCTCAGCCTCCCAAAGTGCTGGGATGAGAGGTGTGGGCCACTGCACTTGGGTGGTATACTTGGACGTAATTTTTTTTTTAACACAAAAATCCTTGCCTCCAAGAATCTTAAGAGCCTGGTTGGAGAAGTGAACATAAACACAAAAAACACTCCTAGCCAGGCCCCTCCTGACGCACAAGCAGGGCCATGGAGTCCATGAGGAGACAGCGGGGAGTATGCAATTGCCCCGCCCACAGCTGGGGGCTTGGGAAGACGGCTGCTGACCACTCTCGGCAGTCTGAGAGGCCAGACTCCAAGTGGGAACTGTCAGGCTGACACCCCAGCGTGGTGATGTGATACTGGAGAAACCCCTCTGCTGAGGCCACTGGAAGCTGGAAGTGGGCAGGAAGCCTCGGGGGCAGAGTGATAAAATACCAACAAGTGAGCGAGGCACACCTCGGGCTCCAGGAGTCCACGACCAGACGAGGAGAGGCAGAGACCTGCCCGAGGTCACTAGGAGCAGCCAGTCAGACAGCTGCAGGAGGCCAACCATGCCCTGTTTCCATCTTTGACTATCAACAAGTAAAAAGTATAAGAGGTTGCAAAAACCTGGGTATCCAGCGTCTGGATGAGAAAACGCGTCAACAATAGGGCCTCTCAACAGACCCCTCCTCCCCACAAAGCAGACACTAGGCCAGCCCCTACCTGTGCCCAGATGTGGCTACTGCTTTTCAGGGCTTTCAGATCCCTGACATGGGGGCCTCCAGGCTGACTTGGTAACATCTGACTTAACTGCATCACCTTCCCCAGGAGCTGGTCTTAGCAACGGTGCACAGCCCACCCCACCACGGTAAGGCAGGGAGGCCCAGGTATCCACCTCCCACCCCCTAATCTCCCACTGCCAAGCCAGGGCCAGGCAGCCCAGCTGCTCATGCCAGCCCTCGAACATGCAGGGCACGCTACCTTTTCTGGTCCATCACAGCTGTATGCCAGCCAGCTCAGCCTGCACTCTTCACACCTACCCCCAACAGGAGTTCTCCAGGGACCCCTGCAATCCTTCCAGGAGTCCAGGAGGTCAAACCTATTTTCATAATGATACTAGGACCTCAATTTTCTTTTTCACTGTGTTGATATTTGCGCAGATAGTACCCAAGCGGGGGTATCAGCCCCTTAGCATTGACCAGGTCAGGACACCAAAGTGTACACCAGCAACTGGACTCTTGACCACCAGGCACTTGGGGGGCTCGCCTGAGAACACCCTGGATGAGGCAGTGAGATGATGGCCTCTGAGCACAGCTCTCCAGTGTTCTACATCAGAGGAAGGGGGCAGGCAGCAGGCCAGGCGCAATGGCTGGGTGGAACCCGAAGCTTTCCTCACTCATAGAGCATCTTCACTTAAAAGAAAACTGGCATGGCCGGGCGCGGGGGCTCAAGCCTGTAATCCCAGCACTGTGGGAGGCCGAGACGGGAGGATCACGAGGTCAGGAGATCGAGACCATCCTGGCTAACACGGTGAAACCCC
>NW_012117821.1:563870-585267 GCF_000951035.1 Colobus angolensis palliatus
AAAAAAAAAAAAAAAAAGAACAACTGGCAAAATCTATGCTACTCAGACTTGGATATGCCACTCAGGCCTGGACATGGCACTCAGACCTGGATACGCCACTCAGGCCTGGATATCTGGCAGACATTTCCACAAAACAGAGTGAGCCTCAAAGAAAACAACCAGTAGTATTTGTTGCCAGTGTTAAAACTCTACCTTCTGAATTTTCGAAACACATGTAAATGTGTATCCATCCCCACGAGCTTTAAAGTTTCCCGTAGTTATGACTTTTCTTATTACATGAGAGGTATCATTAGTGACTATGATTTCTGATACCATATAATAAAATGTGTCAACATGGGGAAGATCTTCATAACAAGGTGAGCCAACATTCCCCAAATGCCTAGTGCCTCATATTCAAAATCACGCATGGGCAAAAGATGCATTCACGATGGGCTTTAACGTCACAGAGGAAGAAGGCCACTGGCACAGTTTCACCTTGTTGCGTCTTGGTGCCGTATCAAAGCAGAACAGCTGCAATTATCTGAAAAGATATCAAAATACTTCTCCCTTGCCAACCACAGTCTATGTAAGGCCAGATTTTCTCCTATCAGACAGTATCGCCTCAGGCTGGGTGCAGAAGCCGATCTTAAATCCAGCCGTCTCTTGGATTAGCCAGACGTGACAGAGGCGGACCAACATGGAAAACAATGCCACCCAACTGAGTTTTTTCACTCAGAAAAAGTACTTTTCACAGAAACTGCTGTTTTCCCTAACATGTAAATAAAATGCTCTATGTTTATTATTTTTAAAAAATTATGTGATTTTTAACTTTTCAGTTTTCATTTCTTTTACAGTATCTATCATTAGATACAACCCAATTAACAAGAGCCCTCTGGGGCCCTCAATACTTTTAAGACTAGCGCCTTGAGGCACACCAAAGACACCTGCCTGCCACGGCACAGCTCTGCCGACAAGGTCTCCTGGCCTGAGATGAGCCCGGCTGGAGCATGGCAGGGCAGACCTCGTGAAGCTGCCGGGGTCTACAGACATTTTCGGGCATGAGCTATGGCCCTCACATGCTGTCCCCTCCTGAAGGCACCTGCCAAACCCCACTCCATCTCACAGTCCTCATCACCACCACCAGCCACAAATCCTACCCGTGAAATTAAGTTGTGTAATCTTTTGAAAAAATGTTTAAGAATGCTATGTAACACACTACCAAATAATGTCTAGAACTATCCACTATTCTGCTGTGTGTCCAATTCAACTGCACTCAGGAATCCTCTGACAGGCGCTGACCAACAAGCCAGTCCTCACACCAGTGTTAGGTCCAGAAACACAGCACAGACGCCTCTGGCTGGTCTGTAGCATCCCCACTGCTCCCTTCCATTAAGAGACAGCTGAGGACGGCCCAGGGCAGAGGTGAAAGGAAAAGGGGACACCGAGGAGGAGGGAGGCCCGGCAGAAGCAGATAGAGCAGGTTCTGCAAGGCAGCAGCTCCACCCTCTCCTCCAGAACTTCTCACCGCCTCGACTTCCAGGAGGCTTGGGAAGGTTTTCTCCTGCAATGGATGCTGCTTCTGTGGCCCAGGGGCTGCCCCTAGGGGCTGAAGCATCCCAGGCTGGCTTCGGAGAACAGCCCTGGGAGCAGTGCTGCCAAGTCTCCTTAGGGCTGCTGGATTCTAGGAGTTTATGAAACCTCCAGATTAAGAACAAATTAGTTTACAATACAAATGTAAATGATAGGCTGGGCGCGCGGGCTCACACCTGCAATCTCAGCACTTTGGGAGGCCGAGGCAGGCGGATCACAAGGTCAGGAGTTTGAGACCAACATGGCAAAACCCCATCTCTACTAAAAATACAAAAATTAGCCGGGCGTGGTGGCGGGCGTCTGTAATCCCAGCTACTCGGGAGGCTGAGGCAGGAGAATCGCTTGAACCCGGGAGGCGGAGGTTGCAGTGAGCCAAGATCACACCACTGCACTCTAACCTGGGTGACACAGCGAGACTCCGTCTCACAAAAAAAAAAACAAAAGAAACAGCAGGTAGGCTGGGTGCAGTGGCTCCCGCTTATAATCCCAGCACTTTGGGAGGCCGAGGCAGGCAGATCACTGAGGTCAGGAGTTTGAGACCAGTCTGGTCAACACAGTGAAACCCCGTCTCCACTAGAAATACAAAAATAAGCCGGTCGTGGTGGCAAACACCTGTAATCCCAGCTACTTGGGAGGCTGAGGCAGGAGAATCGCTTGAACCCGGGAGGCGGAGGTTGCAGTGAGCCAAGATCACACCACTGCACTCTAACCTGGGTGACACAGCGAGACTCCGTGTCAAAAATAAATTAAAAAGGAGAGGAAGAGCTCCTATTCGTAACAGTGACAGAAATGCTGTCTCATCTCAATCATTCAGCCTAGCACACTATTCCTTCTCCTTGATCTAAGCAAAATAAAATGAATTAGCTAAAACAAAACTGTGTTTTATGTATCCTAAATCAAGACCTTTCCACGGACAACATCCACCTAGCTGGAGGGAGCCAGCCGCATGGACTCAGACCCAGCACGGCAGAAGCTCCACCCAGTCCAGGAAGCGTGGCCAGGAAATTCCAGAAAAAAATCATCTGCTTTTCCCTCAGGAGCCCCAACCTGCAACTCCCCCAGACGACCCAGGATCCCATCAACACCCAGGCCAGGCCAACTCCATGCGCCCTGCCCTGCCATGGCCCCGTGTGCCATGACTGGCAGAGCCCAGCCCCGCCCCGGATGATGCCACGCCCCTAGTGACGCCCCCCCAGCCCCCTACCTACGAGGCAGAGGAGCCCAGGCAGAGGTCAGGCGTCCAGGTCCACCCCAGGAAGAATGGCCTGGACCTTCCCCACCTCGCAATTTGGAAGTCCAGGAGAGGGAGGCATTGCTCTCCTGACAGGAGCTCCAGAGCCATGAGGAGAGGAGGGGACCGTGGGCCTCTCTTCGTCAGTACAGGTGCCAGGGCAGGGCTGGTCCAGACCCCACAGCCCCAAGACTGCCACAGGCCTCTAGGGCCCCAAGATCCCCATGGCCCTCTAGGGCCATCCCCCAACCTCACAGCAACAAGAGACAGTGCAGCGCCTACTCCAAACCTACCCGGGGAGGACAGCAGACCTGGGGCTTCTCGCTCGGTTAGGAGACCCCTCCTCCCCTTCCGAGTGGGTCGCACCTGCTAACCACAGAGCCAGCCCGACCTCTGCGCCCGCCTTGTGTTTTTAGTGTCACAATTTGTGCACAACGTAGAGTAGACACCAGGATGGCGGGTAAGAGAACAAAACCAGTGTGTGCAAAGAATGAACAGGAAGCATGCACACATTCCCACTCGGAAACACTGGCTTCAGTACTGGCAACTTAAAAATCACATTACGACAAGTCCAGAAAAACGCAGCTCCTTGAAAGTTCTTCTTATTCTCAGTACATCTGCCCAAACTCAAGAACTTTTAGGAGATTTCATGTCCGACTTCCAAACTCAAGTTAAATGAACTCCCAGGTCGGAGCAGTGGCTCATGCCTGTAATCCCAGCATTTTGAGAGGTCAAGGCAGGAGGACTGCTTGAGCCCAGGAGTTCGAGACCAGCCTAGACAAAACAGTGAGACCCCATCTCTACAAACAACTTTCAAAAATTAGCTAGGGGTGGTGGCACACACCTGTAGTCTCAGCTACTTGGGAGGCTGAGGTGGGAAGTTCCCTTGAACCCAGGAGGTCGAGGCTGCAGGGAGCCGTGGTTGGACCACTGCACTCCAGCCTGGGCGACAGAGGAAGACCCTGTCAAACGAAGAAAAGAAAACAGAAAAGGGAGGGAGGGAGGGGAGAAAGAAGGGAAGGAAAGGAGGAAAGAAATAAAAGGAAGGAAGGAACAAAGAAAAGAAAGGAGGGAGGGAAGGAAAGAGAGGAAGAAAGGAAGGAAAGGGAAGAAAAGAAAGAAGGCAGGAAGGAAAGAGGAAGGGAAGGACGGAGGAAGGTAAATTCCCTCCCAGAGACCAGGATTTCCAGGAATTCTGATGCTTCTTTCAATTAAAGGGCCTTTTAAATACAAAATCCTAAATAAAAAGATAAAAGGATGAAAGTAAAGGGAAGAGCGGACACCAAGCAGCAATAATGAAGATTCTTGCAAACTGAACTGAAGGACCAAGACAAATGGCCAAGGGATGTACCCAAGGATACTCCTCTCTGAATAAAAATACAGAACTCATTTTAGTCCTAAAACTCTGTTCTTCTTAAATACCATTAAAAAAAAAAAACAAACAAAAAACACCACTATCTTAAATGTCCTTATTTCTTAAAATTAAAACCAACAGAAGATCCTCAGAATCTATGACCAGGGCAAGCCCAGAAGCCGCCAGTCTTGGTCCTGCTTGTTTATGAGAACCAAGTGGCCCAGTCCTTCCCTCCAAGTCCCAAGCTCGGTGAGCTCCTCCCTCCCCCACATTTCCCTACAGGCTGCGGAGCTGACGTCATATCGTAACCTCACTGTTTGCAGACACAGAGTGATGTGGTTTGGCTCTGTGCCCCACCCAAATCTCATGTTGAACTGTAATCCCAAATACTGGGGGGGGGCATGACAGGAGGTGACTGGATCACGGGGCAGACGTGCCCCTTGCTGTTTTCATGATAGATCTCACAAGATCTGGTTGTTGGAAAGTGTGTGGCACTTCCTCCTTTGCTCTCTCTTCATCCTGATGGTCAGGTAAGATGTGCTCGATTCCCCTTTGCCCTCCCACCATGATTGTAAGTTTCCTGAGGCCTCCCTAGAAGCAGAAGCCTATAGAGTCCAAGGAACCATGAGCCGATCAAACCTCTTTTCTTTATAAATTACCTAGTCTTGGGTATGTCTTTACAGCAGTGTGAGAACAGACTAATAAAGAAAATTGGTACTAGAGAAGTGAGGCATTGCTATAAAGATACCGAAGCAGCTTTCAAACTGGGTAATGGGCAGAAGTTTGAACAGTCTGAAGGGCTCAGAAGAAGACGGGAAGTTTGGAACTTCCTACAGGCTTTTTGAATGGTTTTGACCAAAATGCTGATAGTGATCTGGACAATGAAGCCCAGGCTGAGGAGGTCTCAGATGGAGATGAGGAACCTATGGGAATGGGAGTAAAGGTCACTCTCGCTATGCTTCAGCAAAGAGACAAGCGGCACTGTGTCCCTGCCCTGCTCTAGGGATCTGTGGAACTTTGAACTTGAGAGAGATGATTTAGGGTATGTGGTGGAAGAGATTCCTAAGTAGCAAAGCAGTCAAGATGTGACCTGGCTGCTTCTAACAGTATGCACTCATGTGCATGCACGAAGAGAGTATCTGAAACTGGAACTTATATTTAAAAGGGAAGCACAGCATAAAAGTGTAGAAATTTTGTAGCCCGACCATGTGGTAGGAAAAAAAGCCCGTTTTTCAGGGAAGGAGTTCAAGCCAGCTACAGAAATTTCCATGAGGAGCTGAATGTTAATAGCCAAGACAATGGGGAAAATGCCTCGGAGACCTTTGCAGCAGCCCCTCCCATCACAGGCCTGGAGGCCTAAGAAGGAAGAATGGTTTTGTGGGCCAGGCCCAGGGCCCTGCTGCTCTGTGCAACCTCAGTGAATGATGTCCAGCATCACAGCCACTCCAGCTCCAGTGGTGGCTGAAAGCACCCCAGATACGTCTCAAGACACTGACCTAAAGGGTGCAAGCCGGCAGCTACCAAGGCTTCTACGTGGTGTTAACCCAGCGTGTGTGCACAGGGCAAGAGTTGAGGCTTGGGAGCCTCCACCTAGATTTCACAGGATGTATGGAAATCATCTATACATCCGTCGTGGCACACGCCTGTAATCCCAGCTACTCAGGAGGCTGAGGCAGCAGAATCACTCGAACCCGGGAGGCAGAGGTTGCAGTGAGCTCCACTGCACTCCAGCCTGGGTGACAGAGTGAGACTCTGTCTCCAAACAAAACAAAACAAAACAAAACAATGTGAGGAGGACATGAGGTCTGGGAGTGGTCAGGGGCAGAATTACATGGTTGGGCTCTGTGTCCCCACCCACATCTCATGCTGAACTGGAATCCTCAGTGCTGGGGGAGGGGCCTGGTAGGAGCTGACTGGATCGCGGGGGTGGCCTTCCCCCTTGCTGTTCTCATGCTGAGTTCTCATGAGACCTGGTTGTTGGAAAGTGTGCAGCACTTCTCCCTTCACGCTTCCTCTCTCCTGCCGGCCATGTGAAAATATGCTTCTCCTAGGCCTTCGCCACGATTGTAAGTTTCTTGAGGCCTCCCCAGAAGCAGAAACCTATACAGCCTGCCCACAGAACCATGAGCCGATTCAACCTCTTTTCCATATAAACTACCCAGCCTCGGGTATGTCTTTATAGCAATGTGAGAACGAGCCAATACACCCAGAAACCTGCCGTTTTTACAGTAAAACTAGAGCTACGACTTGTAAAGCCAGAATTGATCACAGGAACAGTTCCTTCACCGACCCACCCAGATTCTCATCAATGCCACAGCCTATAAAAAAATCCTAGTTAGAACAGTGTCTAGGCCGGGCGCGGTGGCTCAAGCCTGTAATCCCAGCACTTTGGGAGGCCGAGACGGGCGGATCACGAGGTCAGGAGATCGAGACCATCCTGGCTAACACGGTGAAACCCCGTCTCTACTAAAAAATACAAAAAACTAGCCGGGCGAGGTGGTGGGCGCCTGTAGTCCCAGCTACTCGGGAGGCTGAGGCAGGAGAATGGCGTAAACCCGGGAGGCGGAGCTTGCAGTGAGCTGAGATCCGGCCACTGCACTCCAGCCCCGGCGACAGAGCGAGACTCCGTCTCAAAAAAAAAAAAAAAAAAAAAAAAAAGAACAGTGTCTAAGTGTCAAGCGCTGAAATGCCATGGTAGGGAGGGTGGGGTGGCACGGCAGGGGTGCAAAACCTACCCAAACCACAATCAAAATGGGTCACGACAGCAACAAATCACGTCTTTTGAGAAAAGCAGAACAGCGGACTGATGAGGCCCACCTCAGCACACACTTGACGTGCTCGAGCTGGACTCACCATTCTTCTAGAAAACATTCTCTTCTTCTAAATGCCCACTTTAATATATTGTCCAAGGCACCGATGTGGCTGGAGAAAAAAGGAATATTTCCCACTTCGTGAAGTTTTTTCCTTAAATGTTAATTGGTGGGTTCAGATAGACACAAAAACTGAAGGGGAAAAGGTTCCCCAGACAGTGAAGCAGAACGCAGACCCCGTGCGGGATCCCCATGCGGGAGGTGGAGGCCAAGTACGCGAGCAGCTCCTGGAGGCTGGCACTATAGGCTGTCGTGACATGAGACACCCAGTTACGTTCACAGCTCAGACAAGACCCACAGGGGATAGAGGGATAGGAGAAATACTCACATGCCAAGTCCATAAAATAAATATATTCTTTAGGTAAATATTGGTGTGTAGCTATGTTCATGCTAGTGACCTCACAAATTCTCTTTAGCAACACAGAAGACAGTAACCTTTTTATTCCACATGATATACGTTTACATAACTGAGATTTTCTTTGATTAAAATAAAAAGCTTCAAGTTTTTACAACACTATCACTTTATTTGTATATCTCTTCCTCTAAATGTAATCATAAAATAAGCATGCAATAATCACAACTTAACATAATCTGTAGGAAAAACAAAGGCAGCATATACATACTTGCTATTCATTCATTTGTAGAAACAGGGTCTCATTCTGTCACCCGGGCTGGAGTGCAGTCGTGCAACCACGGCTCACTGCAACCTCCAACTCCTGGGCTCAGGAGATCTTCCCACTTCAGCCTTCCAACAGGTGGGACTACAGGCAGGCACCACTCTACCAGGCCAACATTTTCTTTTCTTTTTCTTTTTCTTTTTTTTTTTTTTTGAGACAGAGTCTTGCTCTATCGCCCAGGCTGGAGTGCAGGGGCGCAATCTCGCCTCCTGCACTCAAGAGATTCTCCTGCCTCAGCCTCCCAAGTAGCTGGGATTACAGGCACACAGCAATTAGAGCCTGGCTAATTTTTGTATTTTTAGTAGAGGTGGGGTTTCACCACATAGGCCAGACGGGTCTCAAACTCCTGACCTCGAGTGATCCACCCGCTTCAGTCTCCCAAAGAGCTGGGATTACAGGTGTGAGCCACCGTGCCTAGCCCAATATTTTTAACTGAATGAATCTCATTCTTGCGGCTGACAGGACAATATTATTTTTCGTCTACAAGTAGACACTTCTCCATTCTCATTTAATATGAAATGACCATGCATCCAATATAATGCCATAATACAGTTAACCTTAATTGTACTACATTTGATGTTAGATGCTTTTTTAAAAAACAATTTCTATTATACATACAGGATAAATTATTAAACTTTCGTGAAGAGCTCAGCATCACGTTCCCAGAGAAGACAGCAGCGCGCCTTCGGGGTTCAACTGCCTGCTCCTGTGGGAGGCTCCTACCAGCACCCGCACCACCAGCCCACCTGAGAGGTGAGGCACCGTCCCCCACAGGGAAGAACAAGGCGCACCCCGCATCCTGCAGGTGAGGTTCCCAGTGCCGTGGCCTCCTGCCCATCAATTTCTACCAAACTACTGACTTCTTTTTTTTTAAACAATGTCTAGTGGGGGAAAGATCATAGAAACTGAGACACTGCCCTTTATAAGATTCCTAAAATTCAAAGACAAATAAGGACTAGACATACTTTGGATAATCTCTGTTAAAAATTATTCAAAGATAAGCCCATAAAAATATTTAAATAATTTTATAAATTTAAATTTTAAAGAGATAGGAGAAAGAACCAATGGAACTGTGTTGACTGCAAAACAGAGGCAACCCTGGCCACTGGTATGTCAGGAAGAAAAGACTCAATGGCTTCATGGCTGCTGGTAAACCTAGGCCCTGCCTGACCCTGAAATGGACTGAGGGTGCACCTAAGGTTCCAGGCTGGCAGGAAGGACCCCTGCCCATCTCCATCTGGGCCCTGGGGAAAGCCAGTCACCTCCCTGCCCACTCTACCTTTGAACAACCTGGCAACCTGCTCACTAGCTTTAAAAATCCTTTCAGTGGGCCGGGCGTGGTGGCTCAAGCCTGTAATCCCAGCACTTTGGGAGGCCGACACGGGCGGATCACGAGGTCAGGAGTTCGAGACCATCCTGGCTAACACGGTGAAACCCCGTCTCTACTAAAAAAAAAAATACAAAAAGCTAGCCGGGCAAGGTGGCTGGCGCCTGTAGTCCCAGCTACTCGGGAGGCTGAGGCAGGAGAATGGTGTGAACCCGGGAGGTGGAGCTTGCAGTGAGCTGAGAACCAGCCACTGCACTCCAGCCCAGGCGACAGAGCGAGACTCCGTCTCAAAAAAAAAAAAAAAATCCTTTCAGTGATACCCGGCATTAGGCAACTTTAATGGTCTTCCAGAGACGTTCTCACCCACTAAAGAGATGACATCTGATCCTTCATGTTTACCAAAGACAGTGCAAACAATGGCATTTTACAGCCCACCCAGTCAATACCACCAGGAAGTGAAGGTGAATAAGGTAGTTTACCATGTCTACAATAATACGTCTACATCAGTTACCTCAGAAGTGATCATTTCTTTTCCCAGTCAAAGTTTGGAGTTTCCACGGCAATCCCTGCTTTTCCACAACATGCTGGTAAGACAAAACGCGTCCACGTTTTGCCGACAAACCAAAAACAAACTGCGTCCACGTTTTGCTGACAAACCAAGAACAACGATCATCCTCAGCGCCTGTGGCAGTGGCCTCCATTCCCACACTGTGTCTCTGCACGCTACCAGGAGGCTGGAGTCAAAGCCAGGGAGCGAGGCCTCCGCGAGCCACACCGCCCTCACAGCAGTGCCATCCTGCCTTTGGACCAGAAGATGCAATCACATTTTACCCAGAAAGTCAAACTACAGAAAAGGAGCTGTGTGGATAGAATCATCTGAAAGGAAAACTTAACAGGGAGAAAATATTCATCTTATCTCAGGGTTCTTTTGCTCATTTTTCCAGAAAGCTTTCTTCTTTGTTAGACTAGACAAATTACTGAAGACTTCTTGTAATTTGGCTTTATTTTACAAGGATGCAACCACAGAAACTACTCTGGAAATGAATATTCTATCAACATATTCACTCTGACTTACCAAATAAATGATCCAAAGGAAAACTTTCTAATCTCAACAGCAAGATTTTAACCACAAAAAGTATCCTTCTATACGAGGCTAAAAGAAAAATCTTTAAAGTTACCAGAAATTTAAAACTGCTTCAAAAAAATCTTCACACAGTATGCTGGGTAAACTGTACGACCCCGTGTGCAGTGAGCACAAGGCCAGGCCAGCCGACCCCAGTGGGCAGAGCAGGATCTCCCTCAGGGCAAATGTGCTCCAGGAGCGCCTGCCCTGGAACCAGAGACCCCCACAGAAGCACGGAGGTCAAGTGCTAAAACAATCAGGCACATGGATCTCAAACTCTGCACTGGTTTTGTTTGTTTTGAAACAGACAACCTCTGTTGTCCAGGCTGGCGTGCAGTGGCACCATCTTGGCTCACTGCAACCTCCGCCTTCCAGGTTCACACGATTCTCCTGCCTCAGTCTCCCAAGTAGCTGGGATTAACAGGTGCATGCCACCATGCCCAGCTAATTTTTGTACTTTTAGCAGAGACAGGGTTTTACCACATTGGCCAGGTTGATCTCTAACTCCTGACCTCAAGCGATCCGCCCGCCTCAGCCTCCCAGAGTGCTGGGATCACAGGCGTGAGCCCCCGCACCCAGCCTCTGCACTGTTTTCTGAGCCCCCACGCACACCCGGCCTCTGCACTGTTTTCACAGGGCCAACTCTGAGGTCTGCTCTGGAGTCCTGTGCCTCTGGGTCAGAGGCACCAGAAGGCACGACTGCAAGTGAGAACCACACAAGCTCACAAGGCAAGGAAGGAAGACGCAGGCATTCTCCCATGGAACTGACCTGGTATTCTTCCCAGCGTGGCCTCTGCACACTTCCACCCTGCCATTTGGGTTTTGGGAGGGGTGTGTCAACTTTCACGTACCATCTAACTGGGCTTTAAAGATACCCCCATGATGGCAAGACATTAAGAAAACGGAAGGAAAAGCCCTCGTGCAGCCTCTTTAAACTTATCTTCATGATTCCACAGTTGAACCGATGTTTGCCTTTCACCACCTGGGGGGACTATAAGAAGGAAAGTCCTTTTCCCCACAAGAAAATACACTGGTCCGCTGGGCTATCCTACACACTATCAACATTTAAAAACGTCATTTCACAACAACCAACACAAAAGATTGCCTTCTCAATCTGCCAACACAAAAGATTGTCACCCTAACAGTGGAGATTTTTTTATTCTAGTCAAAGTAAGAAAAATGTCACATTCCAATCTGCCATTTGCTCCTTTCTGCTTCAGGAAAGCCCAGGATCTGGAAGAGAGACTCATCTTCTCCTTGGGAACGGTAACAACAGCAAGAAAGAACTTTAAATGCCAACTGGCTTCTCCAAGATGGGAAGCAACTTTGGTCCAGGAAACTCATGAGATGAAGAGCGCTCTCTACCCGCCCCCTAATTTTAAACCATTTTCCACACACCAATTTCACCAGCTAATTATCAAAAGGGGTGGAGAGAAAAAGAATGAGTCCTTTCAATATCTGAGAGATTTTCTTTTCCCTCTTTTGTCTTTTTGTTTTTTCCCTTGGCAGAAAAAGAAGAATTGGTTCCTAAATTTGGAAAAAACAATTAATATCCAAAGTAGTCCCAGAAATTACATTTAAGGGACTTTAAAATATCAGAACAGATTCCCTTTCCATCTGCTGCTTAACCCTTAATTGAGCCTCTCTGCAAAGAAAGAAAATCGAAGGTGGCTCCGTCTCTACTGTTGCCTTTGTCTAGTTCTTTCAACTATGGCATTTGTCCAAAGATGGCAAAACCAGTGCAAACATCTGCCAGTCCCTCACGTGCCTCCAGCAGTACGCCGAGACTCCTCCATCGAGAGATGGGTCGGTATCCCCTCTCCTTTGCCTGAGTGGACCTAACTGCCTGGAACTAAAGTATGTGGCGGAAGTGGTAGCCCATGACACAGACTGTGGCCTCAACGCAGCTCTGCCTTGCTTGCTTGCTCTGTGCGGCCCAGCCGCTGCATGTGAGGGGCCCACGCCACCTGGGAGGCCACACGTGGGTGCCCTAGCCAACAACCCACTAACTAGCACTGGCCACCAGACGTGAAAGGACGCAGCCCACACTAACAACACCCCCATATTCGAGTCTTCCAGCTGAGACCCTAGACTCATGGACCAAAAGAAAGTCATCTCCTCTGTGCCGTCTGAATTCCTGTCCCCTGAAAGGGGTAACACATGACTATTGTTGTTTCAGCTGCCGAGTTTCAGGGCAGTGCGGTCTGTGGGGAGAGACAAAAGCAAAGCTCTTCGTGCTGCCCTTCTTCCCCTTGCCAGCAGGGGTCAGAGCAAACTCCAGCTCCAGGGCCCCATCCGTGCTCCCAGCACAGGCCCGACACATAGATCTAACAGCAACCCAAGCACTGCGGCTCACTTGCCACCAAGGCCTGCGCTCCATGGCTGTGGTCTGTACCCTCATGGAACTGGACCAACAGAGAAGATCGGCAGACCAGGAACGTGAGCAGTCTAATGCTCCCTACAGAAGAAACATGTACCGAGAGGAGGCACGTGGGGCCGGGCAGCCGGCAATGCAGGTGCACAGGGGGTGAGCACCTGCCTGCAAAAACCCCAACAACTCCAAATTCCCATCAGCCAAAACCTGTCTCTTGAGAGCCTTTCAGGTCCAAAACACAAAGTAGCCATGACCAGAAAGGGTGCCTTGATGTAACTGGTGAGTGTGAGGCCAGAGGGTATTTGTTCTAAAGGCACTCAAGCTGGAGACAGCTACTTGCCTTTCTTACCACCACTAATATGCTGATGCTCTAGTTTATCTATCGTCTCCTTTGAGACTGAGAGTACAATTGCAACAATCTGGTTTACCTGCAACACCAAATTCCTGGGCCTGCCGAGCTGACGGCCTGCCTTCCAGGAGATTCGCCAGGTCAAGGGCACCCTGGGGCCTTGTGCCTGGTCACTTGCTCACCAGCCGCCTGTGCTAACAGCTCCCTCCTGCGTGCTGGGCGCGTCTCCACTGCGGCTGGGCTGCTGACTGGCACATGGCTCAGAGCACAGCCCTGTGGAGACGACAGCCTCCACCTGCCCAAGTGAAACTGGAAAACATCTACTCTTTCCCTGCGTTCAATATGGAGCAAATTCAGATGAAAATTCATGGTCAGAAACCACAAGGCTGCTGACCAACAAGACTGCCGCACAGGCAGGAAGAAGCGCCCAGAGCCAGCCTCAGCTGTGCGCCTCCTCCAGTCCCAGGCCCCACCGCACTCAGCCACACCACAGGCCCCATAAAACCAGGAAGCTCAGTTCTACCCTGAAGATCTAGTTCTTCCTCCGTTTCAGTCAAATGCCACATAATGTAAAACGATCGTAGGGATGGCAGAAGTGCTCAGTACGATGTCACTTCTTTTTTTTTTTGTGAGACAGAGTCTCATTCTGTTGCCCAGGCTACAGTGCAGTGGCGCGATCTTGTCTCACCACAACCTCCGCCTCCCAGGTTCAAGCGATTCTCCTGCCTCAGCCTTCTGAGTAGCTGGGATTACAGGTGTACACCACCACACCCAGCTAATTTTTGTATTTTTAGTCAAGATAGGGTTTCTCCGTGCTGGCCAGGATGGCCTCGATCTCCTAACCTCAGGTGATCCACCCTCCTCGGCCTCCCACAGTACTGGAATTACAGGCGTGAGCCACTGCGCCCAGCTGAGGTCACTTCTTACACCTTAAAATGGGCAATATGCCTCCACATGGCTCATAAATTTGCCCTTAAAAAAATCAGTAATGGGGATTGAGAATGTGGCCTTTCTACAAGACCACTGGCTGCCTGCAGGAAAGGGAAGGAACTGTTCTAGGCCTGATCTTAAACATAACCAAGTGCATAGAGCAGACTGTGTTAACATCCTGATTTGAACAAAGCCACCATAAAATGACATTTTCAAATAACTGGGCGAAAGCTGAAAGTGATGAGATGACGCTGGTAAAGTGCTGTTAATTCTGTTAGGTGTGAAAACGGCATTGTGACCTTGTTTTTAATGTCTATATTTTTAAAGATACATCTTAAGGATTTACAGGTGAGAATCTCACACCACCTAGTAGGTGCTTCAAGACACTTAAGCAACAACAAACGGGAAACACAGGAAGAAAAGGAAGGGAGCCGGCGCAGCACAACCTTGACAATTATCAGCCAGCGTCCTGTGCCACTATGTGGTGGGGATCGGCCAGCGTCCTGTGCCACTGCCTGGTGGGTAATGACCAGCGTCCTACACCACTGCGCGGTGGGTAATGACCAGCGTCCTACACCACTGCCTGGTGGGTAATGACCAGCGTCCTACACCACTGCCTGGTGGGTAATGACCAGCGTCCTACACCACTGCCTGGTGGGTAATGACCAGCGTCCTACACCACTGCGCGGTGGGTGACAGGCAAGGCTTGACATCAGACTGGTTAGATTCGAATCCCAGCTCTGTCATTAATGAGACATGTAACCTTGGTTTCTTAACCTCTCTGTGCCCGTTTCCTCTGCAGTAAAATGGGAACAACTAACTACAAAACCAATTCAGCAGGCTATGCAGAGGCTGCAGGACCCTCAGGACTGTGGGTGATGCCTAAGTTCTGAATTGATTATCAGCTCCAATATTATTCAATATACTTAATAAATATAAAATTAAAGTGTTTAATATCTGCCATATGGAAGACACCAATCAGTGCTTGTTAGACACCCCCTAACTTGAACTGTTCAAAAACAAGGCCAGTCTCCTGATCCCGGCCTCACTGTGTGCCTCCAACTCCACGCTGTGGCTCCAGCCCTCAGCCCATCTCCCCTGCGAGAGTGTAACAATTAACCTGCTCTTTCCATCCACCCACTACACTTTTCCTTTCCAAAAAGTCTTATCATTGCCATGCTGAAAACCTCTGCTGTGCCCATTCGCTAAAGAGTCCAAAGCCCCCAGGTGAGGCAGGCAGAGGCACAGTCCAGCTGATTCCAAGGACAATCCTTCTGGTCACATCCACCCCGGACTCTCAGGCTTCTGACTGTCCCTTTTTTCCGAAAGACGCCCTACCACTGCCTGCACGTGTTCACCCCTCCTCAGCCAGCCCTGAAGCCAGCTCCCGCCCAGGCCTCTTCCTTGGCGCTGCCACAGCCAGCAGCGAGCAGGGCAGCTTCACCAGGGCTGGAGCGCGCGCCTGAGCACTGCTCACTGCCATCCAACACACAGCATGCAATGTGCTCCTGACCAGAGCGCAGACCATCTAGCTCCTCCCACACATGGAAGACACCAACGTCTAAGATAGTTTTCTCACGTTTTACAGTTTTACAGACTCCTGAGTAAAAAGAAAAAGTTGATTGAAAAACACCATCTGAAGCCGGGCGCGGTGGTTCACGCCTGTAACCCCAGAACTTTGGGAGACCGAGGCGGGTAGATCATCTGAGGTCAGGAGTTCGAGATCAGCCTGGCCAACAGAGCGAAACCTCGTCTCCACTAAAAACACAAACACCAGCCGGTGTGGTGATGGGCACCTGCAATCCCAGCTACTCAGGAGGCTGAGGCAGGAGAACTGCTTGAACCAAGAGGCGGAGGTTACAGTGAGCCGAGATCGCACCACTGCACTCCAGCCTGGGCGACAGAGTGAGGCTCTGTCTCAAAGGGAAGAGAAGAGAAAAGGAAAAGAAAAGAAAGCAAAGCAAAGCACCACCTGGTGACAACACGCCATGTGGAACACCCACAGGTGGAACATACACCAGGAGGGACGGGTGAGGTTTCTGTTTACCAAAAGCCATTGTGGAGTACAGAAACCAGGTACACCTAAACACTCTTCGCCAGCGCTGCAGGAGCCCCTTCCCCGGCGGTGTGTTCTGGAACCTGGCCCGATACTGGCTGGGGTTGTGTATGATTCTCATCTTATACCATTTCCAAGTTCTTACACACATCACCCTTCTCATTAGTTCTGCCTGGTTTGCACTTCAATAGAATCAGGAATATCCTGTGATTTTTAGTCAACTGCACTTCATTTATATTTCAGGGAAAGAGAACAATCTCAACAGCTCCTGCATTAAAAGAGGAAGGAAATGAAAGAACCAGGGCCAGTCAACACAAGGCCTGGTCCCTGCCCAGGGGAGACAGGGCACTTGGCGTGAGAGTGGGAGCCAAGAGCCAGGCAAGTGCACCAAGCACGAGACGCCGCTTCACACCCACGAGAGACTGTCATCAAAGAGATGGACCCTTACAAGTGCTGGCGAGGACATGGAGAAGCTGCAACCCTTGCATGCTGCTAGTGAGAATGCAAAATGGTGCGGTTGCTATGGGAAACAGTATGGTAGTTCCTTAAAACATCAAAAATAGAATTGCCATATGACCTCGCAATTGAAAGCAGGGTCTCAAAGAGACATTTATACACCATGTTCACAACAGCATTACTTGCAATACCCAAGGGGTGGAAGCAACCAAGTGTCCATCAACGGACATCCACTAATGGGGAAACAAAACGTAGTCCATTCATACAACAGAACATTACGGCCGGGCACAGGGGCTCACGCCTGGAATCTCAGCACTTTGGGAGGCTAAGGCGGGCAGATCACTTGAGCTCAGGAATTCGCAACTAGCCTGGGCAACACAGAGAAACCCTGTCTCTACAAAAAAAAACAAAAACAAAAATTAAAAAAAAAGAATACATATATATATGTATATATTATTCAGCTTTAAAAAGGAAGGAAATTCAGACATATCCCGCAACATAGATGAATCTTAAGGACATTCTGCTATAAGAAATGAGCCAGGCACAAAAAGACAAATACTGTATGGTCCACTTGTGTAAGGTCCCTAGATAGTCCAAGTCAGAGACACGAAGTAGAAAGGTGGGTGCCGAGGGCTGAAGGGAGGGAGGAATGGAGACTTGACATTTAATGGAGACAGAGCTTCAGCCCGAAATGATGAAGAAATTCTGGAGCGGCTGGTGGCAACAGCGGCAAAATGTGAATACACTTAACAATACCGAGCTTTATACTTGAAAATGGTTAAGATGGTGAATTTTATGTACGTATATTTTGTCACAATTTTAAAACAAGTTTAAATGAGTCCTCTCTGTATGACCCAGCACCTTAACTTCATGGTGCTTACCTAGAAACATTCTTGGACATGTACATGTGGAAGAATATACGATGCTGTTTAAAGCAGCAGTGCTATTTGTAACAGCAACACACACAAGTGATCATCACGATGACCACCAACAAGGGACTGTTTAAAGGAGAGGGCCAGGCGCGGTGGCTCACGCCTGTCATCCCAGCACTTTGGGAGGCCAAGGCAGGCGGACCACGAGGTCAAGAGTTCAAGACCAGCCTGGCCAACATGGTGAAGCCCCGTCTCTACTAAGAATACAAAAATTAGCTGGGTGTGGTGGCCCACGCCTGTAATCCCAGCTACCCGGGAGGCTGAGGCAGAAGAATCGCCTGAACCCGGGAGGCAGAGGTTGCAGTGAGCCCAGATTGCGCCACTGCGTTGCAGCCTGGGTGACAGAGCAAGACTCCGTCTCGGAAAAAAATAAAACAAACAAGAAACAAGATATATTCTTCCATACCTAGTCTATCACCTTTTTTTTTTTTTTTTTTTTTTTTTGAGACAGGGTCTCACTGTCACCCAGGCAGGAGTGCCGTGAGGCAATCACAGCTCACTGCAGAGTCTTGAACTCCTGGGCTCAAACGATATTCCCACCTGGGCCTCTCAAAGTGCTGGGATGACAGCATGGGCTGCTGAGCTCAGCCTCCTGGTGTCTAATTATTATGCAACAGCTCACAAAGTTGATCTCTATGTACTGACATGGAAAGAGCTCTCTGAAATACTGTGAAATAGAAAAGCAAATACACAAGAGTAAGTCACCCTGCATTCCTCACTTCCAAATTCTACGTGACGTCCGTCGGCAAATCTAGTCTCTGCCTTCAAAATACATGAGAAATCCCATCGCCTCTCACACCAGCAGCACTGGCCATCTGATCTTTTGCGCAGTCTTCCCCACGTCACCTTGAGTCTTAACACAGTAAATCCCATTAAAATGTAAGTCAGATCACGCACCAGTCCTCTGTTCCTCTGTTTCAAACATTCTAGTGGCTTCCCATCTTGCTCAGAACAAAAGCAAGTTCTTTCCAAGAGCCTGCGTGTACACTGCTTCTGTTCACCGCGACTGACCAGAGCTCCTCAGCCTCATCTCCACGCGTCTGCTCCACGCCAGGCACAGCAGCCAACATGGTGGGCACCTGTCCAGGATCTGGCCCCCACAATTGCAGTCATTCCCACCTGGAGCCCCTTCCTCCCAGAAGTCTATGCAGCTTCTCTCTCTCACCCTCCTCAACTCTTTATTCACACGTCAAACGACAATCACAGGTATGCAAAAAAATGTGTACATATGCTATGTGTCCTTTTTTCTTTTTCTTTTGAGATGGAATCTTGCTCTGTCACCCAAACTGGAATGCAGTGGCTCAGTCTCAGGCCACTGCAACCTCTGTCTCCCAGGTTCAAGTGAATCTCCTGCCTCAGCCTCCTCAGTAGCTGGAATTATAGGCGCGCACCACTGCACCCAGCTAATTTTTGTATTTTTAGTAGAGATGGGGTTTCACCATGTTAGTCAGGCTGGTCTCGAACTCCTGACCTCATGATCCACCCGCCTCCGCCTCCCAAAGTGCTGGGATTACCGGCGTGAGCCAGCGCACCCAGCCGTGTCCATTTTTTAAAAGTGAAAAAAATGTCAACCAATACACAGAGTGCAATTTCATTATGTTAAAAAGTACATACAAAAACAATAGCATACAGCTCAACACAAAAACAATAGCCTATAGCTCAATTATATATGTACACACACAAAAATACTCCCAAAGGACACATACCAAACTCACAATACAACATATTTCTGAGGAGGAGGTGGGATCCAGTGACCAGAGAAAACTGTAGCTTTATTTGTAATGTTTGATTTTTTTCCACAATAAGATTAAACAAACAGACTTCTTTTATAATTGAAAATAAAGTCCTTTCCAGTGTAAAAACGGGAATGGAGAACAAGCAGTCACAGTCAGTCACTCCTGGGGAATGGAGAATGAGCAGTCAGTCAGTCACTCCTGCAGCAGTGCACCGCTCCCATCAGGACACTCACTTCCTCTTGTACAAAGACATCCACAATAGCAGATCAGAGCTCAGAATAGGTCACCACGGCCATCCACGGATGTGACCAGTTCAGTCAGGATGGACTCAGTGGATGACACAGACCTTTACACACCTGCTGTCCATGCAGTGATATGACACCAACCAAGGAGAACGCAGAAGCAAATTCATCACCCATGACAAATACAAACGTGTGCATGAGAATACACAAAACGTGCAGCTAAGTGAGGGTAATCAAATGGACAGCGGTTGGACAATGGGCTAAAATTATCTTTTCTAAGTATTTCCATAATATTATAAAAGTAACCCTTTTAAAAACCTCGTTTACACAGTACAAATGCTCTACATTGATATTTCTCTTCACAATAAAGCAGATATGTTTATTCTTCCCAAGTGATCATTTCAAGAGCCTCCAGCAAGCACAGGCATCAGTGTGGCCCTCTATGTGCTCTGAGCAGGAGGACTGCAGCGCTGGCAGCCGGCCACGGCCCAATGTGGGATAAAAGAGTCCAGCAGCGTGGCAAGGTATGAGATCAACATATGAAAATGAGCCGTGTTTAGAGGCAGAGCTTGCAGAGAGCTAATATCGCGCCACTGCACTCCAGCCTGGGTGACAGAGCAAGACTCCATCTCAAACAAAAAAAAAAAGAAAATGTTTTATATAAACTACCAATGAAGAATATAAAAATGAAATTTCAAGAACAGTTCCAGGCCGGGCACAATGGCTCACTCCCATAATCCCAGCACTTTGGAAGGCCAAGGCAGGCAGATCACTAGAGGTTAGGAGTTCGAGACCAGCCTGGCCAACATGGTGAAGCCCCGCCACTACTAAAAATACAAAAAAATTAGCCGGGTGTGGTGGCGCGTGCCTGTAATCCCAGCTACTCAGGAGGCTGAGGCAGAAGAATCGCTTGAACCCGGGAGGTGGAGCTTGCAGTGAGCCGAGATTGTGCCACTGCACTCCAGCCTGGGCAACAGAGCAAGACTCCATCTAAATAAATAAATAAATAAATAAAAATTCCAAACTAAAAATGATACTAAAGAAACAAATTTATCAAAAGAAGTTCAAGCTTGTACAATGAAACTACAAAAAATACTTGAAATAAATTAAAGAAGTTTCAATTAAATAGAAAGACACCCCACGTTGAAGGATCAGAGACCACACCGTTAAGATGATGACATGATGACGTGCTCTGACGTTGTCTTTTCAGGCTACTATACCAAACTACCTTCCTGTGGGTGGCACAGACCCAACAGAAATTTATTTGTTTAAGCTCTGTAGGCTTGTAAATCCAAGATCAAGGTGCTGGCAAGTTGGGAGTGTGGCTGGGCTCTCGTTTCCGGGCTCATGGCCTGCCATCTTCTTGGTGTGTCCTCATGTGACGGGAAGGAGTCTCTCCCAAGCCTCTTTTCTAAGGCACTAATCCCATTCATGAAAACTCTGCCTCATGACATAAGCATCTCCCGAAAGCCTCCCCTGCTAACACTAACACCTTGGTGAGGTAGCATCTTAACATACTAATTGTTATTAATTCAGGCAACAGCACTACCTAAACTGACCCAATGCAGCCCCAAGTAAAATCTCAACTTGCTTGGCTGTTGTTCTTGTTGCCGAAAATGATAAGCTGATCCTAAAATTCATAAGGAAATTCAGAGGGTTCAGATTTCCAAAACAACCTGGAAAAAGAAGGATAAAGCTGGAGGACTCACACGTCCCTATTTCAAAACTTAATACACAGCTGTAATAATCAGAACAGTGTGTTACTGGCAAAAAGTCAGACATACACATCAATGGAATTGAATTATGAACCTAGAAATAAGCCCTTACCTTTACAGTATACTGATATTCGACAAGAACAGACCAGGAGTTTGACAAGGAAGAGCTTTCAATGGTGAAAGAATGGTCTCCAACAATGTTGCTGGGGCAACTGGACTACCACACGCAAAAGAATGAAGCTGAGGCAGGGCGCAGTGGCTCACGCCTGTAATCCCAGCACTTTGGGAGGCCGAGGCAGGCGGATCACGAGGTCAGGAGACCGAGACCATCCTGGCTAACACAGTGAAACCCCATCTCTACTAAAAATACAAAGAATTAGCTAGGTGTCGTGGCGGGTACCTGTAGTCCCAGCTACTCGGGAGACTGAGGCAGAAGAATGGTGTGGACCCAGGAGG
>NW_012117821.1:585942-609886 GCF_000951035.1 Colobus angolensis palliatus
AGCTACTCAGGAGGCTGAGGCAGGAGAATGGCGTAAACCCGGGAGGCGGAGCTTGCAGTGAGCTGAGATCCGGCCACTGCACTCCAGCCTGGGCGATAGAGCGAGACTCTGTCTCAAAAAATAAATAAATAAATAAATAAAAATAAATAAATAAATAAACTGCCTCGAAATAGATAAAAAACAAATATGAGATAAAACTATAAAACTCTTAGAAGAAAACACAGGGGTAAGTCTTCACAAGTTTGAGTTAGGCAGCGAATTCTTAAATTATGACACCAAAAGCACGAGCAACCAAAGAAAAAAACAGATAAACTGGACGTCATCAAAACTAAAAACATCTGTGCTGCAAAGGACACCATCAAGAAATAAAAAGACAAGGAACAAGAGAAAACACTTCCAAGTCATGTATCTGGTAAGGGCCCAGTATCTGGAAAATATAAAGGACTCTTCCAAGTCTGACACAGTGGCTCACACCTATAATCCAGCTAGTCAGGAGACTGAACTGGGAGTACCACCTGAGTCTAGGGGCTGGGGACCAGCCTGGGCAACACAGTGAGATCCCATGACTGACTGACTGACTAAATAAATAAATACTCTTACAACGCAATAAAAAGATAAATTTCAAAATGGGCAAAAGATCTGAATAAACATTTCTCCAAAGATATGCAAACAGCCAATAAATACATGAAAAGATGGCCGACATCATTCATTATGCATTACAGAAATGCCAGTCAAAACCATGATGACATACCACGGTGCTCCCACTAGGAGCTACAATCAACAAAATGGACAGTAAAAAGTGTTGGTGAGGAGCAGAGAAATCTGAACCCTCATGCACTGCTAACGGAAATGCAAAATGATGCAGTTACCATGAAAAACTGTTTGTCAGTTTGACCTCGGGAAGTTAAACACAGAATTACCACATGATCCAGCAATTCCGCTCCTAGGTGTACACCCCAAAGAACTGAAAACAGATACTTGCATGTACATGTTGGAAGCAGCACTATTCACAAGAGCCAAAAGACAGGAAAAAACTCATGTGCCCATGAACAGATGAATGGATAAACAAAACACAGTATATATCCAGGAATGGGTTCTGATACCTGCTACAACATGGATGAATCTTGAAAACCTTATGCTACATGACATAAGCCAGACACAAAAGGACAAACACTGTATAATTCCACTTACATGAAATACCGGGTTTAAGCAAATTCACAGACAAAAAGTCTATCTGGGGTTCCCAGGGGCTGGGATGAGGAAGGTAAGAGAAGTTACTGTTTAAGGGATACAGAGTTTCGGCTTGGGGTGATGAAAATGTTTTGGAAACAGACAATGATGATGGTTACAACGGCTGTTATACGACACTGTGAAGGTACTTAATGCCACTTAACAGCACACTTAGAAATGGTTAATGCCACTTAACAGCACACTCAGAAATGGTTAAAGTCATAAAATTTAAGTATATTTTATTACAATAAAAAAACCAGCAAGGGGAAAAAAGATTTAGAGGTATACAAATCAACCTTATAGATGCAATCATAAACTTCTTTAATTTGTGGCTATGAAACCAATGCAATTATTAGAAAGGACTCCTTTAAAAAGAAAAATACAATGTATATGCAACAATTAAAATCAGAAAATAACTTTCGTGGAGTAAAAAAACAGGACATAGCAAAATACCACATACATATTTTAAGCATACATATAAATTTTCTGATGTTGACTAGTTATATCATAATTCAGTAAAAGAATGGCTTTGTACGATGGGTGTGGTGGCACATGCCTATAATCCCAGCACTTTGGGAGGCTGAGGTGGAGATCACCTGAGCTCAGGAGTTCAAGAGCAGCCTCAGTAAAGTAGTAAAACCCTGTTTCTACCAAAAATAGAAAAAATTAGCCAGGCCTAGCGACACATACCTGTGGTCCCAGCTACTTGGGAGGCTAAGGCAGGAGGATCGCTTGAGCCTGGGAGGTGGAGGTTGCAGTGAGCCAAGATCGCACCACTGCACTCCAACGTGGGTGACAGAGTGAGACCCTATCTCAAAACAAAAACAAAACAACAACAACAACAACAAAGAATGGCTTTGTAGGAAATACACACTAACGTATTTAGGAATGAAGGGGCATCTAGGAGGTAACTTTCAAAGGGCTGAAGAAAAACATCTCATTTATCACACTTGCAACTTTTCTATTCAACTGAAATTACTTCAAAATAAAAACAGTTGGCTGGGCACAGTGGCTCACCGCTGTAATCTCAGCACTTTGGGAGGCCAAGGTGGGCAGACTGCTTGAGTCCAGGAGTTCAAGACCAGTCTGGGCAACATGTCAAAACCTTATCTCTACCAAAAATACAAAAATTAGCCAGGCGCGGTGGCGCATGCTCCTGCAGTCCCAGCTACTCAAGAGGCTGAAGTGGGAGAATTACCTGAGCCCTGGAGGTCGAGGCTACAGTGAGCCATGACTGCAACCACTGCACTCCAGCCTGGGTGACAGAGTGAGGCCCTGTCTCAAAAACAAGCAAAAACAGCAACAAAAAAAAACAGTTGATAGAAAAAAAATGAAATATATACAAAACAATATTATATTGCTGACGGGTTCAAGCATATCTCTAAAAAATTAACGCCAAGGATCTTGAAGGACATACATCAAACTCATCATAACACAAGCTGTGGGGTGGAGAGTGAGGGTAGGTGGGACATTCTGCTTGAATGGGATTTTGAAAAGATAAACTAGTATCATTGTAGGATTTCATTTTTTAATTTACGTAAAGGAAATTAATAGAGAAAAAATAAAAACCACGCAGAAGTCAATTCCTTTAACACTCACGTATGACCTTCCACACATTTTTCTGTGCAAATATGCTGATAAAGGTATAATTTACACATTTCATATAAATGAGATACTACACATACTGTTAGGCAACCACTTTTCCCTTAACCAATGTGAGCAAAAAAACCTACATCACAGCCAGTCATGGGGGCGCACCTGCAGTCTCAGCTGCTTGGGCCGGAGCCATGATGGTGCCACCACACTCCAGCCTGGGCAACGTAAAAAGGCCCCATCTCTATTATTAATTAATTCATATACACACACAGTCATTAAATGTTTGGAAGGTTACACACGAGTGTTAAAGGAATTGGCTTATGTGTAGTTTTTACTGCCCGCCCCCAGCCTTATTAATTCCGAGGCACCAGCAGAAATTCTCACTACTATTTAGCCTTATTGTAGCACCAAACAGCAGATCAGCTTTTACCTCAGGGACTTTGATCTCTTGTCTACAAAGGCCATTTTAACAAAGATTCAAATGAGTGTAATATATTCTGTCTCTGAGCTTGTATCCCATAGTAGCAGCTTTACTGATCTGATTTTAATAAAGTCTATTAAATGAGAATGCCTGTCAAACAGTGACCTAACTAATTCATGCAACAGTAAACCTATGTAACAGAAACACAAGTTTGGCTTTTATGCTTATTAATATAACTGAATCTAGTTGTGGAAAGAACTAGAAACTGAAAGAAAAGTGGTGTGCGAAAGCCCGGCGAATCCAGGGTTAAGGCCGGGGCACACAGGCCTTTCCACCTGCCTCCCAGTTCCACCTAGTGCAGGGTGTGGGCGCTCACTCGCACATGCAGGGCAGCCCCTGCAGGCAGCAGACCTGTTCACAGCTGGACTGGAGCTACTCATTGTCTTAGGGGCCCAGCACTGCCTGTCCAGTAACAGAAACCACATCCTTCCCCCGCTCTCCAGCCGTGGGGCCTGCGGGTCTCAGTGGAGCACTGAGCCTAACAGAGCAGCCGCCATCCTCAGGGGGTTCGATGTGAGGCCAGGGACAGCTCATGGACCACAGGGAAGGCGGCACACAGCAGTAAAGCCTCTCCAAGCTCCTTGTCATGTGAGGTGACAAGTGGCCTCTTTAGCAGAAGCTGATCTAAGCTGGTTTCTGCCATCTGGTGAACAGGCCCAGGGTCACACCTCTACCTCAAAGCATCCCGGCGACTAGCAAACTCAAGCACAGCCCTGCAACTCTGGCTGCCGGGGAGACGCTCACTACAGCAGCCTGAACTTAGCTAGTTCAGCCTACGTTCAGGCTAGTACAGGCTAAGATTTGAGAAAGATAAAAGTTCTCAATCAAAAAATGACTTCTTAGAAATCATAAATTTTCCATCAAAAATAATAAAATCAGTATTTCCTCACATAACACATAAAGGTTGGTACTGGGGGAAAAAAACAACAGTTCACTTGACATTTTTAACTTTTTGAGATTTTCAAGTACTTAATAAAACCCAAACCCAGTGGCTGCTTTATAAAGAGGACAGTTTTGGCCGGGTGTGGTGACTCACACCTGTAATCCCAGCACTCTGGGAGGCCGAGGCAGCGGATCACAAGGTCAGGAGATCGAGACCATCCTGCCTAACACGGTGAAAACCCGTCTCTACTAAAAATAAAAACTAGCCGGGCGAGGTGGTGGCGCCTGTAGTCCCAGCTACTGGGGAGGCTGAGCCAGGAGAATGGCGGGAACCCGGGAGGCGGAGGTTGCAGTGAGCCGAGATCGCGCCACTGCACTCCAGCCTGGGGGACAGAACGAGACTCCGCCTCAAGAAAAAAAAAAAAAAAAAGAGGATGGTTTCAATGTGACCAGAGCTTCCTGCATCAGTGACCCACCTCACACTTATATACCAGACCCACTGCAAACTTTCCAGGGAGTGAATAAGCACAAGGTCTCACCACACAAACACCTGCGGGGACACATGGACTTAGCAAAAGTCAGATCTGCTCAAAATACAGGAGGGAAAAGCAGAATGAGTGCGTGCGATCCAGAGGTGCAGGGGAGACTTGGGTGCCTCGGCACCGGCCATGCCTCATGGGAAACTGGAGACAGGAGAGAAAGTGGACGGGTGTGGGAGGTATCCTGGGGACAAAGGAGGCCTGTGAAGGTGTCAGGAAAGCAAACACACGTGACCTGGACAAGTAGGGAAATTAGGAAATACCAAGGCAGTGGATACTTCTGAATTGGTGGAGAGAAAAAAACAATGTATTCTGCTACTACAAATAACGAAGGAATTTTAGTCGAAGCAGTTTTGTACTGTTTTTGTATCAATAATATATTAAGCCAAGTTCCTCAGGAACTATAATTACATATTTTATAGGCCAGAAGAATCTGTAGGATGTGTAATGCAGATACTACAAAATTTAAGCAAAATCCTGGGGCCTGGAGCTGAATACAATTCTTAGGGTTCCAATGTCATCCCTGCATGCTCAGGTGCTGGTTATAGATACATGGCAAAAACACTGAAAATGTGGCAGATTCCATCACCTGCCCCAGCAGGACAGCTCCCTGGGGACAGAGAGCTGAACCACGCGGCTGTCCCTCCTTTCTTGCTTGTAGTTCTCAAGAAAAACTGTCCAGCATGCTGGGAATGCAACACCCTGGGATAAGGAGCAGCTGCGAGTGGCCTGGGCTCTGCTCCCGCCCCTCCCACAACAGGGTGTCCTAAAACTCAGGCCAGCGGGTCAGGTGGCCCCGAGTATAAAACCCAGAATAGAGAGCACTTTTGGGGTCTCCCAACTGCAGTACCACATGGGGCACACACAGATATGCAGACAAGACCCCGTCCACCCTGGGCGCTCTCCTGAGCCTTGGAGGCCAGATCACCACGAGCCCCACCGTCCCCTCCTCATCTGTGAGTGACGAGCCTGCTTCACACAACTCGCACACAAGTGTCCGGCCTCACCAGTCTCATGCAACGGCCCTGGTGTGGTGTGCAGAGCAGCTTGGGGTTAGGGTCCGCACAGGTGGTGCCCCGTGCACAGTCCACCTTCTTTGCATAGCCCCACACTGAGGTCCCTCTGGAAGACTGCAGTATCTAATTTCCAACTACCTTCTGCCATGGCTGCTAAGAAAATATGGTGCAGGACCATCTCACAAGGGACAAACAGTACTGATGAAAAACACTGGTATCTCACACAGAATGTGAACAGTACGATCTCTACCTTTTTTCATGGATTATTCCTTCTGGTAAATCTATACATAATTTATTTCCATGCAAATTATGACCTACTTGATAATTGTTTTTTTGAGACAGAGTCTGGCTCTGTCGCCCAGGCTGGAGTTCAGTGGCCCAATTTCAGCTCACTGCAACCTCCGTCTCCCAGGTTCAAGTGATTCTCCTGCCTCAGCCTCCCAAGTAGCTGGGATTACAGGCGTGCATCACCATGCCCGGCTAATTTTGTATTTTTAGTAGAGACGGGGTTTTTCCATGTTGGCCAGGCTGATCTTGAACTCCTGGCCTCAAGTGATCCACCCGCCTCGGCCTCCCAAAGTGCTGGGATTATGGGCGTGAGCCAGTGCACCTGGTCCCACTTGATGCTTTTAATAGCATAAGCAAATAAAAAAAAAAAATCCACAAGACTTTAATGTAGAAACAGGAATACAATACAAGATACAGATACAAGATAAAGGGGCACTGCACATCAGCAGGAAGGGAGAATAATAAAACACTCACTGAGACCCTGAGGTGCTGGGAGGAGAAGGCCATCAGCATTGCAGATCAATGAATGAAAGAATCGTAAAACAATAAATCACAGAAACAGCAGGAAAAATACCTGACAGCCCTGAAACAAGGAACTCCTGATTCTAAGCATAATACCAAGGCCAGAAATCACAGAGGAAAAGCTTTACAGATTTAAATACCAAAATATTTCAAATATTTATGTGGTAAAAATGAATGAATAAACTTTCAAACACAGAAAAAAATATCCGATGTATTTGGTTAAGTACAGTAGCTTTACTTACTCTTAACTCTATAAGGAAAAAACTACAAATCAGTTTTTTTAAAAAAAGACAACATAAAAACAGGCAAATGAATTAAAGAGGCATTCCCAAATGGCCAACAGACATATAGGAAAATGCTCAGCCCCATCAGTGCTCATGAATTAGTAAGAAGAGGAGGAAATACCTCCCAGCGCCTTCTGTGAGAACAGCATTACACAGAAAACAAAGGGAACTCCACGTCAGTCCTCTCACAGCCTCAGTAACCCCTAACAAAACATCAGCAAATGAATGCAACCACTTGTCAAGAGGATGCCACACTGAGGACCACCAAGACATATCACCCCAGGTGCAAGGCTGCTGGAACCTGAAGACCAATCGCAGCAGTCCTCTGATCCGTGGATCTGCCACAGCTTCAGTTACCCACAGTCAACCACAGTCCAAAAATATCAAATAAAAAATTCCAGAAATAAACAACTTCTCAGGTCGGGCACAGTGGCTCACGCCTGTAATACCAGCACAGGCGGGCAGATCACGAAGTCAGGAGTTCAAGACCAGCCTGGCTAAAATGGTGAAACCCCGTCTCTACTAAAAGCACAAAACTTAGCCGGGTGCGGTGGTGGGCACCTGTAATCCCAGCTACTCAGGAGGCTGAGGCAGGAGAATCACCTGAACCCAGTTGGTGGAGGTTGCAGTGAGCCAAGATCGCCACTGCACTCCAGCCTGGGCGACACAGCGAGACTCTGTCTCAAAAAAAAATAAATAAAATAAAATAAATAAACAACTTCTCAGTTTTCAGCTGCACACTGCTCTGAGTAGCATGCTACCTCTCACACTGCCCCATCAGTCCTGCCCGGGATGTGAGTCCTCTCTGTCCCCATGTCCATCCTGTACCCACTGTCCATCAGCTCCCTCATCAGATCACAAGGCGACAACGACTGAGTAGAGTGCGGTATATTTTTCCGGGGGTGGGGGGGACATTTCTATAAACTTTTACTGTGCCTAATTTATAAACGAAACTTTACCATCGGTATATGTGTCTAAGAGAAAACCTGGTATATAGAGAGTTCAGTACTATCTGTGATTTCAGGCATCAGCCAGGGATCTCAGAAGGCACTGTCCCAGGTGAAGGGGGCTACTGCAACGCAGCGACACAGGAACACCAGACAGAACGCCCACGGCTGCACGCAGGACGCTGACATGGACAGAAGGACAGAAGACACACGATCGTGACAACGGAGGGAGAAAAAACATTTCACAAAATTATTTCACAATAAAAAGTTCAACCTGATAAAGGATATCTATGAAAATCTTGTGGTTAATAACTTACTCAGCAGCGTTACGGTGCAAGGCTTAATGCTTCCCCACAGCGACCAGGAAAAGCCATGGAGGTGCCACTTCCACAGCCTTCAGACACTGTGTTGGGGGCACTAGCAGTGTCATCAGGAGAGAAAAAAACCAAATAACAAGAAACAAAAATGGCCCATAATCTTACCACCAACAGTAAATATCTTAGTATATCCCTTACAGACTTTTTATATTAATTGGTTATATAATACACTGGTTTTTAATCTATTTTTCCACTAAACCTGATTAAGATTTTGATAATACAATTTTTTTTTTTTTTTTGAGACGGAGTCTCGCTCTGTCGCCCAGGCTGGAGTGCAGTAGCGTGATCTTGGCTCACTGCAAGCTCCGCCTCCCAGGTTCAAGCAATTCTCCTGCCTCAGCCTCACGAGCAGCTGGGACTACAGGTGCCTATCACCTCCCCGGCTAATTTTTTTTTTTTGGATTTTTAGTAGAGACGAGGTTTCACCGTGTTGGCCAGGATGGTCTCAATCTCCTGATCCACCTGCCTCCCAAGGTCCTAGGATTACAGGTGTGAGTCACCGCGCCCAGCTGACAACACTATTTTTTTAAGATACACAACAGTGTTGTGTTATATAGTAACAGCACAATCCACCCAACCAACTCTTTTTGTCAATTAAAAACACCACTGGGGCTGACTCTGTGTACACCCTTCATTAAGAATGTCTAGTCCTGGCTAACACCATGAAACCCAATCTCTACTAAAAATACAACAAATTAGGCAGGCGAGGTGGTGGGCACCTGTAGTCCCAGCTACAGGGAGGCTGAGGCAGGAGAATGGCGCGAACCCGGGAGGCAGAGCTTGCAGTGAGCCGAGATCGTGCCACTGCACTCCAGCCTGAGCAACAGGGCAAGACTCCGTCTCAAAAAAAAAAAAAAAGCATGTCCAGTCCGGCAAGTCCTGGTGGCTCCTGCCTATAATCCCAGCACCTCAGGAGGACGAGGTAGGCAGACCCCTGGAGTCCAAGAGTTCAAGACCAGCCTGGGCAAAATGGCAAAACCCGTCTCTACAAAAAAATACAAAAATTAGCCAGGCATGGCGCCACACGCTGTAATCCCAGCTACTTGGGAGGCTTGAGGCAGGAGGTGGAGATTGCAGTGAGCAGGGATTGCGCCACTGTACTCCAGCCTGGGCAACAGAGTGAGACTCTGTTTCAAAAACGAAAAAAAGGCCAGGCGTGGTGGCTCATGCCTGTAATCCCAGCACTTTGGGAAGTTGAAACAGGTGGATCACCTGAGGTCAGCAGCTCAAGACCAGCCTGGCCAACATGGTGAAACCCTGTCTCTACTAAAAGTACAAAATTAGCCGGGTGTGGTGGTGGGAGCCTGTAATAATCCCAGCTATTTGGGAGGCTGAGGCAGGAGAATCACTTGAACCTGGGAGGCAGGGGTTGCAGTGAGCCAAGATCGCACCACTGCACTCCAGCCTGGGTGACAGAGCAAGACTCCATCTCAAAAATAATAAAAAATTAAAATAAATTTAAAAAGTAAAAAAGAGAAAATGAACATCATTACTCATGCTCCCTCACACCAACCCCTCCTACCGGCCACCAAATTCTATGCCTCCTAAATATTCCATCAAATTCCACTGCTACCTTCTTATTTTAAGCCACATTATTCCTCAAGTCAGTGGTAATAGGAATAATCTAGCAACTCATTTTCTAATTCCAGTCTCTCCCCTTTTCAGTCTAGCATCTATTCTGCAGTTAAAATTATCTTTCTAAAATTGTGACCTTACCATCATCTTCTTTAAAAATTCAGTGGCTTCCCACTGCCCATGGAATCAAGTTCACACTTCATGACAAGGCACAGAAGGAGCTGCAGCAATCTAGGCCAGGCGTGCGGCCCCCGGGCCAAATCCAGCCCAGCCTGCTTTCTTCCTTCCCACAAGCTAAGAATGAATTTTTTTTTTAATTTTTTAAGTTGTAAAAATAAAAAAGAATATGCATCAGAGACCTTATGCGGCCCACAACCCACATACCTGGTCCTTTACAGAAGTTTGCGGATTTCTAACCTAGCCCAACGATTTTCAGGTCAGAAATCCTACGTACCAGTCATGCCGAGCTACTTAAAATTCCAGCAGCAGTATGGCCCAGACCATCACCCTTCCCCCTGCTTCCCGCGACTCTCCAACTATGCAGCGAGCTTTCTGGGCTCAGATGGCCCTTGCAGCTCATCACGGGCTGCCCTGTGGTGACCCACACAAGGCTGCCTCCCACTTACAGAAGAAGCCCTATTCACCTTTGCAACCCCGGCACCTAGCATGGGCACAAAATACGTATTCTACAACTACTGCAAGAATATACTTTAAGATGATGATTAAATACAAATGGCAGGTCTCACACACCAGGAGGTGAGTCGTACAATCGTAGGCAGACTGCAGGAGGCAAGCCACAGCTACCTGGACTTGCTCTTCAAGACTGGACAGAACACAAAGAAAGAGCGCTGGAGCCAAGAGTCGGGGCATCTGGGGACACTGGCCAACAGTGAGATTCTCCGTCAGCCTGCAGAGTGTGGGAGAGCCAGAAAAGGGGACAGAATTCTGAGAGATTTACTGTGGGTTTAATTTATATCATGTTGGTGTTCTTTGATAGGTGCCAGTGAAGAGCACAATCCTGCTTAATGTCTTTCGGCCCCTGGAATTTGGTCTCAGAACAGGGCTCGATGGAGAGGTTGGCCCTCAGGAGCCCTGGTGCAGGTGCGTCACGCATGCAGCCCCCCTTGCCCCGTCACTGCCTCGTAAACGGCAGCATGTGTTATGGTACTGGTCTTCCAAGCTCGCTGTGCTCCAGGCCCTGTGAGGAATGACTTGGTGTTTTAGAACGTCTCCCTGCCCACCCCGGATCTCCCCACTGCCTCTCTCCACTAACTGTATTTCAACCAGAGTGTGAAAAAAGCAGCTTTAGCGGTCAGCACCTGTCTGGGCCTCCTGGGCTCTATTTTCCAAGACAACAGATTGTCCTGTCCCCGACCAAGGCCTCAGCCCCCAGGCTCCAGAGAACAGTGCAGCCCAAGGAGGGACCCACAGACCCCCAGAAACCCCTAGTATTGGCTCTGGGAGGCTAAGTAACATGTCAATCCATAGAGATGCTATGTTTTAATCTTACTATATTCATAGGAATGTTTTCATTTTCTATCTTTTCAATTCATACATACTCTCACACAATTACCACCATGAAATGACGGGCCTTAACATTTTTCTAATGTGAGAAACAAGTTTTGAGGACACTGAAGAACACTGGCAGCCCCGGCCAGAGACTCCCTGGGGGCAGGGCCAGTGCCAGGCAGGGCAGCAGCGCAGTTTGGCCGGGAGTTGTCTGGTATAAAGCACAGGCTGGGAGTGCGGGTCTGAGGGAGGACACAGACGTGACCCCCACACACTCCCTGGCGCATTCTCCGGGCTGGAGCTTCATGCTGCCTTCAGCTCAGCCGCCAAGGACACTGCAGCTGGACACGGCTGCCCTGCCTCCCAGGACACCCATCTCCTCTTCTGAACAACATGAGACATCAAAAATAAGGCTGTACAGAACTTACACATCATGAAAAAAAGAGAAGCCTATTTCTTTTTTTCAGATCAGAAAAGTAACTTGAGCAACAGTGCTACCAGAAATACAACAAACATAAAAGCAGCAGTCGAGAGTGGGAAGGGACCATAAACCCCTGGGGGTGTGGCCCAGGCCAGCTCTGAGCACCACCAGGCACCCAGACTAGCACACAGGTAAGGGGTGTCCAATAAACACCTGCTGGGAGCCTCCCACACACTCTAGGATGTCACTCTAAGATGAGACAACCCTGATGCAAAAGGAAGGTAAGGTTCTTTGCTAAGCACTTCAAAGCAGAATCATCTTAAACTGGCAAAAAAAAAAGCAACCCGTATAAAACTGTGGTTCCTTCGTTCTCAAGCTATGTCCAGCCCGGCGTCAGCCTTTGGACTTAGAACAAAGGCACCACCTTGTGGTTAGAAGTGTAAATGCAGACTACATGCAGAAAACCGCAAGATACAGTAATATTAATAAATTCTCTGCAATCAGAAAAGTTCCTGGTCTATAGAACACCACATTCCTACTCATGTCAGAGATTCCTTTTTAAATGTCTCCACCACACTGCTCTGTAATACGATTGAGACAGCATGGGAAAACAAACACACATTCATAGCTGAATTTCATTCAAAATCCCCATGTTGATAAAAAGACAGTAAAACCTAAGGAGTTGACTATTTTGAAGGATGTGACACAAAAATGTGAAACTTATCCCCAATCAGAATGTCAGCTCTATGAGAGGCAGACACTGGCTGGCTGGTTGGTTCACTGACGTACTGCGGCAGGCGCTTTGGTTTATGGTAAAACAGCAATTCCCAAACTTTTCATTCTCAGGACCACGCCACAGTCTAAACAGTACCGAGCACCCCAAAGAGATTTTGTTCACGAGTTATCAGAATGGTACCAAGTTAGTTTGACCGCGTCAAACTCCCTTTACAAAAAAAATAAACCTATTACGTGTTAACATAAAATAATTTTATGAAAATGAACTATTCTTAAACAAAAAAAAAAGGAGACAAAAGTGATGTGGTTTTTACATTTGTGCACATACCTTTTCCAGTCAGCAGAGCCAGATGTTTGCACGGCCTGCCGCACGCCCTCTGTGGCACCATCACACACCTCGTGCCTGACACTCAGCACAGAATGAGAGTGAAAGGTAAATAATTCCTTCTGTACGTAGCTGGAGCCCTGGAAGAATCCTGGGGTCTCTGCACTGTCATGTCTGCTGGACAGGAAGTGCTGGGGGAGCTTCACTGAGTGGAGGTTGAAGGAGCGCAGCATGAACACAAGGACTAAGGGGCCACGGCCTCTGCGCAGCCACGTGTGGGGGCAAGGCCTGGGCCACAGCACGCAGGGTTGGGGTCCTTATTTCATCAGGATTCCAAGTAGAGGATTCAGGCCCAGGCGGGGTGGCTGATGCCTGTGACTCCAGCACTTTGGAAAGCCAAGGCTGTGGAAAGCTTGAACGCAGGGGTTCAAGCTCATCCTGGGCAACACCACAAAACCCCGCCTCTACAAAACCCTGCCTCTACAAAACACACCCCAAAAATCAGCTGGGCATGGGGGACACGCCTGCAGCCGCAGCTACTTGAGAGGCTGAGGTGGGAGAATAGCTTGCGCCCGAGAAGCAGAGGGGTTGCAATGAGCCAAGGTCACGCAACTGCACTCCAGCCTGGACGACAAAGCGAGACTCTGTCTCCAAAAAAAAAAAGAAGAAAAAAGAAAAGGACTCAGCTCTTCGGGTCTCTGGGTCGCTTTGTTTTCACACCTTCCCTTCAGGTTCTTACTATATATATATATATTTTTTTTTTTTTTTTTTTTTTTTTTGAGACGGAGTCTCGCTCTGTCGCCCAGGCTGGAGTGCAGTGGCCGGATCTCAGCTCACTGCAAGCTCCGCCTCCCGGGTTTACACCATTCTCCCGCCTCAGCCTCCCGAGTAGCTGGGACTACAGGCGCCCGCCACCTCACCCGGCTAGTTTTTTGTATTTTTTTAGTAGAGACGGGGTTTCACAGTGTTAGCCAGGATGGTCTCGATCTCCTGACCTCGTGATCCGCCCGTCTCAGCCTCCCAAAGTGCTGGGATTACAGGCTTGAGTTACCGCGTCCGGCCTATATATTTTTAAGTGATACGCATTAATCACAGGAATTAAGTTATATATAAATGAGGGTTTCCATTAATTTTTTCTTATGGTAAAGCTAATACACGTTCTCTGTAAAATTATTATATTACAAGAGATACAAAATCACTGGCAATCCCACAATTCAGAAATAACCAAGTTAACTTTTTATATTTGTATATTTCCTTCTGCCTTTTTCTTACACTGAATGAAAAAAAGTTAACAATTTCAGCTCACTTATTAGCTGTAAAAGGGCTAACAGAATAATTATACAGGAAAACACTAACTATAGGCAAGACACCCTCACTGATCTGTAAGTCAAGCACACAGGGGCCCGGAAAGGTTCAGAGTTCTGACACAGCTCACGGCCTGGGACAGCCCTCTGTTATGTTCAAGCACGTGCACAGCGGCTTACCCTGTAACGAGAGTCATACAACAGTGGATGATGACAAAGCCAAGCCAAGACCCACAGGCCACAGGGTGTGGTCACAAGAGGTAGGGCAGCACGAAAGGGAAAAGGTAGCCTGCACTCCAAGAAAGTCCTCCCAGAATGAAGATGGTGGCAAAGGCAAGTGGACAGAAGATGGAAAGGCAGCTCCAGCTCCTCCTTCCCCTGGACACAGGCCCCAGGACAGCACCAAACCCAGCTAGACCCCAGGGAGGATGCAAAAGGAGGACAGGCAGACAGGCCAGTAGGAACAGGGCCTCAGTGAGGACTGACTGGCTCCCTGGGCTGCTGTGCTGCAGACCTGCCCCCAGAGGGACAGGTGGCCAGGGAAACCAGTCAGAAGAGGGAGGTGCAGGTGGGAGACTGAGGAAGTCAGAAGGCAGAAGCACCTGCAAGAAGGGCAAAGAGGAGGGAGGCAGATGGGAAGCCATAAAGGGAGCAGGAGACGGAGCTCGCATGTGGGCGCAGGACACTGGAGTCAGAGGCTGAGCTGCACCCAGCACCAGGGGGAGGAGGGAGGACGGGAGACAGAACTCGCACGTGGGCACAGGACACCAGAGTCAGAGAGGCTGAGCTGCACCCAGCACTGGGGGGAGGGGCAGGATAGTAAGGCCCAAGGACGAAGCGAGGGCACTACCGGGTCAGGGCAGGAGACGGGACCAGCCAAGGGAGGAAGGCTGACAGAGACCTTACAGGATGGTTTTGTTGCCCTGGGGGTGGAGGTGCAAGGTCTGACTAAGGATCTAAGAGAATGGGGGAGGATGCACACACCATGGAAAAAACACAAATCTTCGGAGGAGTTTGGCGCAAAGAAGGGCAAAGAACTGACGTGAAGCTGGTGGGAAGCAGGATCAAGAAAAGCTTTTTTCAGCCCAGGCGCAGTGGCTCACGCCTGTAATCCCAGCATTTTGGGAGGGCAAGGCAGGCGGATCACTTGAGGCCAAGAGTTCGAGACCAGCCTGGCTGACAAGGTGAAACCTCATCTCTACTAAAAATACAAAAACATTAGCTAGGCATGGTGGCACACACCTGTAAACCCAGCTACTGGGGAGGCTGAGGCAGGAGAATCGCTTGAACCCGGGCAGCAGAGGTTGCAGAGCTGAGATTGTGCCACTGCACTCCAGCCTGGGCGACACAGCGAGACTCTGTCTCCAAAAAAAGAAAAGAAAAGAAAAGCTTTTTGGCCCAGGCATCATGGCTCACCTGTAATATCAGCACTTCCAGAGGCCCAGATGGGAGGATCACTTAAGGCCAGTAGTTCAAGAACAGCCTGGACAAACACACGGAGACCCTGTCTTTTTTTTTTTTTTTAAAGAAGAGAGAGAAAAAACAAAAGCAAAGCTTTTTTCACATGGAGACGGAAGTTTGTAGGAGAGCAAAAAGTGAAGGTCGGGGAGGGCCCAGGGAAGAGCTGCTGGTGCAGCTGGGGCCCTGGGCGGGCAGTGGGTGGAGTGGGTGAGTGCATGTGGAGGGCATCTTTCCAGGGGTCCTCAGTCTGTTCTTGAAGCAGGAGGCCAGGACCCAGCAAGCTATAAGAACTGGGCAAGAAGGGCTCAGGGTGCGAGAGGGAAGACATGAAGGATACATCAAGAACCTACTTCTCAGCTGGGCGTGGTGGCTCACACCTGTAATCTCAGCACTTTGAGAGGCCGAGGCAGGCGGATCACTTGAGGTCAGGAGTTCAAGACCAACCTAGCCAACATGGAGAAATCCTGTCTCCATTAAAATTCAAAAATTAGCTGGGCGTGGTGGTGGACGCCTGTAATCCCACCTACTGGGGAGGCTGAGGCAGAGGTTGCAGTGAGCCAAGAACGCACTACTGCACTCACTCCAGCCGCCTGGGCAACAAGAGGGAAATTACATCTCAAAAAAAAAAAAAGAACCTACTTCTCAGCGGGGCATCAGGGCTCACGCCTGTAATCCCAGCACTCTGGGAGGCAGAGGCAGGTGGACTGCTTGAGGCCAGGAGTTCAAGACCAGCCTGGGCAACATAGCAAGACCCTGTCTCTAATTAAATAAAAAAACAAAATACGAAAAGCCTACTTCTCACCCTGCTCCAGCCACAGCATCCCCTGCTTTGGCTGCCGCACAGCCTCTCAGCTGATCTCCCTGATGTCACCTCCTACAGGACGGCAGCCTGTGGGAGACGTCGCGGAACCACCACCCTGCCTGAGGCTTGTTGCCCACTCAGCCCATGTCTAACAGCCCTACAGCCATCCACTCCCCTTCAGAGCCTTTGCCCTGGCTTTAATCTCGACCCAGAATTCACCCCTCACCTCCTTTAAGTCTCTAGCAAATGCCACTTCCACGTAAGCAACAACAAACATAAATAAATAGGACTTCCATCAAAACTAAAGACTTGTGATTCACTATCAAAAACATGAAAAGACAACTCACAAAATGGGAAAAAAATATTTGCAAATCACTACCTGATATGGGACTTGTATCCGTAATACAAAAAGAACTCTTACAACAATTTAAAAAAATTTTTATTAGGCAAAAGATCTGAATAGACATTTCTCCAAAGAACATATATATGGCCAACAAGCACAGAAGACGCTCAACATGACTAATCACCCGAGAAATGCAAATCAAAGCCACAATGAGGCAGGGGCGGTGGCTTAACGCCTGTAATCCCAACACTTTGGGAGGCCAAGGCGGGCGGATCACTTGAGGTCAGGAGTTCAAGACCAGCCTGGCCAACAGAGTGATATCCCATCTCTACCAAAAATATAAAAATTAAGGCCAGTATGGTGGCTCACAGTTGTAATCCCAGGACTTTGGGAGGCCAAGGCAGGCGGATCACCTGAGGTTGGGAGTTAGAGACCAGCCTGACCAACATGGAAAAACCCCATCTCTACCAAAAATGCAAAATTAGCCAGGCGTGGTGCCGCACGCCTGCATTCCCAGCTACTCGGGAGGCTGAGTCCTCTTGAACTCAAGAGGTAGAAGTTATAGTGAGCCAAGATCGTGCCACCACACTCCACTCTGGGTGACAGAGCAAGACTCCAACTCAAAAAAAAATAAAATAAAAGCCACAATGAGACCCACTCCACACCCCACCCACTAGAATGGCCATAATCACAAAGACAGACAACAGCAAGTGTTGGTGAGGATGTGGGGAAACTGGAACCCTGTGCAGTGCTGGTGGAAAAAGAGAATGGTACAGCTACCACTGAAAACATGTTGGCAGAGCCAGGCGCGGTGGCTCACACCTGTAATCCCAGCACTTTGGGAGGCCGAGGCGGGCGAATCACAAGGTGAAGAGATGGAGACCATCCTGGCCAACATGGTGAAACCCCGTCTCTACTAAAAATACAAAAATTAGCCAGGCGTGGTGGCGCGTGCCTGTAGTCCCTGCTACTCAGGAGGCTGACGCACGAGAATGGCTCAAACCTTGGAGGGAGAGGTTGCAGTGAGCCGAGATCGCACCACTGCACTCCAGCCTGGGCGACAGAGCAAGACTCCACCTCAAAAAAAAGAAAAAGAAAACAACTTGGCATTTCCTCCAACACTTAAAACAGTCACCATATGAGCCAATTATCCCACTCCCAGGATATCCAAAGAAATCAAAACACAGGTCCACACGAAAACTCATACATGAATGTTCATGGCAGCATTGTCCATAACAGCAAAAAAAAAAAAAAAAAAGGAAAACGACCCAACTGTCCATCAGCGGCATCTTCCCCGTGGAGTGTCAACTGTCCATCAGTGGCACCCCCCCCCCCCGTGGAGCACCAACTGTCCATCAGTGGCACCTCCCCCATGGAGCGTCAACTGTCCATCAGTGGCACCTCCTCCGTGGAGCACCAACTGTCCATCAGTGGCACCCCCCCATGGAGCGCCAACTGTCCATCAGTGGCATACCCATCCAGTGGAGCATTACTCAGCTGTAAAAAGGAATGTGCTGCTGATACATGCTACACCACGGCCACGGGTGAGCCCTGAAAACACTAAGTTAAGTGAAAGAGGCCAGGCACGAGAGACAACAGAGCAGGCAAATCCACAGGGAAGGAAAGCAGATGAGTGGTGGCCAGGGGCTGGGTGGGGTGCTGGGGGCACAGGAAGGAACTGCTAACGGTAAAAGGTTTCTTTTCAGGATGATACAAATGTTCTGGATTTCTGTCTACAAATATACTCAAGTTTCTGGATTAGTAGTTCTGGTATATAGTGAATCATTAATATACGATGGTCGGTGGATGAATAGATGGATGTGGACAGGTGAATGGATGAGTCGGTGGGTAAATAAATGGATGGGTGGGTGGTGAGGTGGATGGTAGACAGTAGGGTTGGTAAGTGTATGTGACAGGTGGTGGGTGGGTGAATGGTGGATGGGTGAATAGAAGGGAGAGTTAGGAGAATGGAGGGGAGGAAGAAAACAGGAGGAGAAGGAAGCAAGGATTTCTCTTCTAGCAGGATCCCGCGTGTCCAGGTCAGTCAGACTCTCTGGGGCAGACAGCTCCATCATGCTGACGGCCTGGCACCCGAAGCCATCAGCTCTCCTTGTCTTCTCTATCAGCGCATCCCTTCGTCCCTTAGTCTTCCTTCACCTACTTCTGCCTCCCCACTGGTCCTGCCTCTTCTCCAAGGCAGAAAGGAAGAAACGTGTTCTGCAAACGTCTATGAAGGAGCAGGAGCTTCCCCTTCGCAACACTCTCACTTTTCTTCTTGTAGAAGGTACAGTCCCTCTCAGAGGTCCTGTGCCACCTGCCACAATCCTAAAAGGTAACTTACCCTGAAGGCAAGGATAATTTGGATAGACTCTCTTCTGGATTCCATGAAACCAAATAAGCAGCATATATTCTAAGACAAATTCCTGTAAGATTTCAGATGTCAAAATGGCCAGACCCATGTGAGAAGCAGCACAACAGCACACCTTTCCTCCCCGAGTTCCCTAAAAACACAATGCTTTCACTGCAGAAATCTTTATTTCAAGAAAACACACCAAAACTTTTACTTTACTTAAATCAACTTTTTCTCTTTGATTATTTATTATTTTGTCCCCTATGTGCAGTGCTTCAAGCAGAAGCCAGAAATCTCTAATGCTAAAATCCACCACCACCCCATCTCTAAAATTATCTTCAAATAAAAAACAAATGTCTACTTAAGCTACAGCCTCCTGGGTCCTGTTTTCCCCATGTCCAGCCTCTGCCCGTGCCCCAGGGCTGCAGTCACACACCTGCTGCCCATCTCCTTCAAGCCACCCTATCCAAGCGCGGGAAGGAGGGGGAGGAGGAGTAGAGTAAGGCCAGAACCAGCTCATACCTGACCTCCACATGGTCTGGAGAAATGGCTCCTAGAAAAGTACATTTTCAACTCCAAAGAGATGAGAACAAACAATCTCTAAGAGTTGAGCTAACCCAGGTGGAGCTGCTAACATTAACCACCGTTAAAATTTACATCACAGGTGTTCAAAAACATTCCTGCATCAGCACATTTGCATACCTGGTTAAATAGTTCCTCTCAGAAACACTACCCAAAACAGTGCCAATTTCCAGTGCACAGCATCCCACAGACGCCACTGCTGCTGGGGACACGTGAGCGATGGCACTGCCTGGGCTCACTGAGTGGCCTCCACCGCGATTCAAGGGCAGGGACAAAGGAACGCCCTATTGTTCCCTCGTCCTCCTCATGCTGTGCGCTGAGCTGGAGTTTCCTCAGAGCTAGGAGAGAAGCCTACCATCCCCCACCCTTTTGTTCGAAGAATACGGTTCTAGAACAGGCAGCTATGAACCAATCTGCTCTAATCCTGTTATTTACAATTAATTAATTAATTAAAACACAGCCCTCCTCACTAGGTCTCTCCCCAAGATGTGCCCAGCACTTGCTTGAGCAACGTCTTATTTTCTGTGGAATTGCTTAGAAAATCCAAGTGGAGACTCTGCTGCCTCTCTACCCTCCTCACCATTCCACGGAAAATGGAGTCTCCCAATGAACACGCAGACAGGATCATCATACAGCCCACACGTGTGGACGGGGACGACACAGGCTCTGAGGGGGAGACTGTGTTCCCAGCTCTCCTGATGAGTGGTCAATGCCATTCTCACATCCCGGGCGGACAGATTTCCCTTTCTGCAGCCTGCATGGCAAAGAGCCAGCTGCACAGTGGCACGGGCAGCCTTGCCCTGCACAGCCTGGCCTCGGGTCCCAGGCCCCTGCTCACCTGGCTGGCAGTGTCGTCCCTTCCCAGCCTCACTCCCTCCACCACTGAGGCTGCCATGGGGGCAGGTAGGAGAATAAAACAGGAAAACACTGCTAGTCAGCAAAAAAGTTCACGCACGCTCTTTATAAAGGTTCAAACGAGAAAAAGTCCTGGTTTATCATCAGCATAACTGAAAAAGGTCAGAGTTCCTCCTGCTACCAGCAAATGCGGAACGGGCTCGAGCTGTTCTCAGAACCCTCAGCTGGAGGGCACTTCCCGTCTCACTCCCAAGAAAGCGCATGTGGTGGCGACCAGAGAGCAAAACAGGGTGATTCTGGCAGGGAAGGAGCACGGAGAACAAGGAGGTGTGCCCACCATCGCAGCAAGCATCCCTGCTCTGCAGGCCCTGACCTGGGCCTAGACGCACCAATGTAAAAGAAAGAGGGATTAAGCAAAGGAAAAAAAGTACCAAATACCACATCTCTTGCTTGTACCCCAACACTTTTTTCCTCCTGTCTTAGTGCAATTGTTGACTGCGGCCAACTGCAGAGAAATCGCAGTAGCCCAGCTCGGCGGCTCCCTCTGAAGGCTCCACGCACTGGGCATGCTCCAGAGCCATCTCACGAAATGGAGGCTGCCCCAGCGGCAGGATTCCAGAGCTGCACGCGGCCGCCCAGGCACCTCCAGGCCTCCTTGCAAGCAGTTTAAACCCTGGCATTCACAACCATTTGAAAACAATCAGAGTTCTCGGATGGAAACCGTTTAACCAGACATTTATTGTTTCACCCTAAAATGTGAAGGGTTCTTCCACAGAAACCATCAACATAGCTCATCCCAAAAGCAATCACTGCTCGGAGGGCCTCTCGGGATTCACTCTACTGAAAAAACACTAACCAAAACCTAGACGTGGAATCTGGCGACCAGCCCTGTCACAGGAACTCAACTCACAGAGATGTTTTACCTCTAGGCCAAGAGCCCACAACATGACCGTGGGCAGGAAAGCAAATGGAAAACACCAGCTCGCAATGCCCACCTCCCACCAGAGCTCCCGTCCCACGGCCAAGCATACCAGGGTGGGTCTCAGGGCAACGCTTCTGCCACAGGAGTAGCTCCAGGACGCACCTGCCCGGCACAGGCTCAGCGCAGCAGCCCCCCCACACACTCAGGCTGCTCCCAAACATCACCTCCCGTGTCCACCCCAGCTCCAAATTTCTCACAGGGAGAGACCCTTATACAGCTATGCCAGCTCTCCAATCAAGACCAAGTTGTAGCTCTTAATACAAAACAATAAATATCTGAAGTCCTTTTTCCATAAAAATAGGGAATATTTTTTAAAATAGTGTATTCAGGTTCCATGCAAACTGCAAACTAAAAGCACAAATATTATTTTCTATTTTTAAGGTCACATGACAGTAAATAATACTAACCCTTCTCTATAAATGCTATTCTATAACTCCCACACTTTCTGGTACAATATCAGTGTTGACTGCCCAAGAGTTGCAAAGTGGGTGGTCCAACGGAGCTGGGCCGGCAAGCTGTGCTTACCAGCCAGGGAGGAGACGCGCCAACAAAACACCAAGTCCGAAAAGCAATGCAAGTGATTCCTCTTTAAGTACACAGCTTCCACCCAGCCAAGAGCAAACAACCCCGACACGGGACTCCAAGTTCAAATGCAGAAAACACAATGTCAACAGATCCATCTTAAGGCAACAGAGCATGGTCATTTACAAACCTATCTGCAGCCTGCACAGAAACAGAAGAGAATCCTGCCCTCCACCTCGGCTCCCTCTCCCATATGGACAAAGAACAGAGAAGGCAAACTAAGGGAAATAAATGCATATGACTAATAAAAACAAATGCAACTGAAAATACATTTAAAGCAACAAAGACACCATTTTTCCACTTATTGAATTGGCAAAACAAAAAAAAAAGTAAAGTCTGTTAATAAGAGTATCGGGCCAGGCGCAATGGCTCACACCTGTAATCCCAGCACTGTGGGAGGCGGAGGGGGCAGATCGCCTGAGCTCAGGAGTTTGAGACCAGCCTGGCCAACATGGTGAAACCCAGTCTCCACTAAAAATACAAAAATTAGCCGAGCGTGGTGGCGGGCGCCTGTAATCCCAGCTACTCAGGAGACTGAGGTTGCAGTGAGCAGAGATCACACCACTGCACTCCAGCCTGGATGACAGAGCAAGACTCAGTCTCCAAAAAAAAAAAAAAGAAAAAAAATAGAGAGTATGGATAAACAGGCAATTCTCATTTCATGAAATCTCTCTGGGGGCAACTTGGCAATAGTTATCAAATTTTAAAGACAAATATACCACCAGGCTCAGTGGCATGCACCTGTAGTCCCAGCTACTTAGGAGACTGGGGCAGGAGGACCACTTGAGCCCAGGAGTCCAAGGCCAGCCTGGGCCACACAACAAGAACTCCATCTCTTAAAGCAAAAAACAGTACATACCCCCTGGTTGAGCAGTTCTCCATTGGTAGTATAATTTTACTTATATAAAATCTGTAAAATATATAATCTGTAAGATAAATTTTTGCAGAAATTATGCATATATTATGTAGTGCTTGTTATAATACACAGTACGTATAATACTAATAATGGTATATGTGTAGCTTGCTCTACAGATATACTAGCAAAAGTTCCCCAGATCACAGGGAACAAGGACATGCATTCAGCCTTCTCTCCAGGTGAGAGGGTCTGAGTGCCCACCCACAGAAGGCTAGTTATAGACACTGTTACTCCCCTACAAGGGAATATCCAAAAGCTCTCGCAGAGGGTAAGAAAAGGCCGGTGTGCTCGCATGGGAAATCACAGTGGCCACAGGGAGGGCAGAACAGGGTGTCTACGATACCAAGACTCGTGTAAGAGAACAGAAAGATGCTGGTATGTGCACAACCATCTTTCTGGAAGGAATCGTGAGAAATTATTAATAGTGTGACATGTTTAAGTAAGATTAAGAGCAGAAAGGGAGATGGGAAGTCTTTTACTCTGCACTATGCACCTTTTCTTACTCTTGAGCTTATGTTACTTTTTCTTTCTCCTTGTGGACCTCAAGTGTGCCGAGGATTCTGAGCAACCCACTCGAGCACGCAGGACGCTGCCACCACTGCTCCACGCTGCTCTTCACCTGGTCAGCTATTTTTCATCACGCAGTGAGCATCCATTAACCCACCACTCACAGCAAAAACTAGGATCTTGTCAAGATTCGATACCTAACCAGCATATGGCCCTCACCACCCCATCACTGCTGCCTCTTCCCGCTCAAGCCAACTATCAGAACAAGACCCATAGCTGTAGCTTCAAAGAAGAAAGTCCCCAAATTAACAGGCTAACAGCAAATCCATCTAAAGAAGGTACAAATGAACACCAAAATAAATTCAAAGAAAGGGACAGGAAAGAGATACTAAAATGAATGGATATTTATACTATAAACATAGGTTAAAAATTCCAGGCTGGGGCTGGGCGCGGTGGCTCACACCTGTATTATCAACACTTTGGGAGGCCGAGGCAGGTGGATCACCTGAGGTCAGCAGTTCGAGACCAGCCTG
>NW_012117821.1:610559-611096 GCF_000951035.1 Colobus angolensis palliatus
GGCGCGGTGGCTCAAGCCTGTAATCCCAGCACTTTGGGAGGCCGAGGCGGGCGGATCACAAGGTCAGGAGATCGAGACCACCGGGCGTGGTGGCTCAAGCCTGTAATCCCAGCACTTTGGGAGGCCGTGATGGGTGGCTTGCCTGAGCCAAGGAGTTCAAGACCAGCCTGGGCAACACTGAGAAACCCCATCTCTACAAAAAATACAAAAATTAGCTGGGGATTGTGGTGTGCGCCTGTAATCCCAGCTACTTAGGAAGCTGAGGTGGGAGGATCACTTAAACTCAAGAGGCAGAGGTTGCGGTGAGCTGAGATCTCAACACTGTACTCCAGCCTGGGTGACAGAGGAAATCTGTCCAGAAAAAAAAAAAAAAAACAACTAAACAAAAATATCAGCAATTTGAATTCAACCGTGTGTAAAACATATATATATATATACTATCAGCAGATATTGTTGGGTGTGTAACTCACCACATTAATAGATTTCTTGGCCAGGCGCAGTGGCTCATGCCTGTAATCCCATCACTTTGGGAGGAAG
>NW_012117821.1:615901-619905 GCF_000951035.1 Colobus angolensis palliatus
AACAGCGAGCTGCTGTAATTACAGAGCAGGCATCACTTACGATGGCATCAGAGAATCATCAGTCATCTAGGAATAAACCTGCAAAAGATGGCAAGACCTCTACAGGAAAAATTTAAAAATTTCATAGAAATATTTCTTAAAAACTAAAAGAAGACAGAAATATACTATGCTCACAAACAGGAAGACATATTGTGAAGACGTAGATTCACACAAAATTGATCCATAGATTCAGTGCAATTCCAATTAATATCCAACAAGATTTTTCACGAAATCTTAGGATTCTAGAGTTAATATTGAAGAATAAATGGCCAAAAATATCCAGAACGCCACTGCACTCCAGCCTGGCCAAGACAGGGAGAGCCTGTCTCCAAAAAAACAGAAACAAAACAGCAACTCCCACATGTTTGAACTGTGGGATACGGTATGTCAGGCTGACGAAGAAAGAAGGACTTGTTCAATGCCTAAAGCTAGGAAAAAATGATTATACACATGAAGAAAGATGGGGAAAAAAAATTTTCTGAGACAGGGTCTGGCTCTGTAACCCTGGCTAGAGGGCAGTGGTGCAATCTCAGCTCCCAGGCTCCAGTGATCCTCCCACCTCAGCCTCCCTTATTAGCTGGGACCACAGGCACATGCCCCCATGCCCGGCTAATATTTGTATTTTTTGTAGAGATGGTGTCTCACTTTGTTGCCCAGGCTGGTCTCGAGCTCCTGAGCTCAAGCGATTCTCCTGCCAGCCTCCCAAGGTGCTAAGACTGCAGGTGTGAGCCACCACACCCACACATGAAGAAAGATGAAATTGAATCCCTACTTCACATGATTTACGTTAAAAAAAGAAAACTCTCAATCACAGAAGAGTAAGAAATTACATGCCAAAAACAAAACCTCGGCTAAGCACTGCATACCTAGGTAAATACATTTTGGACTGTAAGGTAAAGAAAAGTCTCTTAAAATACAAAAGGGGGCCAAGCGCAGTGGCTCACATCTGTAATCCCCGCACTGGAGAGGGCCAGGTGGGCAGATCACTTGAGCCCACAAATTTGAGACCAGCCTGGGCAACATAGAGAAACCTCGTCTCTGCAAAAAATTCAAAAATTAGCCAGGCGTGGTGGTACATGCCTATGGTCCCAGCTACTCGGGAAGCTGAGGTGGCAGAATCACATAGGCAGGGGAGGTCGAGGCTGCAGTGAACCATGAGTGCACCACTGCACTCCAGCCTGGGCAACAGAGACTGTCTCAAAAAAAAAAGTAAAAAGGGACCCAGGTGTGGTGGCACACACTTTCATTCCCAGCTACTTGAAAGGCTGAGGTGAGAGCAAAGGAGTTCAAGTCCAGCCTGGGTAACATAGCAAGACCCTGTCTCTAAAAATAATCAATTAATTAATTAATTTTAGAAATACATAAAGGACGGTCAAACTAGGAGAACATACTCATAATACACAGAAACAACAAAAAATTAAGAATATACAAAGAACTGCAAAATAATAAGCACAAACCACGAAAAAACGGGCAAAGGACATCTACAGACGTTTCACAGAAAGGGAAACACATCCAGCCAAGTACCACACTGCAGACGTTCAACATTAGTAAGAGAATAAGAAAAACCAAAACTAAGAAAAATACATTATGTTTTGGGAGGAAAACAATAGAATAAGATCTAGTATTTGATAGCACAACAAACATAACCTATTTAGATGTTCAACATTACTAAGAAAAATAAGAAAAACCAAGTAAAATGATAATGAGATGCCATTTTACACACACATTCAATGGACACAAAATCACGGAAAGAGGATGTGGGCTCGCAGGATGTCTGCAATGGTTCAGCAGTTCCACTCCAGCCCAAGAGAAGAGGCAACCACAGAAGTGTTCCTGGGCTGGCGCAGTGGCTCACGCCTATAATCCCAGCACTTCAGGAGGCTGAGGTGTGAGGATCCCCTGAGGTCAAAAGCTTGAGACCAGCCTGGGCAACACAGTGAGACCTTGTTTCTACAAACACACATACAGACATTTTTTTAAATAAGCCATGCGTGGTGGTATGCACCTACAGTCCCAGCTACTCAGGAGGGTGAGGTGGGAAAATCGCTTGAGCCTGGGAAGTTGAAGCTGCAGTGACCAAAGGCTGCACCCACTGAACACCAGCCTGGGCTACAGGGCAAGACCCTGTCTCAAAACACAGAAAAAATCCTTTTTCTACGCCATTTTATAAAAAGCCACTAAAAGGCCAGGCGCGGTGGCTCAAGCCTGTAATCCCAGCACTTTGGGAGGCCGTGATGGGCGGATCACGAGGTCAGGAGATCAAGCCCATCCTGGCTAACACGGTGAAACCCCATCTCTATTAAAAATACAAAAACAAAAACTAGCCGGGCGAGGTGGCGGGCGCCTGTAGTCCCAGCTGCTCGGGAGGCTGAGGCAGGAGAATGGCGTGAACCCGGGAGGCGGAGCTTACAGTGAGCTGAGATCCGGCCACTGCACTCCAGTCTGGGCGACAGAGCCAGACTCCGTCTCAAAAAAAAAAAAAAAGCCATCAAAAAAAACAAAAGATAATTGCAGATGATAAATAAATCCAGGTAAAGGGACAGAACCACAGGAGAAGCTACCTGAGATACAAGAACCAGGGAGGGCAGTTCTGAAGTCTGAAAAAGACCATTCTGGGCTGGGTGCAGTGGCTCCTGCTTGTAATCCCAGCATTTCGGGAGGCTGAGGCAGGTGGATCACTTGAGCTCAGGCGTTCGACACCAGCCAGGCCACCATGGTGAAACCCCATCTCTACTAAAAATACAACAACTAACCGGGCGTGGTGGCATGTGCCTGTAATCCCAGCTACTCAGGAGGCTGAGGCACGAGAATTACTTGAACCCAGGAGGCGGAGGCTGCAGCGAGACAAGGTCCCGCCACGGCACTCCAGCCTGGGTGACAAGCGAGACTCCATCTCGGGGACGGGGGGCGACCATTCTGGATAGAAAGAACCACGACTGACAGAAGGAGAATTAAAGAAGAAGGTAAAACACGGTGCACAGGCACAATGAGGTAGTATTCAGCCATGAACAGAATGAGACCCCGGCATCCGCAACAACAAGGATGGAACTGGAGGTCGCTGTGTTAAGTGAAAACAGCCAGGCGCGGAAAGACAAACTTCACACGCTCTCACTTATTTGTGGGAGCTAAAAATTAAAACACCTGAACCGATGGAGATGGTAGAGAATAGAAAGATGTCTAGGGGCTATCACTTGTAGAAGCGGTATAAAATAAATTTAAAAAAGGATGGTTTCCAGAGGTTCGGAAGGGTAGTGGAGTGGAGGTAGGCAGTGGGAGTAGAAACGGTTAGTAACAAAAAAATGGAATAACAAAATAGATAACAAAAAAATAGACAAAGAACTAGTATTTGATAGCACAACAAAGTGACTAGAGTCAACAATAATTTATTGTACATCTTAAAATAACTAAAAGAGTAGAACTGCATGGTCTGTAAAACAGGATAAATGCTTGAGGTGATGGACACGCCAATTACTCTGGTGTGACTGTTATGTACCGTATGCTTGTATCAAAATATCTCATGTACCCCATAAATAAATACGCCTATTACGTACCCACAAAAATTGAAAATAAAAAATTTTTATTAAAAAAAAACGCAGCCAGGTGCACTGGCTCCCACCTACAACCCCAGCACCCTGGGAAGCCGACTTCCACTCAAACCACCACCCTCTCATTCTAACAACCCCAACAGCCTCTCACCTCACCTGCCCTACCCTGCAGCCAACTCAACACTGCCACAAGAACGACCTGTGGAAACAGAAGCCACATTCTGCCACTCCTCTGCTCAGAATCTTCCAGTGGTCCCTCTAAGAGCAGCCTGTGAGACAAGCACCCTCTCCAGCTGAGCGGGCTGCCCACGCCTCGCTCCCGCTGTTCCTCAAGACCCCACGCCTCGCTCCCGCTGCTTCCTCAAGACCCCACGCCTCGCTCCCGCTGCTTCCTCAAGACCCCACGCCTCGCTCCCGCTG
>NW_012117821.1:619955-626891 GCF_000951035.1 Colobus angolensis palliatus
TCCCGCTGCTTCCTCAAGACCCCACGCCTCGCTCCCGCTGCTTCCTCAAGACCCCACGCCTCGCTCCCGCTGCTTCCTCGAGACTGCAAACCACACGCTCCCCACACCACTGCCCATGTGCCCTTCCTTGTCTACACTGGCCGTGACACACCAGTTTCGTCTGCTACGCCCCCCAGACCACAGCACGGAGCAGGTACCCTGCACTTCCAGGATGAACAGACAAAAGTAAAAGGGTGGCCGGGCATGGTGGCTCACACCTGTCATCCCAGCACTTTGGGAGGCTGAGGTGGGCAAATCACTTAAGGCCTAGAGTTCAAGACCAGCCTGGCCAAAATGGTGAAATCCCATCTCTACTAAAAATACAAAAATTAGCCAGACGTGGTGGCACACACCTGTAATCCCAGCGACTTGGGGGCTGAGGCAGGAGAATCGCATGAACCTGGGAGACAGAGGTTGCAGTGAGCCAAGATGGCGCCACTGCACTCCAGCCTAGGGACACAGCGAGACTCTGAATTAAAATTTTTTTAAAAATGGAAGGGCATCCAGCAGTGGGTGAGAAGCAGGGAGAGGCACAGCAGCTGGCCCTTGGACACATGTCTCTGCCTCCTAGGGGTACACTTGTCCCCTGGACACATGCCCCTGCCTCCAGCCCACAGCCCGGGCCCAGCCTGGGCACAAGGCAATCAAGAAAGCAAAGCTCAGCATGGGCACTGTGCCTCTAGATAGATCCGCACAGGGCCAGGAGCCTGTGTTTCTTAGGAAGACAATAGTTAACAGGAAACTTCGAAATCTAAGTGTCATCACTCTAACCCAAAATTTCCCGTTTCCTTCTAGTATCTCTTCACAGCTATACATTTTTGTTTTTGTCTTTGTTTTTGAGATGGAGTCTCACTCTGTCGCCCAGGCTGGAGTGCAATGGTGCAAACTCAGCTCACTGCAACCTCCACATCCCAGGTTCAAGTGACTCTCCTGCCTCAGCCTCCCGAGTAGCTGGGTTTATAGGCGCACACCACCGTGCCCAGCTAATTTTTATAATTTTAGTAGAGATGAGGTCTCACCATGTTGGCCAGGCTGGTCTCCAACTCCTGACCTCAGGTGATCAGTCCACCTCAGCCTCTGAAAGTGCTGGGATTATAGGCGTGAGCCACTGCATCCAGTCATATACATTTTATATGGTTATGAGCTATATAAATAATTTTTCCCTTGAATATTCCTACGTCTTCATATTCTTCAGTTATCACATGAATGGCAGTGCATTTCATAGAGTAGATAGACCATAAAGTATTAAAACATTTTTAAATCACTGATAATCAGTTTATCATTACTTTAAAACAGTGGTCCCCAGTCTTTTTGGCACCAGGGACTGGTTTCGTGGAAGATGATTTTTCCAAGGACAGAAGGTGGGGAGGGTAGTTCAGGAAGACACGGTTCCACCTCAGATCTTCAGGCACCAGATTCTCATAAGGAGTGTGCGGCCTAGATCCTTCGCATGTGCAGTTCACCCACACAGGAGGGTTCTCGCTCCTAGGAGAGTCTAATCCCACTGCTCATCTGACAGGCGGGGCTCAGGCAGGGACGCTCAACTCAACGCCTGCCGCTCAGGTCCTGCTGGGTGGCCCAGTTCCTAATGGGCCACTGACCAGCACTCCGTGGCCTGGGGATTGGGGACCCCCACTTAAAAAACACTATGAGCATCTTCATGTAAATGATAACTACTGTGAACTCATTCATTATCTTCAACAGCACTGAGTGACACTGAATATATGCAACGTATTTTATTTTCCTCATTGAGGAAAACTCCATAGGTAAGATTACTGGGTCCATTCACGGGTAACAATAGTTCTGGTCTGCTGGCAATAAGGAAGTCTTTTTTAAGCAGCCTCTACCAGCGAGAATGCCAGTGTAGTGCTTGAAAACAGTTAACAGTCAGGCGCAGTGGTTTACGCCTGTAATCCCAGCACTTTGGGAGGCTGAGGTGGGCAGAACACCTGAGGTCAGGAGTTCGAGACCAGACTGGCCAAAATGGTCAAATGCCGTCTCTACTAAAAATACAAAATAAAAAAAAAATTAGCCAAGCGTAGTGGCGCATGCCCGTAGTCCCAGCTACCTGGGAGGCTGAGGCAGGAGACTCACTTGAACCCAGGAGGCAGGGGTTGCAGTGAGCCAAGATCATGCCATTGCACTCCAGCCTGGGTGACAAGAGCAAAACTCAAGTCTCAAAAAGAAAAAAAGAAAAGAAAGGAAAAAACAGTTAACCACCTGGTACCTTCCTGCTGCAGTTCCTGAATACCAAGGTCCTTGACACCACCTCTGCTGTCCACACTGGCCTGTCTAAGCCACAAGCATCAGCATCCCAGCTTGGCTGCACCCCACCACCTGGCCCAAACTCTGACCATCCTGTGGGCTCAGAACCACGTGCACCGTTCACTTCCCTGTTCAGCGCTAACATGCTTCTCCTGGTGTCTGTCCAGACAATGCCATGTTCTGGGGCATGGCAGGCCCAGCCTTTACTCAAGCCTTCAGGCATATGCTGCCTCCCCAGCCACCCTCTCCAGTCTGGCCCACCTCACTGGGCCCCAGCTGGCTTCTTTGCAGAAACTAACAGGATGACCTAAAATTCATATGGAAACTTAAGAGACCCAGAATAGCCAAAACAATCTGGAAAAAGAACAAACTTGGAGGACTCAGACCTCTCCATTTCAAAACTTACAACAGGCCGGGCGCGGTGGCTCAAGCCTGTAATCCCAGCACTTTGGGAGACCGAGACGGGCGGATCACGAGGTCAGGAGATCGACACCATCCTGGCTAACACGGTGAAACCCCGTCTCTACTAAAAAAATACAAAAAACTAGCTGGGCGAGGTGGCGGGCGCCTATAGTCCCAGCTACTCGGGAGGCTGAGGCAAGAGAATGGCGTAAACCCGGGAGGCGGAGCTTGCAGTGAGCTGAGATCCGGCCACTGCACTCCAGCCCGGGCGGCAGAGAGAGACTCCGTCTCAAAAAAAAAAAAAAAAACTTACAACAAAGGTAAAATCATCATGACACTGGTACTGGCCTAAGGAACAACATCTGATCAATGGAACATAATTGAGAGTTCAGAAACAGACTCACATACTTACGGTCAATTAATTTTTCTTTTTCTTTTTTGGGGGGGGAGAGGGTAGGGGCTGGGGGATGGGGTCCCGCTCTGTCGCCCAGGCTGGAGTGCAGTGGTGTCAACTCAGCTCAATGCAACCTCCACCTCCCATGTCCAAGCGATTCTTCTGCCTCAGCCTTTTGAACAGCTGGGATTACAGGCACCCACCACCACATCAGGCTACGTTTTGTATTTTTAGTAGAGATGGGGTTTCGCCATGTTGGCCAAGCTGGTCTCGCACTCCTGACCTCAAGTGATCCACCCACCTCGGCCTCCCAAAGTGCTGGGATTACAGGCGTGAGCCACTGTGCCCGGCCTATGGTCAAGTAATTTTCCAATTAAGCCATGAAGACCATTCAATAAAAGGAGAATCTTTTCAGCAAACAGTGCTAGGACAACGGGAGAGCCATATGCGAACATGTGAAGATGGACCCTGCTTCACACCATATACAAGAAGCAGAGGGAGCTGCTGCTCAGCAGTGGGGACACTTTCTAAGAAACGCATCAAGAAGGAGAAGTCCCAATACTGGCACTGTCCAACTTGCTGAAAATCACTTTGCTTGTTTTATGTACCAGGAAAAATTAGAAAATTGGCTGGGGGCGGCGACTCACGCCTGGAATCCCAGCACTCTGGGAGGCAGAGGAGGGCGGATCAAGGTCAGGAGTTCAAGACCAGCCTGGCCAACACGGAGAAACCCCATCTCTACTAAAAATACAAAATCAGCTGGGCGTGGTGGCGCATGCCTGTCATCCCAGCTACTCAGGAGGCTGAGGCGGGAGAACCGCTTGAAGCCGGGAGGCGGAGGTTGCAGTGAGCCGAGATCGCATCACTGCACTCCAGCCTCGGCAACAAGAGCGAAACTCTGTCTCAAAGAAAAAAAAAAGAGAGAGAGAAAATCAAGCCCTTAGTCTTCCTGTGTGCCAGGCACTGTCTCAGGTGCTTCATGCAATCGTGCATCACTCAACTACGAGGATACTTTCTGGGAAATTCAACGTTAAGCAGCTTTACTGTTCTGTGAACATCACAGACTGAACTCACACAAACCTAGATGCCTGCTACACACCGAGGCTGTGGGGCAGAGCCTATTCTATTACTCCTGGGCTACAAACCTATGCAGCATGTAACCGCGTTGAATACTGCAGGCAACAGGAATACAATGGTAAGTATTTGCATATATAAACATATCTAAGCATAGAAAAGGTACAATAAAAATACAGTATAAAAAATTTAAAAGTGCCCTGTATGGGGCACTTACCATGAATGCAGCTTGCAGGACTGGAACTCGAAGTTGCTCTGGGTGACTGAGTGAGTAGTGAATGAATGTGAAGGCCTAGGACATTACTATACACTACTGCAGGCTTTATAAACACTGTACACGTAGGCTACACCATCTACGGCCAGGCACGGTGACTCCCACCTGTAATCCCAGCACTCTGGGAGGCCGAAGCGGATGGATCACCTGAGGTCAAGAGTTCGAGACCAACCTGGCCAACATGTTGAAACCTCGTCTCTACTAAAAATATAGAAAAGTTAGCCGGGTGTGGTGGCAGGTGTCTGTAATCCCAGCTACTCCGGAGACTGAGGCAGGAAAGTTGCTTGAACCTGGGAGGGAGAGGTTGCAGTGAGCTGAGAGCACACCACTGCACTCCAGTCTGGGCAACAAGAGCAAAACTCCATCTCAAAAAAAAAAAATTTAATTTCTTAAACTTTTTGGTTAAAAACTAAGATACACTAGCCAGGCGCAGTGGCTCACGCCTGTAATCCCAACATTCTGGGAGGCCAAGGTGAATCACCTGAGGTCAGGAGTTCAAGACCAGCCTAGCCAACATGGCAAAACCCTGTCTCTACTAAAAATAAAAAAAAGTAGCTGGGCTAGGTGGTACACACCTATAATCCCTGCTAGAAGGCTGAGGCAGAAGTATTGCTCCAACCCAGGAGTTGTAGTGAGCCAAGATGGCGCCACTGCACTCCGGCCTGGGCGATAAGAGTGAGACTGTCTCAAACAAAAAAAAAAAAACTAAAACACACTGGCCAGGCATTGTGGCTCACACCTGTAATCCCAGCACTTTGGGTGGCCAAGGCAGGAAGACCACTTCAGCCTGGCTTGGGCAACATAGCAAGACCTCATCTCCACAAAAAAAAAATTAACTAAAACACAAACATACACATTAGCCGAGGCCCACACAGGGTCAGGATCATCCATATTACTGTCTTCCACCTCCACATCTTGTCCCCTAGAAGATCTTCAGAGGCACTAACATGCACGGAGCTGTCATCTCCTATAATAACAGCGTCTTCTAGATGCCTCCTGAAGGACCTGCCTGAGACTGTTTTACAGTTAACTTTTTTTAAAATAAGTAGGAGTACACTCTATAATAATGGTAAAAAGTAGCACAGAATAGTAACTACATACACCAGTAACAAGAGTTTACCATTATCATCAAGCATTAGGTACTGCGCATAACTGTATGTGCTAGACTTTTATATAACTGAGAGCAGAGTAGGTTTGTTTACCTGAGCAGGACACGTAATGCCTATTGCTAGAGTTTTAGGATGCCCTGGGCAATAGGAACTTTTCGGTTCCACTATAATCTTTTTTTTTTTTTTTCCTTGAGACGGTGTCTCGCTCTGTCACTCAGGCTGGGGTGCAGTGACACAATCTCGGCTCACTGCAACTTCTACTTCCCAGGTTCAAGCAGTTCTCCTGCCTCAGCCTCCCAAGTAACTGGGATTACAAGTGTGTGCCAACATGCCCAGATAATTTTTTGTATTTTTATTTTTGTCAGGATTTCACCATGTTAGCCAGGCTGGTCTTGAACTCCTGACCTCAAGTCATCCACCTGCCTCAGCCTCCCTCCCACAGTGCTGGGATTACAAGCATGAGCCACCACACCTGGCCAGCTCCATTATAATCTTACTGGACCATCATCTTACATGTTGTCCATCACTGACAGAAACATCATTCTGTGGCCTGGGACTATAATTCAAAATAGATCAAAGATCTAAATAAAAGAGCTAAAACTGTAAAACTCATAGAAGAAAACAAGCACAAATCTTCACAACCCTGAATTTCAAAAGTGTTCCTAAAATAGGACAAAAAGGCACAAGCAACAAGGAAAAAAGGGATAAACAGACTTCATCAAAATTAAAAATGTTTGTGCTTCAAAGAATACTGTCAAGAAAGTGAAAACATAACCCACAAAATGGGAAAAAATATTTACAAGTCCTGTATCTGTCTGGGTGCAGTGGCTCACACCCATAATCCCAGCACTTTGGGAGGTTCCAGTTTTTCCTTATCGTCAACACTTGTTATTTTTTGTCTTGTTTTTTTGAGACAGGGTCTCACTCTGTCACCTACCCAGGCTGGAGTGCAGTGGTGCAGTCACAGCTTACTGCAGCCTCAAACTCCCAGACTCAGGTGATCCTCCCACCTCAGCCTCCTGAGCAGCTGGAACCACGGGTATGCACACGCTCATATTCATATGGGGGTGGGAAGATCGCTTGAGCCCAGGAGTTCAACCAGCCTGATCAACACAGTGGGATCCTGTCTGCACAAAAAATTAAAAAACCAAAAATTAGCCAGGTGTGGTGACATGTGCCTGTGGCCCTGGCTACTTGGGGGTGCTGAATTAGGAGGATCACTTGAGTCCAGGAGGTTGAGGCTGCAGTGAGCTGTGATCATCCCACTGCACTCCAACCTAGGCAACAGAGTGCAACTGTCTCAAAAAAAAGAAAAGAAAGGAAAACCCCTCATGCGGTGCCACAAAGCCCTGCCTGGACACTTAGAAGGCTTCCCTCAG
>NW_012117821.1:627048-627715 GCF_000951035.1 Colobus angolensis palliatus
CCAACCTAGGCAACAGAGTGCAACTGTCTCAAAAAAAAAAAAAAAAGTGGGAGGTCCTATATCTGATAAAGGACTTAACTCTATAATATATAAAGAACATCTACAACTCATTAATAAAAAAAAAAAATTAAAATGGGCAAAAAACCTAAACAGGTATTTCTACAAAGATATACAAATGGCCAATAACAACATGAAAAGATGCTCAATATCATTAGTCATCAGCAACATGCAAATCAAAACCACAATGTGATACTACTTCACACTCCCTAGTTTGGCTATAATTTTAAAAATAACAGCTGGGCATGGCACACCTGTAATTACACATCTGTAATCCCAGCACTTTGGGAGGCCAAGGTGAGCCAATCGCTTGAGCCCAGGAGTTTGAGAATAGCCTAGGCAACATGATGAAACTCCATTCTAAAAAAATTTTTTAAATTAGCTGGCATTGTGGCCCACACCTGTGTAGTTCTAACTATTAAGGAGGCTAAAGCAGGAAGATCACTTGGGCCTAGGAGTTTGAGGCTGCAGTGAGCTGTGACTGCACCACTGTACTCCAGCCTGGGTGACAGGGTGAGTGAGACCTTGTCTCAAAAAAAAAAACAGGGCCGGGCGCGGTGGCTCAAGCCTGTAATCCCAGCACTTTGGGAGGCCGAGACGGGCGGATCAC
>NW_012117821.1:629520-631189 GCF_000951035.1 Colobus angolensis palliatus
CAAGCTCCGCCTCCTGGGTTTACGCCATTCTCCTGCCTCAGCCTCCCAAGTAGCTGGGACTACAGGTGCCCGCCACCTCGCCCAGTTAGTTTTTCGTATTTTTTAGTAGAGACGGGGTTTCACCGTGTTAGCCAGGATGGTCTCGATCTCCTGACCTTGTGACCCGCCCATCTCAGCCTCCCAAAGTGCTGGGATTACAGGCTTGAGCCACTGCGCCTGGCTGGGAGAACACTATTTCTGAAGTCACGGGTGGATCTGAATTTCGGAAGACACTACTCAACCCACTGCTACTCAGTTTCCCCAGTGATGAAGCTCAAGCACGATACCACAACCAGGATCAGCCTGGCTTTTTGGGTGGAAAATGGGTAAGATGGACACCGCATAAGCAGAAAAACTAGGAAGACCAGTTAAAGTGACTGCTACAATCCAAGCAAGGCACTGTGGTGGCTTGGATCCAACAGTGAGGCCATTAGAGGGAGAGTAGTCAGAGAAATGGGACCTGCTCTGAGGATGAGGCTGACAGGGTCTTCTGATGAACCAGCTGAATTTGAGAGGGGGAGGCAGGACTAAGAATGATTCCTTGTTGGCATTTTTACAGACATAAAGGATAAGTTTTTACATTAACTTGGGAGAACTAACATGTTTATGATGTCCAAGAACAACAAATGTATTTCCACAGTTCAAGTCTTCTGTTCCAAGTGCTTGAATGCCCAGGCTAGAGTGCAGTGTTGTGATCACTGCTCACTGCAACCTCGACCTCTTGGTGACACTCGCCTCAGCCTCCCAGGTAGCTGGGACCACAGGCATGAGGTACCACGCCCACCTAATTTCTGTTTGTTTGTTTGTTTTTTGAGAGAAGGAGTCTCTCTGTGTTGCCCAGGCTGGTCTCAAACTTCTGGGCCCAAGCAGTCCTCCCACCTCAGCCTCCCAAAGTACTGGATTATAGGCATGAACCACCACAACCCAGCTGGCTATTGACTTAATGTATCAATTTTATATCCAGTTCCTTACTGAATTTCACTGTCTGTGTTTTAACGTTGACTCTCTTGGGTTTTCCAGGTATAGTTCATTTCATCTAGGTGTTCAGATTTAATTGCCGAGGATTATACAATATGGTCTCTTACGATTTTGCTCCCAAACTGTATATTGCTTGAAGGGCTCCCACTGGCCGTATCAGAATAATTTGAGTTTCAAAAGGCTAAAATGGTGAAAATAGCTTCTAACACATTTAATAAGTACAAATTCATTACCACAGGAGCCATTCTATAGTAAAACCAAAAAAATATGAAAGGGGAAAGAAAGCTCTACTTTGAGAAAAGTATCAACGAACAAATGGGGAAGGAAGGACAGACAGAGTGGTTTCCCAGCATACAGTCAACGTAAAGAGTACGAATTTTCTAAAGAAAAAGAAAGCGATGGAAAGAGTCCACAGATGCAGCCGGGTGAGGTGGCTCACGCCTATAATCCCAGCACTTTGGGAGGCCGAGGTGGGTGGATTGCCTGAGCTCAGGAGTTTGAAACCAGCCTGGGCAACACAGTGAAACTCCGTCTCTACTAAAAATACAAAAAAATTAGCTGGGTGTGGTGGCACATGCGCGTAATCCCAGCTACTCAGAAGGCTGAGACGGGAGAATCACTTGAACCTGGGAGGCAGAGGTTGCAGTGAGCC
>NW_012117821.1:632197-634610 GCF_000951035.1 Colobus angolensis palliatus
AAAAAAATTGGGGGCCAGGCACGGTGGCTCACGCCTGTAATCCCAGCACTTTGGGAGGCCGAGGTGGAGTTCAGGACCAGCCTGGCCAACTTGGCGAAACTCCGTCTCTACTAAAAATACAAAAATTAGCCAGGCATGGTGGCGGGCGCCTGTAATCCCAACTACTTAGGAAGCGGAGGCAGGAGAACTGCTTGAACCGTGGAGTTGGAGGGGATGGGGACGGAGGTTGCCACCAGCCAAGGTCACGCCACTGGACTCCAGCCTGGGTGACAGAGCGAGACTCCATGTCAAAAAAAAAAAATGTGACCTTAGTCCTATGAGCTTCTTCCTGATGAGCAAGGAGGCCCCTGGGCCCAGACTCTCCTCCCAGAATGACCCCCAAACACCCATCCCTGCCCCCGCCTGAAAGGAAGACGTGGCGCCAGCCCCTGACAGAGGCCAGAGGAAGAGAGGAACAGAACAAGCAGCAACCAAACCCATGAGGAAGCAGAGCACGAAACAGGCTTCAGAAACAGGCTTAGCAAGTGAGCGGCGAGCGGACTGGGAAAGCGAACACAGACAAACTCAGTCCACCACGTTCTTCAGGGGAGATCAGAACTGACTGCCAAAATCCCCAATTTCTGGTAATAACATTTGTCAGCCATCCACAAGCATATGCACTGCTTAGGAGGAGGACGAAGAGGCACTGCATTATTTGACCAGCACTGAAGTGACAGAATTTGATGATATTAAATCAGGTTACAGAATAAATTTTTATTTTGATGAAAATTCTTACTTCAAAAATAAAGCTTTCTCACAGAATTTCATCTGAGAGTCATGATCCATCTTCAAAGTCCACGGAAATCAAATGGAAATCTGGAAAGGAAACTCTTCAAGTCAAATGCAGAAGAAAGCCAGTAGGAAGAGGCATCCTGAGGAACCAGACAGGTTCTTCACCTGGTTTACTGGCCATTCTGACACAGATGCAGATGAGCTAGGAGAGGTCAGCAAAGACCATACTTGGCCAAATCCATCACAGTGCTCCTTGGTTCCCAATATGGATGATAAAGAAGGAGAAGACGAAGATGAGGAGGAGGAGGAACTGGAAGGCACTGATGAAGAAGGGGATCAGGAGAAGATAACTAATAGAACACGCATGGACTAGAACCTTCTTTTTTTAAAGCTGTCTCCAGTTGCCGGGAGCTTGCTTTTTCCCCTTGTGCTCACCGGGTTCTTGAGGTCTCTCTTGTCTACAACGTGGATCTCAACTTATCTGGGGGGGAAATACCTTGAGGAGAAGAAAATGTGAAAAGAATCTCTACCTCTTTCTGTTTCAGACTCATTTTTATCCCTTTCTGTCTCAACAACTTGTATGGAATCAACATCACCATGTTCTGTGGAAAAGAGAACAACCTTCTGCCCCCTTTGCGCTGCTGGAAGCTACAAGGCACTAGGCCCCGATAATGCAGAGAATTCTGGCTTTTCTTCCCTTCTCTGTATATCGGGCTCAGAGAAAACATGTATCTACTCGCTATTGTTTTAAAAAAGAAAACTTCAGACCAGGCACAGGGGCGCACACCTGTCATCCCAGCACTTTGGGAGACCAAGATGGGAGAAGCACTTGAGGCCAGGAGTTCAAAACCAGCCTGAGCAACATAGCAATACCCCATCTTTACAAAAAATTTAAAAATTAGCTGGTCATAGTGGCAGATGCCAGTGGTCCCAGCTGATTAGGAGGCCGAGGTGGGAGGACTGCTTGAGCCCAAGGTCGAGGCTGCAGTGAGCTATGATCACACCACTGCACTCCAGTCAAGGTAACAGCAAGAACAGGCCTCTAAAAAACACAAAAATAAAACAAAACAAAAATTACAATTAAAAGCTTTAAAAAATAAGGTTACAGGCCAGGCGTGGTGGCTCACGCCTGTAATCCCAGCACTTTGGCAGGCTGAGGCAGGCGGATCACCTGAGGTCAGGAGTTCGAGACCAGCACAGCCAACATGGTTAAACCCCGTCTCTACAAAAATACAAAAATTAGCCGGGCACAGTGGCACACGCCTGTAATCCTAGCTACTCGGGAGGCTGAGGCAGGAGAATCACCTGAACCTGGGAGGCGTAGGTTACGGTGAGCCAAGATCACGCCATTGCATTCCAGCCTGGGCGACAAGAGCTAGACTCCATCTCTAAATAAATAAATAAGGTTACAGAAGGCCAGCAAAGGGTGGGTCTCAAATGCCTAGGTGGGCTGCGTGGCCATTCTGATAACACGGCTCCTCCTCTGGCGTGATTAATGGAGATGTGCGATGGACATCCTTGCAGTTTAAGGTGACACCTTAAAAATAAAATCTCCTATGGCCGGGCGCGGTGGCTCAAGCCTGTAATTCCAGCACTTTGGGAGGCCGAGACGGGCGGATCACAAGGTCAGGAGATCGAGACC
>NW_012117821.1:635800-637488 GCF_000951035.1 Colobus angolensis palliatus
AAAAAAAAAAAAAAAAAACAAAATGAGAAAGAATAAGGAAGACTTAATACTATCAACTAATTCAATCTGATATATAGGGAACATTCCACCTAATAAATGCATAATGCACATTATTTTCAAGCACGGATGAAACATTCCCCAGGACAGAACACAATAAGGGATTTTTTCTAATCTAACAAATTAAACACATTGAAATTATACAAAGTATAATTCTGACCATACAGGAAATTACATTAGAAATCAACAAAACAACAAAATCTGGGAAATAGCGAAATATTTAGAAATTAAATGACACACTTCTGAAGTCACAAGAGAAAATAGAAAATATTCTGAACTGAATAAAAATGAAAATACAACATATCAACATTTATAGGAAGCAGCTTGTTTTTTCCCAGGACACATGTAACGACAGATATGTATGGTCTCGGAGTTCTGAAGGCCAGAAGTCCATGATGAAGGTGTCAGTAGGCCGTGTGCTCTGTAATGGCTTTGGAGTGCCATCCCCTGCCTCGGCCAGGCTCTAGGGTCTGCTGGCCGTCCCTGACAGTCCTTGGCTTATGGAAGCATCACCCCAGTCACGCACCACCTTCTCCCTATGTGTCTGCATGCTGTCCTCTTTCTGTGCATGTCTGTGTTCACAAGGCATCCTTTTTTTAAGAGGACACACAAGTTATACCGGATTAGAGGCCTACCCTACTCAACTATGATCTCATCTTAACTAATTTCCAAATAAGGTCAAATTCTGAAGTACTGGGGTTTAGGACTTCAACATATTTTTGGGGCGAATGGAATTCATTCTATAACATAGCTAAAAGCATTAAGAAAATAGTAAAAAACTAGGCCGGGCGCAGTGGCTTACGCCTGCAATCCCAGCACTTTCGGAGGCCAAGGCAGGTAGATCATTTGAAGTCAGGAGTTCGGCAAGACCAGCTTGGCCAACGTGGTGAGACACCATCTCTACTAAAAATACAAAAATCATCCAGGCCCGGTGGCAGGTGCCTGTAATCCCAGCTACTTGGGAGGCTGAGGCAGGTGGATCACCTGAGGTCAGGAGCTTAAGACCAGCACAGCCAACATAGTGAAACCCTGTCTACTAAAAATACAAAAATTGCTAACTTTTGTATTAGCAAAATACAAAAATACACTGGGCGTGGTGGCGCACACCTGTATTTCCAAATATTCAGGAGGCCAAGGCAGGAGAATCGCTTGAACCCAGGAGGCGGAGGTTGCAGTGAACCAAGATGGTATCACTGCACTCCAGCCTGGGTGACAGGGCGAGACTCCATTTCAAAAAAAAAAAAAAAAAAAGTTGCTTCTCTGAAAAATTGAACATAATTCACAAAACTTTAGCTAGAATGACCAAGAAAAAGAGAAAAATGACCCCACTTACTAAAATCTATTAGCATCAAAGAGGAAACACAAGCCCTGACAGAAATAAAAATGGTCGTAGGGAATACTATGAGTGACAGCATACCACACACTAGATAACCTGGATGCGATTAACAAATTCTTAGGAAGACACGGAACAACAAAGATAACTCAGGAATAAACAGCAAACCTGCACACCTAGAACAAATAAGGAAATTAATACTTTTTAAAGCTTCTGACAAAGAAAAGCCAAGATCTAGATGGCTTCACAGGTGAATCTTTTTTTTTTTTGAGACGGAGCCTCACTGTCTCCCAGGCTG
>NW_012117821.1:642866-643557 GCF_000951035.1 Colobus angolensis palliatus
GCACTCCAACCTGGGTGACACAGCAAGACCCGGTCTTAAAAAAAAAAAAAAAGTACCTACAGACCAACATAATACCACTTATGAACAAAGATGCAACAATCCCCAACAAAATACTAGCAAATCAAACTCAGCAAGATTTAAAAAGGATTAGATACCATACCCAAAAGGATTTAATGCAGAAATGCATAGCCGGCTGAGCATATGAAAATCAATGTCAGACACTGTATCAATAAAGGGGAAAAACTACAAAATCATCTCAACAGATGGAGAAAAACATTTGACAAAATCCAAAACCCCTTTATAATGAAAACAACAAACCAGAAGTAAAAGGGAATTCCTCAATCTGATAAACGGCATCTATGGAAAAACCCACAGCTAACATCATACCTAATGGTAAAAAACGAAAAGCCTTCCCCTAAAAACAGGAATGAAGATGGAAATGTCAGCTTTCACCACTTCTATTCAACATTTTACTGGCCAGGGCAATTAGGGAAGGAAAAAAGTGTCCAGATTTAAAAGGAAGAACTACAACTCTATTCCCAAATGACATAGTCCTATATCTAGAAAATCCCAAGGAATCCACACCAAAAAAATTCAGCAAAGTTGCAAGATACAAGATCCAATATATAAAAATCAATTTTATGTCTATACAATTGCAATCTAAAAATGAAATCTGGCCGGGCATAGTGGA
>NW_012117821.1:644457-650475 GCF_000951035.1 Colobus angolensis palliatus
AAAAAAAAAATTAGTCAGGTGTGGTGGCGGGTGCCTGTAGTCCCAGCTACTCAGGAAGCTGAGGCAGGAGAATGGCGTGACCCCAGGAGGCGGAGCTTGCAGTAAGCCAAGATCACACCACTGCACTCCAGCCTGGGTGACAGAGCGAGACTCCATCTCAAAAAAAGAAGGAAAGGAAAGGGGAAAGGAAAAAGGAAAGAAAGAAAGGAAAGAAAGGAAGAAAGAAAATGCAAGGGACCCAATCTTGAAAAAGAAAGACAAAGTCGAAGGACTCACATTTCCTCATCACAAAACTTATTACACTGCTGCAATAATGCAGACAGGGTGGTACTCGCGTAAGGACAGACGTATAGATCCATGGAATAGAACTGAGAACCCAGAAATGAACCGTCACATTTATGTTCAACTGATTTTCAAACATGATGGCCAGGCAATTCCATGGGGAAAACACAGTCTTTTCAATGAGTGCCGTTGAGTCAACAACTGTAAGTGAAAAGAATGAAGCCTGGATCCTACCTAACATCATGTACAAAACTTAAGTCAACACGGATCAAAGACTTAAAAGTAAGAGCTAAAACTATGCAACTTTTCCAAGGAAACATAAACTACCTGGTTTGGATTGGGCAATCAGATGCGACAACAAAAGCAAAGAAACCAAGGGGAAAAACAAGAAAGTTGGATTTCATCAAAAATTAAAAACATTTGTGCTTCACAGGAAAGCATCAAGAAAAGAAAAATTAGGCCGGGCGCAGTGGCTCACACCTGTAATCCCACCACTTTGAGAGGCCGAGGCAGGTGGACCACTTGAAGTCAGGAGTTCAAGACCAGCCTGACCAACGTGGTGAAACCCCGACTCTACTAAAAATACAAAAATAAGCCGGGCGAACACCTGTAATCCCAGCCACTCAGGAGGCTGAGGCAGGAAAATGGCTTGAACCGGAGAGGTGGAGGCTGCAGTGAGCCAAGATTCCACTTCAGTCTGGGCGACAGAGTGAGATTCTGTCTCAAAAATAAAAAATAAAAAAAAATTAGAAAGTGACAAGATAACCCACAGAATGAGAGAAAATATTTGCAAAAAAGTAGAGCAGGGTGGGGGGTCGGGGAAGGATTAGGGAATGCCTGCTAATGGGTATGAGGTTTCTTTTTGGGGTGACAGAACGATCTGGAAATAGTGGTAATGGTTGTACCATTCCAAACATACCAAAGAACCCCACTGAGGTACACATTTTAAAATGTGAATTTTATAGTAAATGAATTACATCTCAATAAAAATAAATCATCTGCTCCTGTACTGATATTGGAATATGGCAATAGCGATCAGCGTGAAGACCTTTTCAAAGATGAACCACAGAAAACTTACCACAGATAGGCACTTAACAGATGAACAGTTCCAGTAATTTTTACGACAGGGAACATTAACTTTTAACCCCAATTAAGCAAAATGTTATCCCCCAACAATTCTGTTCTTCTAATCAGTAGATCTGTATTACAAAAAAAAAAAGTAGTCAACTACATTTTGATCTTTGTCAACAAAAATTTGTGGAGTTATCCTTGATTTTGCTTCTTGGTGCACGAGTCTGAAATACTATCCAGCCTGCGCAGAAAGAGTTTGCCACTCCTGGAATAAACCACCCCAGAGCTGACCCGAGCATGCCTTCCCTGTCTGGGTGAATGGCACCGCCACCCACCCTTTTTCTGCTCAAGCAGAGAACCCAGCATTTGGCTCTGGCCTAGTCCCACAAGTCATCCTTGTGCCCTCCTCATCTGCCACATAACTGGTGACCACCCACTTCCTGAAGACTGCATTTGCTGCCTCCACTGCCGTCCGTCTACAATCCATTCTTCACACAGCAGGAGGAAGATCAGGAAGGAAGCCAGAGCCTAACACGCAAACCTGATGAAGTCACTGCCTGCCTTGAAACCCTCCTACTGCCCTTATTACAAGGACGAGAATCATTAGCATGGTCTCCACAGCCCCAATAGCCCACCTAGGTTAGCATCCTGCCCCGTGTGATGCTATACCCAGGAGGATAACCAAAGAAACAGTCATTAAATGGTTTAAAAAGTGGTCTTGGCCGGGCACAGTGGCTCACGCCTGCAATCCCAGCACCTTGGGAGGCCAAGGTAGGCACATGGCTTGAGGCCAAGAGCTCAAACCAGCCTGGGCAACATGATGAAACCCTGTCTCTACCAAAAATACAAAAATTACCTGGATGTGGTGGCACACACCTGTCATCCCAGCTACTCGGGAGGCTGAGGCGGGAGGACTGCTCGAGCCCAGGAGTTTAAGACCAACCTGGGCAACACGGCGAGACCCTATCTCAAAAACAAAAACAAAAAAAAGAGCACAACTCAGACTACATCTTGGTGCATTCGTCTCTGCATTTTCCAGGTGAACTGAGGCGGAAAGGTTGACTTACTCCCACCTGCAACTCTCAAGTGACTTCTGCGATTCCTTCCCAACCCTCCCTCAACGCCCTTCTAGCGCACCGTCCTAGCCCAGGGCAGAGCCAGCTGTAACATGTACCGGCCACATGGGAAAGTCATCGAACCCCTCGACACGACAGTATCATTTGCTGCATCTAAGTGATAGTAAACATATTGAAAATGCAACAGACGTGCCCGTGTGGCCCCAGGTCCTTAGGAGGCTGATGTGGGAGAATCACCTGAACAAGATCGAGCCACTGCACTCTAGCCTGGACAACACAATGAGGTCCTGTCTCGAAAGTAAACAAATACAAAACGTGTTTAAATTAGCCTGGTGTGGTGATGCACGCCTGTGGTCCCAGCTACTTGGGGGGCTGAGATGGGAGGACCACCTGAGCCCAGGAGGTCCAGGATGCAGTGAGCTGAGACCGCACCACTGCACTCCAACCTGGGTGACACAGCAAGACCCGGTCTTTTTTTTTTTTTTTTTTTTTTTTTGAGACGGAGTCTCGCTCTGTCGCCCGGGCTGGAGTGCAGTGGCTGGATCTCAGCTCACTGCAAGCTCCGCCTCCCGAGTTCCCGCCATTCTCCTGCCTCAGCCTCCCGAGGAGCTGGGACTACAGGCGCCGCCACCTCGCCCGGCTAGTTTTTTGTATTTTTTAGTAGAGACGGGGTTTCACCGTGTTAGCCAGGATGGTCTCGATCTCCTGACCTCGTGATCCGCCCGTCTCGGCCTCCCAAAGTGCTGGGATTACAGGCTTGAGCCACCGCGCCCGGCCGACCCGGTCTTACAAATCAATCAATAAAGCAAAATTAAGTGATCTCAAATAAAAGAAAATGGAAACGGAGCGCATGAGGGAGCAAGCCCACCTGTCACATCTGGACAGCACTCTGCACGACGCACTGATCTGCATGCTGGACACAGCTAACGGGGCCAGGAAATTGAAACAGAAATCACAAGAGACAAAACACAAACAAGTGGCTGGGGTTTTATGCTCCTTGTTGACGGCCCTAAATGTCTCCTGACCAAGTTGTGCAAAGGGAAACCCAGGAGACTCCGGCTATGGCAGGTGTCCAAGGGACAGGCTGCCTACACCACAGACTGCACAAAATGACGCCACCAGGAGTCCACACGAGTCATGGGACTCCTGGGAGCACCACCTCCTCCGCCTGTCCCAAGTTTGCAGCTTACACAGATAACGCCCAGGAAGCTTGAATTCAAACTCCAAAGACGCTTTACTCTTTTGCTGTTCTGTGACCCAAAGGGTACCTCAGATTACCTGGCTAAAAAACAATGGAAAGACACTCATTTCCTCTTCCGTGAAATGGAGTAACTGGGCTAGTGACCCCACCTGATAAAGCTGTTGTAAGGATTAAATTTAAAACTCCATACAGGCCAGCGCGGTGGCTCACGCCTGTAATCCCAACACTTTGGGAGGCCAAGGCGGGCAGATCACGAGGTCAGGAGATCGAGACCATCCTGGCCAACACAGTGAAACCCCGTCTCTAATAAAAATACAAAAAAAAATAGCTGGGGGTGGTGGCGGGCGCCTGTAGTCCCAGCTACTCGGGAGGCTGAGGCAGGAGAATGGTGTGAACTCGGGAGGCGGAGGTTGCAGTGAGCCGAGATCACTCCCCTGCACTCCAGCCTGGGCGACAGAGTGAGGCTCCATCACAAAAAATAATAATAATAAATAAAAATAAAATAAATATAAGAATGATACCAGTTGTGATACAATATTACTGGAAAAAAAAAAAAAGACAAATCTGCATCTGATGGAGCCCCTGGACCAGGGCTATCCAACTGAAAGACAATGTGAACCACAGAGGGAACCATGTACGTAATTCCTAATTTTCTAGTTGTCACTTTTTTTTTTTTTGAGACGGAGTCTCGCTGTGTCACCCAGGCTGGAGTGTAGTGGCGCAATCACGGCTCACTGCAACCTCCGCCTCCCGGTTTCAAGCAATTCTCCTGCCTCAGCCTCCTGAGTAGCTGGGACCACAGGCACGTGCCATCACGCCTGGCTAATTTTTTGTATTTTTAGTAGAAGGTGGGGTTTCACTGTGTTAGCCAGGATGGTCTCGATCTCCTGACTTCGTGATCCGCCCACCCTGGCCTCCCAAAGTGCTGGGAGTGGCATGAGCCACTGTACCCAGCCCGTCATATTTTTAAAAACCAGAAACACACCAAGTAACTTTTAATATTTTATTTAACCCAATATATCCAAAGTACTATATATCCACATGTAATCAACATTTTTAAAGTATTAATGTGATCATTTACATTCTCTTTCTTACAATCTGCATTCAAAATCCCAGATGTTTTCTGCACTCACCACACATCTCACCTCACACTAACCACGTTTCAAGTACTCCAGAGCCACATGTGGTAAGTGGCTCTCACACTGGACATCAGTAGTTCTAGATAGTAAGTGTATGTCAGTGACAGGCACTACAGGAGAGAGGAACATGCTAAACACCACCGTTAAGATGCAATCAGCAAAACAAGGTTATAGGAAATGCTGGGACAAATGAACCATTCTCTTCAAAACTTAATTGCAAGAAAAAATAAAGATATGGGAAAAAATAAACAATAATAAAGACATGGAGGAGAAACCGATATATTGAGATTTAAGAGATCTCTACCAAAGCTAATGAATAGACCATATTTTGTTCCTAATTTAAACTGAAACGAGAAATCTGAACACTATTTATTGACTGAAATATTTACATTAACTGAAATATTCACAGAAAAAATATGCCTGAGAACTGCTTCAATAAAATTGCAGATAGGGCAGGGGTGAGGGAGGTATTATAGCTGAAACAAGACTGACCATTAGGAGATAACTGTTAATGCTGGGGGACACATAACAGTGTTCATTATACTACCTACCTTTCAGGAAGTTTGAAAAAGTTCCATCATAAAAAGCCTAAAACATCTATACATGTATTTGTACGATCACGTGACACTTAATGAGGTGGATACACTCTGAGATATGCGTCATTAGGTGATTTCATCACGGAGCAAACATCGAAGAGTGGTGTAGCCTACAAACCTAGACGGGATAGCCTATTACACACCTAGACTGTATGGTGAAGCCTATGGCTTCTAGGCTACAAACCTGCACAGCGTGGTACTGTAGGTAAGTGTAACACAATGATACCTGTATGTCTGAACATAGAAAAGGTCGCACACTACCCTACTACAAAACCATGCCCACTACACGACTAGGCGGTAAGAATTTCTAGCCTCTATTATTATCTTTTTTTTTTTTTTTTTGAGACAGGGTCTCGCTCTGCTGCCCAGACTGAAGTGCAGTGGCACCAACATGGTTCACTGCAGTCTTGACCTCCTGGTCAAACAACTCCCCCACCTCAGCCTCCCAGAGTAGCTGGGTCTACAGGCACACACCACAATGCCCAACTAATTTTTTATTATTTTGTGTAGAGACAGGGTCTCATTATGTTGTCCAGTCTGGTCTTGAACTCCTGGGCTCAAATGATGCTCCTGCCTCAGCCTCTCCCAGTGCTGGGATGACAGGTATGAGCCACCATGCCTGACTCCATTATAATCTTTTTTTTTTTTTTTTT
>NW_012117821.1:650800-655461 GCF_000951035.1 Colobus angolensis palliatus
GGCCGACTCCATTATAATCTTATGGGACCACCCGCAGGTATGTGGTCTGCCATTGACCAAAATGTCCTTAAGTGACACATACCTGTATATTCATAAATATCATGAAATATGCACAGTAATTAAATACTGGGGACCTCCCAAGAGAAGAACTGAGTGGCTAGGGAGGTACTTTTTCAATTTTGTTTTATTTTTATTTTTTTTTCCAAGACGGAGTTTCACTCTTGTCACCCAGGCTGGAGTCCAATGGCACAATCTCAGTTCACTGCAACCTCCACCTCCCGGGTTCAAGCAATTCTCCTGCCTCAGCCTCCCGAGTAGCTGGGATTACAGGCGCCCGCCATCACGCCTGGCTCATTTTTTATATTTTTATTAGAGACAGCGTTTCACCATGTTGGCCAGGCTGCTCTCAAACTCCTAACGTCAGGTGATCGATCCGCCTGCCTCGGCCTCCCAAAGTGGTGGAATTACAGGCATAAGCCACTGCACACGGCCATACTTCTTCAATTTTGAACCATGTAACTGTCCTATATGCTCAAAAAATTAAATCTAAACACCTATATCATGACTAACCTAAGCCACTCAAGCCAAGCCTGCTCACTGGCCCCCTATTTCCACTACAGTCTCCTTTCATCCACTCTCCACACAGCAGCCAGGGTCATCTTTTTAAAATATCATTCCATGCCTAAAATCTTCAAGGACTGTCTACAGTGGTTATGAAACAGCCCAACTTGTTACCATGGTAACACGGCCCCGGATGACCTTGCCCTGCCTTGCCAGCTTCATCTCGTGCCACTCTCCCCTTCTGACCTTGTAACTCCACTGTGTACCAAAGGATACAGACCTCACCCAAATCACAGTCGAGGAAACTGGGACTTTTATATGTCACACACCATGCAGCTACCAAAAACACTGAAGACACGATTGCACGTCAGACAATACAGGACAGAGGAAGCACAACGGCACATAATCACTGATTACCAGCAATTAAAATAAAAACACATACACTCATGAGGATCAGGAAAAAACAGATGACAAATATTTGGCGTTCTGAGGTTTCTAGGTTTTCTAAATTTGCTAAAATGCCTAATTTTTGTTAATGAACACTTCATACACCTTCTCATGCCAATTCATGTCTTACATCCTTTAAGACCTAGACTATACGTTGGACAAGCTGTTAAAGGAAAAAAAAAGATCTAGACTAACTCATCTTCCTCAAGGAGCTTATCACCACACATGTGGCCACAGCAAGTACGGCCATCCAACAGCCTCTTCTTGTTTACTTTTAACTGACTCTCATTTCCTACTCAGTAATATTTGCTCTGCTCTATTATTAAATTTTGTAAAATCAGGGACCAATCTCTAAACTTTGTATGTCCTCTTACAAACACCTGGAATAGCACCGTATAAACAGAGAGTGCTCAAACAGCATCTTCAATATGCTGTGATCAGAACCAGCCTGTCACAACTAGAATACAGAAAGAAATCTACAAGCTTTCCAGAATTAAACAGCAGCTCACATTGACATTCCTGGGAAAGAGACTTCTTATCTAGGAGACTCCATTTCAAAGGAAATGCTACCTCTGAAGAAGTACAGCAGCCACTTTAGCTTTTATTTTTCAAAATCCAAAACCATCAAAGAGATTTTTTTTAATATATGAAAATATCACAAGTTAAAGAGAAGCAAAACAGTAAGAAAGGAGACTTCTCAGTCCTGGAAGTAATGCTTTCTGTATCACACCTGCCATAGGCCAAATTAACTGGGCTCTAATAACTATTCTCAGCCAGGCACGGTGGCTCACACCTGTAATCCCAGCACTTTGGGAGGCGGAGGAGAGCCGATCACGAGGTCAGGAGATCGAGACCAGCCTGGCTAACAAAGTGAAACCCCATCTCTAGTAAAAACACAAAAAATTAGCCGGGCATGGTGGTAGGCGCCTGTAATTCCAGCTACTCAGGAGGCTGAGGCAGGAGAATGGCGAGAACCAGGGAGGCAGAGCTTGCAGTGAGCCGAGATCGTACCACTGCACTCCAGCCTGGGCAACAAAACAAAAACCCCGCCCAAAAAAAAAAAAAAAAAAAAAAACAAATACAAAAGCAAATAACTATCCCTACCTGGTCTGCTGAGTCAGCAACTTAAAATCAAACTGCCCACTTACGTGAGGAAAAGGCATCCATCAGCCATGCTAAATCCAGTGAAATGATAAAAAAATAAATAAATAAATAAAGCTCCTAAAGAACCCAAAACATGACTCTTATAAGCCAAATTATTTTCAAAGAAAAACTCAATAAAATGTGGTCAAACCTACACAGCTCTTTGAGCACATGACAGGAAACCAGGGCTCTAGCCCCAGCTCTGGCTCTGGCCACATGTAAGACCTACAGTAACTAAGGTAGCCAAAGATGCTCTTTTCCACATGAGAGCTGAGGCACAAACATCACCCTTGCTGGCCCTTATGATGATGACTCCTGAACCTTCCGACTACAACCAAGAACTGACACAGTAAGATCCCAAGACAGGCAGCCCTTTTCATAGGACAGCTGTGCTTCTAGTTTATGGGAGAATCTGCTTCTCAAGATTTATGGAAAATGCTTCTCAGGCCAGGCACAGCAGTTCATGCCTGTGATCCCAAGACTGAGGCAGGAGAACTGCTTGACCCTGGGAGGCGGAGGTTGCAGTGAGCTGAGACTGCACCACCACACTCCAGCCTGGGCGACAAGAGCAAGACTCCATCTCAAAAAAAAAAAAAATTCCTGCTTATACCAGCAAGGCAAGAAATTGAGGGATCATTCCAGAAAACCAAACCATCCCAGAAAAAAAACCAGCAGATAGAAACATCTGCAAGAGCGCCCGGCGCGGCGGCTCACGTCTGTAATCCCACCATTTTGGGAGGTCAACATGGGCAAATCACCTGAGATCAGGAGTTTGAGAACAGCCTGGCCAACATGGTGAAACCCCGTTTCTACAAAAAACAAAAAAATTATCCCGGCGTGGTGGTGGGCACCTGTAATCCCAGCTACTCGGGAGGGAGGCAGGAGAATCGTTTGAAGCCGGGAGGTGCAGGTTGCAGTTAGCCAAGACTGTGCCACTGCACTCCAACATGGGTGACAGAGAGAGACTCCATCTTGAAAAATAAAAATAAAAAAAACGCCGGGCGCAGTGGCTCACACCTGTAATCCCAGCACTCTGAGAGGCCGAGGCGGGCAGATCACGAGGTCAGGAGATCGAGACCATCCTGGCTAACATGGTGAAACCCCGTCTCTACTACAAATACAAAAAATTAGCCGGGTGTGGTGGCGGGCGCCTGTAGTCCCAGCTACTAGGGGGTGCTAAGGCAGGAGAATCGCTTGAACCTAGGAGATAGAGGTCATAGTGAGCCAAGATCAGGCCACTGCACTCCAGCCGAGGCAACAAAGCGAGACTCCGTCTCAAAAAACAAAACAAAACAGAAACAAAACAAAATTAACCTGGTGTGGTAGTGCACGCCTGTAATCCCAGCTACTGGGAGCGCTGAGGCAGAATTGCTTGAACCTAGGATGCGGAGGTTACAGTGAGCAGAGGATCACGCCATCGCACTCCAGCCTGGGCAACAAGAGCGAAACTCCGTCCCAAAAAAAAAAATCTGCAAGACAGCCAACAAAACAGCCACAGCCAACCATCACCCCACGGTGAAAGCAACAAGTAAACAAGGCCCCAGCACTCAGCTTTTCATGGTGAGTGCTTTATTCGCAAACACGGCAAAATGACCAAAGACAATGAGACACTGAAGGAAAGGCTACATCATGGAAGAAAGACTAAGAGAGAAGACAGCAAAGAGGAATGAATGCAGGGAAAACACAAAAAATGAAGGAAACAACTTTTTTTTTTTTTGGTTAGAGACAGAGTTTCTCGCTCTGTCGCCCAGGCTGGAGTGCAGTGGTGTGATCACGGCTCACTGCAGCCTCAACCTCCCGGATTCAAGCGATCCTCCTGCCTTAGCCTCCTGAGTAGCTGGGACTTCAGGCATGCACCAGCTGGTCACGGTGATGCATGCAAGAAGCCCCAGATTTTAGAGTCTTGCTGTGTTGCACAGACTGGGACATTTTTTTAAATAGTTTTTTAAATAACTTTAACTGTAATTTTAAAATTTTAATTGTAATTAAAATAAGCAAAGATACTACATACATGAAACAAGAACAGGAGATACTAAAAAAAGAATAGAAAACAGTAAAGAATATAAAAATAAAACAACTGGGCCAGACGAGGTGGCTCACGCCTGTAATCCCAGCACTTTGGGAGGCCGAGGTGGGTGGATCACCTGAGGTCAGGAGTTCGAGACCAGCCTGAAGAACATGGAGAAATTTTGTCTCTACCAAAAAAAGATACAAAATTAGCCAGGCTTGGTGGTGCACGCCTGTGATCCCAGCTACTCGAGAGGCTGAGGCAGGAGAATCACTTGAACCCAGGAGGTGGAGGTTGCAGTGAGGCGAGATCGCGCCATTGCACTCCAGCCTAGGCAACAAGAGCGCAACTCCGTCTCAAAAAATATATATACACATATATATATAACTGAAATTAAAAATTTTGATTAAAAAATTGGGAAATGGGCCGGGCGCGGTGGCTCAAGCCTGTAATCCCAGCACTTTGGGAGGGCGAGACGGGCGGATTACGAGGTCAGGAGATC
>NW_012117821.1:655706-662206 GCF_000951035.1 Colobus angolensis palliatus
AAAAAAAAAATTGGGAAATGGTCAAAAATCCTCCCCCAAAATAGAACAAAACCAAGACATGACAAGAAAAAATATACTTACAATTAGAAAACTAAATACAGGATGTCCAACATTCAACTAGAGGAAACAGAAAACACAGAGAAGAAAGCAAAGAATAAACTGTCAGCCACGCGCGGTGGCTCACACAGGTAATCCCAGCACTTTGGGAGGTTGAGGCTGGCAGATCACTTGAGGTCAGGAATGTGAGACCAAACTGGTTAACACGACAAAACCCCATCTCTACTAAAAATACAAAAACTAGCCAGGCGTGGTAGCGCATGCCTGTAGTCCCAACTACTCCAGAGCCGAGGCAGGAGGACTCTTTGAGCCCAGGAGTTCAAGACCAGCGAGAGCAACATAGTGAGACCATGTCTCTCCAAAAAAAAACAAACAAACAAACAAAAAAAAACCCTCCTATAATAAAAGGGTAGCAATCTTCAGATTTCACAGCTACTTAGGCATCTGCATAATACATGAAAAAGGCTAGCACTATATGCATGGTGAGGATGAGGAAAATCACAGATGCAATGATCCTACAGGTTTGGCAGGGGAATAGTGCTTACAAAGGGTTAAGAATGAAAGTGGGCCTCACCAGCACAGTGGCGCACGCCTGCAATCCCAGCACTTTGGGAGGCCGAGGCGGGTGGATCACCTGAGGTCAGGAGTTTTAGATCAGCCTGGCCAATATGGCGAAACCCCGTCTCTACTAAAAATATAAAAATTAGTGGGGCGTGCTGGCAGGCGCCTGTAATCCCAGCTACTTGGGAGGCTAAGACAAGAGAATCGCTTGAACCCAGGAGGTGGAGGTTGCAGTGAACCGAAATTACGTCACTGCACTCCAGCCTGGGTGAAAAGAGCAAAACTCCGTCTCAAAAAAAAAAAAAAGAATGAAACTGGGCCGGGCTCAGTGGATCATACCTTTAATCCCAGAACTTCAGGAGGCTGAGTTCAAGACAAGCCTTGGCAACATGGAAAGACCCTGTCTCTACAAAAACAGAAAAATCACTGCCAGGCACGGTGGCTCACGCCTGTAATCCCAATACTTTGGGAGGCCGAGGCGGGCGGATCATTTGAGGTCAGGAGTTTGAAACCAGCCTGGCCAACATGGTGAAACCCCGTCCCAACTAAAAATACAAAAATCAGCTGGAGGCCGGGCATGGTGGCTCAAACCTGTAATCCCAGCACTTTGGGAGGCCGAGGAGGGTGGATCACTTACTTGAGGTCAGGAGTTCGGAACCAGCCTGGCCAATATGGTGAAACCCTGTCTCTACTAAAAAGACAAAAATTAGCCAGGCGTGGTGATACACACCTGTAGTCCCAGCTACTCAGGAGGCTGAGACAGGGGAATCGCTTGAACCGAGGAAGCGGAGATTGTAGTGAGTCGAGATCATGCCACTGTATTCCAGCTTGGGCAACAGAGTGAGACTCATCTCAAAAAAAAAAAAAGGCTGGGCATGGTGGTGCCTACCTGTAATCACAGCTACTCAGGAGGCTGAGGCAGGAGAATTGCTTGAACCGGGGAGGTTGCAGTGAGCCAAGATCATACCACTGCACACCAGCCTGGGCGACTGAGTGAAACCATGTCTCAAAAAAAAGAGGCCAGTCACGGTGCCTCATGCCTGGCCTGTAATCCCAGCACTCTGAAAGGCTGAGGTGGGTGGATCACAAGGTCAGGAGTTCAAGACCAGCCTGGCCAAGATGGTGAAACGCTGTCTCTACTAAAAATACAAAAAAATTATCCGGGCGTGATGGCACACACCTGTTAATCCCAGCTACTCGGGAGGCTGAGGCAGGAGAATCACTTGAGCCCAGGAGGCGGAGGTTGCAGTGAGCCAAGATGGCGCCACCGCACTCCAGCCTGGGCAACAGGGTGAGACTCCATCTCAAGAAAGAAAGAAAGAAAAATCAACCGGGTATGGCGACACATGCCTGTAATCCCAGCTTCTCAGGAGGCTGAGGCAGGAGAATCACTTGAGCCCAGGAGGCGGAGGTTGCAGTGAGCCAAGATGGCGCCACCGCACTCCAGCCTGGGCAACAGGGTGAGACTCCATCTCAAGAAAGAAAGAAAGAAAAATCAACCGGGTATGGCGACACATGCCTGCCGTCCCAGGTACTACTTGGGAGGTCAAGGCTGCAGAGAACTATGATCGAACCACTATACTCCAGACTGTCTCCAAAAAAGACCAACCAGACTTCTCAAGAGTAACAGTGAAAACTGAAAGATATTGGAGCTATGACTTCAAAATGACTTTCCAACCTACCAGCCAAACTTACTAAGTGCACGGGCAGAATAAAGAGATTTGCGGCCGGGCGCGGGGGCGACCTCTGGTAGTCCCAGCACTTTAGGAGGCCCAAGTGGGTGGGTCACCTGAGGTTGGGAGTTCGGGACCAGCCCAGCCAAGAAGTTGAAACCCAGTCTCTACTAAAAAGACAAAAATTAGCCAGGCATGGTAGCAAGCACCTGTAATTCCAGCTACTCAGGAGGCTGAGGCAGGAGAATCGCTTGAACCCAGGAGGCGGAGACTGCAGTGAGCGGAGATCACGCCACTGCACTCCAGCCTGGGCGACAGAGCGGAACTCCATCTCAAAAAAAAAAAACAAAAAGAGTAAATACATTTTCAGACATGCAAATCCCAAAAGTTTGCCACTTACCATCCCTTCCTGGCTAGCTACTGGAGAGTGTGTTCCATTACCAAGAGGGAATAAACAGTGAGCGGCATCAGATGCAGGGAAAGGTGAGGAGACTCCTCAGAATGATGCTGTGTGCCAGGCCAAGAGAACATGCATTCATTTTTCTTTTTTGAGACGGAGTCTCACTCTGTCGCCCAAGCTGAAGTGCAACGGCATGAGCTCGGCTCACTACAAGCTCCGCCTCCCAAGTTCACGCCATTCTCCTGCCTCAGCCTCCCGAGTAGCTGGGACTACAGGCAGCCACCACCATGCCTGGCTAATTTTTCCATATTTTTAGTAGAGATGGGGTTTCACCGTGTTAGCCAGGATGGTCTCGATCTCCTGACCTCGCAATCTGCCTGCCTCAGCCTCCCAAAATGCTGGGATTACAGGTGTGAGCCACCGCGCCCGGCCATATTCTTTACTTTTTTTCTGAGACAGGATTTTGCTCCGTCACCCAGGTTGCAGAGCAGTGGCACGATCACAGCTCACTGCAGCCTTGGCCTCCTGGGATCAAGCGATCCTCCCACCTCAGCCCCTCAAGTAGCTAGGACTATAGGCACATCCCACCACCACACCCAGCTAACTTTTCTACTTCTAGTAGAGATAAGGTCTCACTCACTATGTTGCCCAGGCTGGTCTCAAACTCCTGGGCTCAAGGGATCCTCCTACCTCAGCCTCCCAGGCGTGAGCTGCTAGCCCTGGCCAAGAACATGCATTCTGATTGGGGCAGGATGAACATAAGAGAACAAAAATCTTCTCTAATCTAAATCTTACACTAATCTACCATTAATGGAAGTCCACAGTCGACCCCTAAAATTGGTGGATAAAGACATGACAATACAAATATATAATTAGAAACATGAAGTAAATGCTCAAGAGCTGCAAGCGGCTGCTGCTTCTCCAGAAAGACAGAAGATGATTGGCCAGGGGCGGTGGTTTACGCCTGTAATGCCAACACTTTGGGAGGCCAAGGCAGGTAGATCACTTGAGGTCAGGAGTTCGAGACAAGCCTGGACAACATGATGAAACCCTGTCTCTACCAAAAATACAAAAATTAGCCAGGCGTGGTGGCAGGCGCCTGCCATCCCAGCTACTAGGGAGGCTGAGGCACGAGAATTGCTTGACCCCAGGAGGTGGAGGTTGCAGTGAGCCGAGATCGCACTACTGCACTCCAGCCTGAGTGATAGATCAACACTCGGTCTCAAAAAAAGAAAGACAGGAGATGAGAGCAGCTTTTAAGTGTTTCAGCACTGATTTTTTAAATTATGTGCACGTGCCTATATTATTTTAAAAAAGAAAAAATAAGAAAGAGATACATAGTAGCCACCCTGCTGGAAAATCATAGCACTTGCCTGAGAAAGCCTTCCTGCTGGAAGATGACGTTTTGCTGAGACAAAAGCCTTGAGTCAAAGGAACCCTGGGGTCTGATCCTCAGTGACCCTGGACGTATTTAAACCCTAACATGCCTCACATCCTAACTAATCCACAAATGGGGAATGGAAAATATATTCAACTACCTCAGTAATTTGTTTTTTTATCCTGAGACAGTCTCTCGCTCTGTTGCCCAGGCTGCAATTATAGGCACACACCACTAAGCCCAGATAATTTTTGTATTTTCAGTAGAGACAGGGTTTCAACTATGTTGGCCAGGCTGGTCTCGAACTCCTGACCTCAAGTGATCTGCCCACCTTGGCCTCCTAAAGTGCTGGGATTACAGGCATGAGCCACCAAGCCTGGCCAGTTCTTTTTGGTGTGAAAATGCATTGACTATCTTTGTAGATCAAGGAAAATAACAAAATTGAAGTTAGGTAAGTTTCCAGTGTCAGCTTTATTACCTTAATCATTCAGCAATTAATGAGCCCTGACCCAGGAATCATTTCCCAGGTTTAGTGACAACAGTGATCCCATGCCCACCCACTGTCCAGAAGGCCGGAGTTACTGCGCTACACACAGGGGCTCCCTCACCTTCTCATACAACTTGATGATAAACCCTCAGAATAATGAATCTAAAAACAGAGCTTTTATTAACCTAAAATGACCATCACAGATATAACACATGTTTAGCAAGCACCAGCTCTGTAGCCAAACCACCTGCATCTTCATCTTCTTGGCCATGAGCTCTTCAATCTTGGGCCTCGCTGCGCCTGTCTTCTCATTTATAAATGGGGAGATAACAGTACCCTCCTCTTAAGGTTGCTGCTAAGCTCAAATTATTGAACTATGGCACTATGGCAGGGTTGGACACAAGTCAGGGCTCAGTAAACACAGGCTGTCATTATCATCAGATGTGTAAAGCTCTCTATTCAAGGCTGCCTATGGAACCAGAGACCTCTGGAGCCATTTGCTCGTCGGTCATTTATTAAGCACCTACTAGGTACCCAACACTGTACTAGTGCTAGTCCTACAAGCGACTGGCCAAGTCATCTAACCCTTCCTCCTCAGCTAAACACCAAACAACAGGCCGGGCACAATGGCTCATGTCTGTAATCCTAGCACTTTGGGAGGCCCGAGGCGGGCAGATCGCTTGAGTCCAAAAGTTCAAGACCAGACTGGACAACATAGTGAAACCCCGGTCTCTACAAAAAAAATTGGCCAGGTGTGGCAGCACCCGCGGATAGTCCCAACTACTTGCGGGGCTGAGGTGGGAGACTCCCTCCAGCCTAGGTGGTCCAGGCTGCAGTAAGCCGCGATCATGCCTCTGCATTCCAGCCTGGGTGACAAATGGAGATCCTGTCTCAAAAAATAATAATAAATTTAAAAAAAAAAAAGGAAATAACAGCACCTGCTGCACAGGGTGAAGAAAACTGAGTGAGGCGCCTTATCTAAAGGTCTTGCACAGTGTGTGGGATCCAGTGGGTGCTTCATAAATGATATAATTCATCACTACACATCTTCTCTCCTACAAGCCTGGAAGTGACTTGAAGTTTTCTAATTTCCCTTTTTGTTCTCAGTGACTAATATTCATTCCTTGAATGCTGCAGGTACTCAGCAAAAACTCCTTGCATTGAATTTAAGAATTCCCCTGCACCTTCCCAGTTTACTTATTTCAACACCCCCCCAAAAATGCAGGAAAAAAATAAACAAAAAGGCCATACATTACCTAAGTTAAAATACAGTGTTAAGTCTACGCACCAGGATACTGTACAGCTTCTTACTACACCTTAAGTTTCTAAGCCTGAGAAGTTTCAACTGTTATTACATTGTTAATTTCAAAGAAATACTTCTAAGCTAGCACTTTTCTCCAAACCGGTCCCTTATTTCAGCCCTAAGAACACACTATTTCAGCAGCTCCACGGACATACCACCTCCTGCTTGCTTTTCCTTCAGAGGGACGCCAGTGGACCACTCGCAAGACTTTAATCTCTATGCTGCTTCCTTTCCTAAGCAAGGAAACAAACTATCCTTGAAATTGAGCACGGGGAAGGCCAAGACCATTAACAAAAGAATGTGAACTTTTTATATAGAGAGCCCTTTAAAGCTGCTGGTTTGGAAATAAACTTGAGTCCGCAAGCTTCCCACCGAGCGTGCTTTCCTGCTTCTGACAGCCAGCAAGGCTGGAGCAGCATTGTCTGGGGAGAAACACGCCGGGACTGGCCAACTTTTCGTTAAAGATGGTGCCATCCTACTCAGAACAAAGTGAAAGGTCAACGGAGCGAAGGAAGAGCTCCGAGAGGAGGGACAGCCTCGCCTCGGCCGGCGCTCCAAAGTTGGCCGGCCCCGCTACTTTTCCTTTTGTCCTCCGCACCTCCCCGGCACCCTGGCCGAGGCCCTCCCCGCAGATCCGGCTC
>NW_012117821.1:662896-665306 GCF_000951035.1 Colobus angolensis palliatus
GGCCGGAAGCGGAACGCGCGCCCGCGGGATAGGAGACCTAGAGCTGGAGAACCCGCCCGCCAGAGTCGTGGTAGTGGATGAGGAGTAGCCTTCCCATTTTCCACACATATCTCGTTCTAAATTGACGTTCTGGTGGGCTGGCCGAAGGAGGAGAAAGACCTGCGGCCCCGACCTCTGACCTCTAACCCCGGACGCACTTTGATTTCGCCGGCTTGCGCGGAAGGCTGACTCCCTGGGCCGCGGCCTGGCGGGGGAGCCGCCTGTGGGGTGTCCCCGGCGCGGGAGGGTGCTCTGGCTCAGGCAGGTTCCCGTTGCGGTGGGGGTCCCCCGGTTGGGGGAATGCTCCTGCCGAGGGGTGCTCCGGCTGGAGGGGGTGTCCCAAACGACGGGGATGCCTGGGCTGGCGGGGGGTGTCCCATTGGGGAGGCATGCCCGGTGGGGGAGGGGCTCCGGCTAAGCATGGGTGCTGCGCTAGGAGGATGTGTCTGGCGGGGAGCGGTGTCCCAACCGGGAGGGTTGCCCTGATGGGGGGGGTTCCGCAGTTGTGGAGGTGCCAACTTGGGGGGTGCTCCGGTTGGGGGTGTGAGCCCTCTGGTTACCCAGCTCTCCCTGCCACCCATATGCCTGCTGCCCAGGTTTGCGCAAGCCAAGGCCTTTTCTGCAGACCAAGTAGCCTCACAGCGCCCCCAGCACCACAGAAACTATCTTAGGCTGTATGCCCCGCTGTGGTCAGCCTGCCTTATCCCAGCCCCGAGACCCAAAACAAGCAGCATGGACTGAATTTGAGGTTTCTGGATGGTCGCGTGAACCGAGGGGACGGGTACTGTACTGACAAGAACTGAGTCTTGAAGGTCGATCTGGGTGACACTCGAGTCTCCTGGTGAGTCGGACCCCGGAGAATTATCCCAAGTCCAGCATAGACAGTGCACTCAGAGACAGAAAAGGAAACGGACAATTCCAAGTGCCAAGAGGACCTTCCCAGGTTTCTTTAGGACAGCTAAACTGCTCTGTCAAAGCTTAAGTCCATTTATGACAGGCCGTGAACCCTGAGCCCTCGCAGGAGACAGGAGCGCCTTCATGGCCCTCCTGCCCCGCCCTGCCCCACACCCACCTCTCCGCTGCCCCTGCTGCTGTCTGTCCCTTCCCTGAAACCTTTATTTCAAGTGTCTTTGTGGCTTGCTTTACCATCCTTGAGTTTAACTATCAGCTCTGCAGGGAAGCCTTCCCTCTCCTCCCCAGCTGAAGTGAGACTGTCGCCCGTGCCGGTCTTCCTCGCCTCACTTTGCTCCATCACAGTGTGTGACCTCTGACTCTCCACATCCTGATCTGAATATTGTCCCCCCCTAGAATGTAAGTCCATGGTGCCTAGAACAAGACCTGGTGTACGGGAGACAAAAGTATTTTGTTGACTGGGCCGGGCGCGGTGGCTCATGCCTGTAATCCCAGCACTTTGGGAGGCCGAGGCGGGCGGATCATGAGGTCAAGACATTGAGACCGTCCTGGCTACACGGTGAAACCCCATCTCTACTAAAAACACAAAAAATTAGCCGGACATGGTGGCAGGCGCCTGTAGTCCCAGCTACTCAGGAGGCTGAGGCAGAGCTTGCAGTGAGCCGAGATCGCGCCACTGCACTCCAGCCTGGGCAACAGAACAAGACTCTAATATCTTAAAAGAAAAAAAAAATTATTGACTGAATAAAGGGAGTTAAAATGTGAAGAAAAATCCTTTACCAAGCAAACATCCACCCTAAGTGAAGGTGTGGGAAGCAGGCTTCAGGCAGCTTTTTCACTCCATTTTGCAATCAGCTGCTCCCCTTGTGTGCCCCTCAGCACTTGTCAAGGTGCTGCTCTCAGCACATGACATGCTAACCCTGCAAACTTCAAGTCGGTCCTGAGAGGCAGGCACTGCTCTTACCCACATTTTATAAGTGACTGAACTGAAGCAAGGGAGTGGTGAGAGGCAGTGATGGGATTCAAGCCCAGGAGGCCTTCCTTTCAACCACAGACTACACTGCTTCCAGCAGGTGATCCTGCCTGTGGTACTTTCTGCTCTCCAGTATTCATGCTGACTGTCCCACAATTAGTAAAATATTAGCCAAGTACAGGACTGCCTGGCTAAAGACCACATTTCCAATGGGAAGGGGACAGGTCAGAGACAAAAAGTGACAATCTACTTCCCAGTGTGTCCCTCAAAAGTCCCGCCATTAGGCCAGGCAGTGGTGAAAGCTGTTAACAGCCATCTGGGAGCCAGGGATGGCAGCCACTACGTAGGAATGACAGCTCTGCCACGAGGCCAGGATCTGCCCCTCTGGACTGTTCGAGAAATAAACTGTCATGCTATGAGGGTGGGGGCCTGTCCCCTACAGTCCCAGGGGTTTTTTGTGGGGTTTTTTTTTTTTTTTGAGGCGGG
>NW_012117821.1:665846-675327 GCF_000951035.1 Colobus angolensis palliatus
TGTAACCTCTGCCTCCCGGGTTCAAGTGATTCTCCTGCCTCAGCCTCCTGAGTAGCTGGGATTACAGGCATGTGCCACGATGCCCAGCTATTTTTCACTATGTTGCCCAGGCTGATTTGGAACTCCTGACCTCAAGCAATCCGCCTGCCTTAGCCTCCCAAAGTACTAGGATTACAGGCGGGAGCCACCGTGCCCAGCCTGGCCCTGTGCATTTTATAGATAAGGTAACTGACAAACCTAGCCACGGCCACCCCTTCGTCCTATAGAACTGGAATTTGAACCCAGAGTTGTCCTTCACTGCCACTTCCGTTGTTTCTGGAAGCGCCCTCCAGGCAGGCTGGCCAGCATTACCGGGCCTCCCTGGGGGCCCCTCTGGGGATGCTGCTCCACAGAACCCTGCCTCTCAGGTCTTGGAGATGTGGGCAGGAGAGAAGCAGTGTCCCTCAGAGCCAGGCCTGGCAATGGTGCCAGTAGGGGCCGAGGCAAGCCCCTCCACGTGCCCGCAGGTTTCTCAGCAGGGGAAGTCCACGCCACGCCGCCTGGGAACCTGGGTGCCTAAACACAGCAGGAGCTGAGGCACAAATTTAACCAAATGCCAAGGTCGCGTGAGGCCCCAGTTCGTGAGCCGGGCTCCAAGGACGTTTCCTCAGGTGGCTCTGGAAGGCCCAGCGCCAGCCCCCGTCCTCTGTTAAAGGGAACCAGCCCCGCGGCTCCGTCCAGGCATGGCAGCCTGAGCGCAACCCCAGGGTAGCAGGGGCTACCCGAGTAGCGGGCTATGCCCTGGCAGAAGCAGAGCCCAGGATGGGGTCAGGGTCAGGCCCTGCTGGAGGCTGGAGGGCGCCCAAGGCGAGGCCGGTGAGGCCCAGCTCTACAAATAAAGCGTTTTATTTACAGGAGGCATCTCTCTAGGTCCCAGCTCCCTGCTACCCCCACCCCAGCCCCAGGGAGAAGAGGGTGGATGCCAGAGGAGCTGGCAGAGGCTGGGCAGGTCCTGAGTGGGCCAGGCCAGGCTGAGAGAGAAGGCACGAGGCCCTGGGCGCCCCAGTTCCAGGGCAGAGGCCAGGCCTGCCTGGAGAAGGCAGCACGGGGTCAGCTCTCAGGGGTCAGGCTGGGGTCCACGCCGCCGCAGCTCTGCTCATAGGACGGTGGGGCCTCTGCAGGGAGAAAGCAGGGTCTGCATGGGGCTCCTGGCGTCCCCTCCCTGCCAAGCCCTGGCCCTCGACTCACCATACGGGTAGCCCCAAGAGCTGTACTCTGGAGGAAGAATCAAGGTGCTGGTGGTAGGCACTGGTCCCCCAGAGCCCTCTGCAAAGTAGGGGACAGTGGCACCTGTTGAAATGCACAAGGGAGGCCGCAGCGGGTATGAGGCAGGGCTGCCATCCTGAGGACAGGGCTCGGGGGCACCAGGCACAGAACCCAAGGTGGCCAGCAGGGGCTGCTGCTGCGAATGGCTCTTGGTGGAGAGGGAGACCGGGTCCAAGAAGTGGGGGCCGCCAGCCGCAGCCTCAGCCTCTTCCTGGGGTGGTGCAGAAGGCACCACCAGGGGTGGGGCCCAGGGAGGCAGCCCTGGGCCTGGCTGGGGGCTCAGTGGGGCATGGTTCACAGCAATATTGCCAATGAAGACCGGGAGGGTCACAGTAGCTTCCGGTGCCTTCAGAGAGACCTGGACAGGATTGAGGTGGGGCATGAGGGGCCAGGGCCAAAGCCACTAGGCCTCAGGCCACCCAGCCCCCACCAGCACCAAACCTGTAAGTAGTAGTCGATGTGGATGAGGCTGCAGCCTGGCAGGGCTGACTGGGGCAAAGCAGGCACCAGGATCTGCTCATGCCACTGTGCCCGCCGCCAGGCCTTGACGCCTGCACCCTCCACCTCCGCAATGGTCCGTACGTCGTGGATCCAGCGCTTGGCCTTATAGGACACTTTCTGGGGAAGGACCAGCCTGTGAGCCTGCGCAGGCTGCCAGCCCACCCCAGGAGGCCAGTCCAGGCAGCTGCCGGGGGCTCTGACCTGCAGCAGACTGGCCACCACAGGGCTGGTGTCCTTGCCTGACTGGTTCTCGATGTCGGCGTGCAGCTGCAGTGCCTGCCCCACCACATAGCCGCGGAGATCAGTGCTGGCTGTGAGGACCACACTGCCTGTCTTCACCAGCTTGTAGGAGAACTTCTTGGTGGCAGAGGCCACATTGGGTTGCTTTGGGGGAGGGCCAGGGAAAGGCTTAGCAGGTGTGGGCAGGCTGGATCCCTGTGGCATCAGGACAAGCCCCTCAGCCCTGCCATGCCCTGCCCCTGGAGACCAGCAGTCAGCTCCAGGCAAAGAGGCCACTGCCTCCAGACCCTGGCCCCCCTCACCTCAGCTGGGGACAGGACACTGGGATGAAGCAGTACCTGCCCAGCTCTTCCCCAGCCCCCAAGAGGGTGGGGACCCACCAAGGAGGTCACTGTGCCATCCTCACCTCAATGTCTGGGATGCTGTTCAGATTCAGGGGGCTCAAGATATAGAACACGAGGCTGCACTTGTGATCCTTGGAAAACCGTGGCGTGTGGATGGCGGCCCTCACCTGGTGCACGATCTTCCCAAAAGGACCCTCAAAGGACGTGGGTGCTGTGGCTGGGGAGAGAACAGGCACTGACACCTAGCGGCCTTCACCCTGCAGAGCCCACCTCCCAGGACCAGTTGGTCATCACCAGGCCTGTCCAGGCTGGGCTCTTACCAGGAAGCAGGAACTGGAAGGGGAAGCTGTGCTCTCCAGCGGGCAGACTCCCTGCAGAGACAGGAGGGAGGTGGGGGCGGTGGGGACAGGCCTCCGAGGCCTGAGGTGGCCACAGGGCCAAGACAAGAGTGGGCAGTGCAGCTGGCCAGCTCACGCTGGGTCTCCCTGTCTCAGTCACAGCAGCACAGGGCTGTGGCCTGGGTGAAGGACCGAGCGTAAGGGCTTGAACAGGAGAGTGGTTTGGGAATGGGGCAAGGGTGAAGCAGCTGTGCCAGGAGTCAGAGCACACCCATATCCAGCACAAGTGGAAAGTGGCCCCTTCAGCCACCCAGCCCCTAGGAGAAAGCCATCAGGGCCCACAACCCTGGGAGAAGATGGGCCAGTGCAGGATCCAAGAGGCAGGTCTAGGAAAGGGGGAGGACACGCAGGCCCCACTCCAAGGGGTGCCCCCAGGGGTCACCACTTGGAACCAGGTCAGGAACTGGCTCCCAGACTTACCCTTGTCTGCCAGTGACAGGGAACTGTTGAAGTAGTCCTCCTCCGCTACCCACGCTGCGTCGTTAGCCTTGTTGGAGACCCCGCAGGAACCTGTGCAGGTCACCCGGATGGCTGCCAAGGGGAAGGCTGCATGAGCCCCAGCCAGCTGACAGCCCAGGAATTCGACCTGGGGCCAAGCAGCCCCACCTGGGCAGGGTCCTGGGAAGGCCAGTGAGCAAGCAACCCCTGCCACTTCAGGGGACACCTCCTGCTCATCTCCTGTCTTGGGGGGCTCCAAGGGAGCCGGGCTGGTGAGAGGCCTGACCAGCACAAAACAATGTCTGCCCTGCAGTCCAGAGCAGAAAGGCCCCAGCACTCATCCAGATGGCGGCTGGGTCATCCCCCAGACCGGTAACCTTGGCTGTGAAAGCCCAGCTGCTTAGGGGGATCTTGGGGGGGGCGCGCCTGGGACACTCCAAGGGACGGACGCGTCTTCTTGCTGCCCTGTAGACAAGTCAGTTAGGCAGGGAAGGACCCCTGCACGCTCCAGGAAGCTAACTGCCAACCATCATGCTGCAGGAATGTGGCCAGACCCGCCTGGGCAGACAGTGTTCCACAGTCGGCACACCGCTGGGTAGGGCCCTACTTCCTGGGTCAGCACTGCCCAGCGGGGCTGACTTTCTGCATCAGGAGACGGCTTGGTTCTCTCCGGCCTCCCCGGGGGAGTGCCAGACCAGGAACTGCTTGAGGCAGAGGTTGCCACTGTTCTGTGGCCAGGAACACAAATTCCTCAGTCCAACAGATACGTGTCCAGAAACCACGATGGTCAGAAGATCATGGCTGGACAACCAAGTCCAGCAGAAACTGGTCACAAGGGAGGACAGATGCAGCAGAAGCACACACAGCACCAGACCCAGGTGGGCAGGGGTTGGGGGAGCCATCAGCAGGCCACCCGCAGCTCCAGCCCCTCTTCTCCCTGCAAGGCTGAGTCAGGGCCAAAGATCGCCACTTCCCTGCCTCGTCCTGGTGGGGGTCACGTGAGGGGAAGGTGACTCAGACTCTCAGACCTGCTGAGGGAGCAGCCAGGGAGGAGTAGTATCGGTGTCTGGTACGCCCAGGGGCAGCCATACCTGCCTCCCCTATGGTCTTCCCAGCAGGCCCCACCTGTGGCCCAGGCCTTCTGCTGGCCACCTAGAGCAGCCCCACGTGGCTCTCCATATACATCCTGCCCTTCCCCTCAGCAGCTGCCAGACCCAGTCCCCCATCCCTGAGGGCGGCCCTTGCTTCCTGCTGCACGCCCTTTACCCCCTGGGCACTGCCATGGCCTGGCCTCCGCCTCCATTCCAGCCCAGCCTTGCCACCCCAACCTCGGTCCATTTTTTGTTTTCTTTTTTTTTTTTTTTTTTTGAGACATGGTCTCACTCCCGCCGCCCAGGCTAATGTGCAATGGCACGATCTCAGCTCACTGCGGCCTTGACCTCCTGTGCTCAGGCGATCCACCCATCTCAGCCCCCTCGAGTGGCTGGGACTACAGGCACATGCCACCACACCTGGCTCTTTTTTTTTTTTTTTTTTTTTAATATAGAGAAGGGGTTTCGCCATGCTGTCCAGGCTGGTCTCAAACTCCTGAGCTCAAGCAATCCACCTGCCTCAGCCTCCCAAAGTACTGGGATTACAGGCATGAGCCCCCATACCCAGCTCTGCCCTGATTTTGAATCCATGCTCGGTTAGCCAGGCCCTCCCAGGGCCAGACCCTTACTGTTTCCAGGCTGAACATCTGGAATACTGGTGATTCTCCTGTGAGCCAGCAGACAGCCCAAGAGGAGCACACAGGCGTCAGCTGGCGCAGAGGAGGCAGGCGTGGCTGAAGCAAGGAGTGGAGGCCTGGGGACTGGAAATGCTGCAATGCCTTTAACACTCCTGACAGACTGCACATCCCTGCCTTGAATCCCACAAATGCTGGGACCCAGCTGGGCATGGTGGCTCATACCTGTAATCCCAGCACTTTGGGAGGCTGAGGCGGATGGATCACTTGAGGTCAGGAGTTCAAGACCATCCTGGCCGACATGGGGAAACCCCATCTCTGCTATACAAAAATTAGCCGGGCGTGGTGGCAGGCGCCTGTAATCCCAGCTACTCAGGAGGCTAAGGCAGGAGGATCACTTGAACCCAGGAGGCAGAGGTCCAGTGAGCTGAGATCACACAAATGCACGTTAGCCTGGGTTACAGAGTGAGACGTCATCTCAAAAACAACAAAGAAAAACGCTGGAACCCACAGAGGATGCTGTAAAGGGAGCAGTGGTCCCCAGAGTAACCGGTATGCCAGCCAAGCACCCTCAAGTGATCCCGGCTGGTGGCACAGAACTGAATATTCACCCTGCCCCCACTGTCCGTATTCCTAACCCACAACACTGAGAGATGTAATAAAATCGTTGTGTTAACTGTTTAGGAATGGTGTGTGACTTGAGGTGACAGCTACTTTTATGTAGTAGTCCCAGCTACTCGGGAAGCTGAGGCAGGAGAATGGTGTGAACCCGGGAGGCAGAGCTTGCAGTGAGCCAAGATTGCACCACTGCACTCCAGCTGTGGAACAGAGCTAGACTAAGTCTCAAAAAGAAAAAAAAAAGAAGAAATTAGGGAAAACCCAAATTATCTACCATTTCAGTCCATCAGATTGACAAATATTAAATGTCGAGACACAGCTGGGCGCAGTGGCTCACACCTGTAATCCCAACGCTTTGGGGGGCCAAGGCGAGTGGACTGCTTGAGGCCAGGAGTGTGACAGCAGCCTAGGTAACATGGTGAAACCCTGTCTCTACCAAAACTACAAAAGATTAGCTGGGTGTGGTGGCGTGTGCCCCTGGTGCCAGTCACTCAGGAGGCTGTAGTGGGAGGACTCATCACTTAAGCCCTGGAGGCAGACGTTGGCAGTGAGCCAAGATCGCACCACCGCATTCCAGTCTGGGTGACAAAGTGAGACCTCATCTGAAATAAAATGAATGTCTCAAGGCCAGGTGTGGTGGCTCACGCCTGTAATCCCAGCACTTTAGGAGGCTGAGGAGGGCGGATCACTTGAGGTTGGGAGTTCGAGACCCACCTGACCAACATGGAGAAACCCCGTCTCTACTAAAAATACAAAATTAGCTGGGCATGGTGCCACATGCCAGTAGTCCCAGTTACTCGGGAGTCTGAGGCAGAAGAATCGCTTGAACCAGGGAGGCGGAGGTTGTGGTGAGCAGCTGAGACTGCGCCATTGTACTCCAGCCTGGGCAATATGAGCAACGTAAATGAATAAATAAATGTATGTTCCAACACACGTTGGAGGGAGGTGGAAAACAAACACCCCTTACACCAGTCAAATTGCAGACAGGTATGAGGTACTGGCAAAGAGTGGGACAGGTCTACTGTAATTTTACCTGTGCATACCAGGAAACCCAGAATTCCACTTAGAATCTCATGGTATTTAACCGGGAGCCTCACACACCACTGCTCATACTAGCAAAGCATCACTAAAACCGTCATGGGACACCTGACTCCACAAAAACAAACAGTATCCAACTGACCCTTGGGTCATCCTAAGGGCCCAGGCTCTGTGATCTTCCCAACGCCCATGCAGACGGCCCTGTTTTGCACATGCACCAAGGCTCTTTCAGATGACTCTGCCAGAGTGAGCAGCCTCCAACCACTGTCCAAAGTGAAACCTGTCCTGAGCTGCCCACACTCTCCTCAGTAAGAACACGGGAGGCACGGGGCTCCCGCACAGCTGCCAGCTAGCTGCTTCCTTTCCAAAACACCTGGGGCTGCTCCTCCACCTCTCAGCAACTGCTTCAGGTCAGGCTGGCTGAATTCCCCAGGGAGCCCGTTTTCACTGGCCAGGCCAATGGCAGCGGCCATGTTTCTGCCTTTTCAAACCATCGAATCAGGCAGGACCACAGGATGCAGTTCTGCCCACAGAAGCCAGAGCAGTGCATGGGGCCCATTGTGAGGGGTCTCCTTGCTGCTGGAGAGGGGCATATGACCCCACTCCCTCCTCTTTCCAGCTTGCAGACTGCTTGTAATGGCAGAACAGGCTGAAGGGAACCAAGCCTTTCGCAACAGGAAAGCCGCCAGGCAGGGCTTGGCTGCAGGACTGAGTGGCTCAGTGGCAGTCGCCTAGTCACAGTGTGACTTCTTCCGCCTTCTGGACTTGAATGTTGCACCTCTTTGCAGGGGCCCTGCAGGCCCCATCCCTCCTCCCCCATGCAGGTTTAAAAATGTTTCCTAGGCCGGGCATGGTGGCTTACACCTGTAATCCCAGCACTTTGGGAGGCCAAGGTGGGCAGATCACAAGGTCAAGAGATCAAGACCATCCTGGCTAACATGGTGAAACCCCATCTCCACTAAAAATACAAAAAACTAGCCGGGCGTGGTGGCGGGCGCCTGTAGTCCCAGCCACTCGGGAGGCTGAGGCAGGAGAATGGCGTAAACCCAGGAGGCGGAGCTTGCAGTGAGCCGAGATCGTGCCACTGCACTCCAGCCTGGTGACAGAGCGAGACTCCGTCTCAAAAAAATAAATAAAATAAAATAAAAATAAAAAATGTTTCCTAAGTGTGTTCAGATGCACAACCAAGGACAAGCTGTTGGAGGCTGCTCTGACTCAGGAAGCTCATGATGGGGCCATATTCTCAAGGGACCACTGGAACTTTCTTCTCGAGTTGGGGCTCCCACCTGTTCAGCAGCCCCTCCCTTGCACCACCTACACGTGGACCAAGAAGACCCACTGACTCCTCATCCTCATCCCAAGAAGACCCACCAACTCCTCATCCTCATCCCAAAGGACTCATGCCTGCCACAGAAGCTGTGACCTGTAAGCCACTCCCCCAGTCCTGTTTCCAAATCTGTATCATGAGAGTAATAACCATGCCACTTGCCAGGATGCTGAGCGTTACTGAGGCTGGCCCATGGGATGTGGAGAGAATTTGCATCAGGCCTACCATGAGTGCTCCGAGAACCACTGACGATCCTGGTCGCCCATCCCAGTAACAGAACATGAGGTGGTCCTGCCTGACCCCCAGCCCTGGATTGGGCCAGCCTGGGCTCCAGAAAACTGCTCCTTCCCAGGCCTCCCTCTGCGTCAGCCCTCGAGACAGCAGGCGTCCTCATGGCTGGGTGCTGACTGTCAAAGACACTCATCGGCAGAGTAAGTGAGAAGTCCAGGGGCCCAGGCAGGGCTGCTGTCCTCCTGGGGGCTGAGGGCCTCCCTACTGGCTCCTAGCAGGATTGACAAGCATCCTTTGAATGAGCAAACGATGGCATTCCGTTCCCATCCCAGGCAGGGCTGGGGGAAACCCTCAGGAACCCCTGTACACCCCTCCCACCTCACTTGCAGCAGCCTGAAATATGTGCTCCCCGGCCCATTAGGGCCCATCTACTCCCTAGCTCATGACCCTCCTATTTCTCCCTCACTCAGACCAGCCTCTGTGAGCCAGTGCTACCTCAACTCTTGGGCCAGCTGCATCAAGTGCTGGGATTACAGGCGTGAGCGTTCACCCACCCACCACGTCCACGTGGAGGCCAGGGGAGCCTGCTCACCCAGGCCAGTCATGCACTGCGAGGCCATCCCTTCCCTGTGGTCAGCAATGGCCTGCTCGCCCCAGGCCGCGCCAGGGGAGGGACGACAGGGCCCAGCTCCCCTCAGCCAGGATCCAACCCGCCTCACCTCACACCTCACCTGTATTCAAGGGATGCATGTGCTATCTCTGCCCTGCCACAGCCACACCTGCCCCCACCCAGACCCCAAACTCAAGGTGAGGACAGAGGAAGGGAGCCTGTGGGGTCTTCCAGGAGGCCCAATGGGGCCAGGAGCCTGACAGAAGCACCTACCACCAGACTTCTTCGGAGGCCCCAGGGACTTCCCTGAGACTTCGGAGGCCACAGTCTCAGGCGGTGCAGGGTCAGGGCCACAGCACCATCACCTGTCCCAGGCCACTGAGAGGACAGAACAGAGGCTGTGGGTTCTCAGCAGGCACAAAAGCGGTGCTGTCACCCACGCCCAGGCCCAGCGGTCAAGGTCCAGCGGGAAGCCCACGGGCTGTGGCCAAGCTGCCCAGGTGGTTCCCACAGGAGACCAAGGTAGAGAAGCCCGCGTCAGGGACGCGGCACTCAAAACCAGGGGCCGGGCAGAGGCCTGTGCGGAGGCCCCCATCCTTGGGAGGCAGCCTCACCTCGCTGGCCTGCCCTCACCTCCAGGGCGCCCTGCCAGCGGCCACTGCAGCAACCCGATCCCCAGTCCCCGAGGCCCAGACGTCCGCCTCG
>NW_012117821.1:676877-679632 GCF_000951035.1 Colobus angolensis palliatus
CCTTCCCCACACCTGCCCGGAGTCCCAGTGCCTGCTCCGTCCCCTGATATCCCCCTCCCTGCTGGCCTGATGGGGGGACCTGATGGGTGCGGGCCCAACGGAGCCACACTTGGGTGGAGGCCCGCAACAGAAGGGTCGGGGTCCAGGTGGGGCGAGGACTTGGATCACTGGGAACCGGAGAAACACACTCCCATTTATCTTTCTTAAAGATCCTTTTGTAGAGAGTGAGCTGCGGGGGGTAGGACTCAAATACCAGGGGGACCTAAGGCGGGAGAGAACCGTTGGATAGTCCTGGAGAGGGAAGGCCTCCCTCGCCTACGGACAAGCTCACCATGGAATGGGTGAGGCGGGCCCCAGTGCTGCGAGTTTTTCTAGGACAGCCGGTGAAGAGGGTGGCCTTCTCTGATGGGGAGGACGGGCCTAGACACACATGGTTTGCGGGTGGGAGACTCATCACATGCGGAGTCTGAGGTGCCACTGATCCCCAAGTGGACCAGGTACTTCCGTGCATGAGCCTGGGAGTCAAGCACTTAAACGTTGCCATCCCTGGTTGGTAGAAGGTAATAGGTCAGGAAGGAGGAGTCCGGCACCCCAGCAAAAGGAGAGGGGCTCACAGGCTGGAGGGGCCCCCAGGCTAGGCTGGGAGAGGCCCTGAAGCCCCAGGCCCAGCTGACTCCCTTGGGATTCCAATGTTTCAGGAGGTGGGTCTAACTGGCCATGCTCCAGACACTTTCCTGCCAAGACTATGCACACACAGAATTCCCGAACAAGAGAGAAGGGCGCCATGAGATGGCAAGGATCGTGGACAGCCCTCCCGAATGGCAGTCGGCCATGCCAGAAGTCAGAAAGAGTTTCACCGGGCACGGTGGCTCGTGTCTGTAATCCCAGCACTTTGGGAGGCCGAGGTGGGCGGATCACGAGGTCAGGAGATCAAGACCATCCTGGCTAAAACGGTGAAATCCGTTTCTACTAAAAATAAAAAAAAATAAAAAGCCGGGTGTGGTGGCAGGCACCTGTAGTCCCAGCTATTCAGGAGGCTGAGGCAGGAGAATGGCATGAACCCGGGAGGTGGAGCTTGCAGTGAGCCGAGATCACACCACTGCACTCCAGCCTGGGCAACAGAGCGAGACTCCGTGTCAAAAAAAAAAAAACAATAACAACAAAAAGAAAGTGTTTCAAGCAGGGAGAGACAGACTGTGTTGCAAGCTACTGAGATGGAAGACAATGGACACAGAACATACGTGGCCTTTATCCCATGTCAGCCACAATCTCAGCCCCACAGGGCTCTGCACATCCTTGATTCTGACCCTATCTCCCACCCATCCTGTATTCCAGAAACCACCACCAGCACCAATCGCCCTGTCATTAGACTCTTCTCTTCTTCCCCGAGCATACTTTTAGTGGTGCTCTAATGAAACCCTGGTTTCCCCTGGAGCTTTCGGGTGTAGAGACTTCTTTTCACAGGACCCCTCTACCTCTGGATCTGCAGGTGGGGTGGGGGCCTTCCTGGCTCCTTCCTAACACTGCCAGGCCATTCTCCACCCTGGGAGCCACCATGGGTAAGCCTCCTGGTCTCAGAATCACCAGCACCACCTTTGCCCTGATCAGCATCCTCATTTCTTGTTGATTTTAGCTCCTAACTCACTGTCATTCTCTCCACCTCCACGTGTGGAAACAGTTGCTTCTGAATCCCTGCAGGCAATCCTTCCAGCCTCCTGCCCTATATCCTAAAAGTACATGGGCTTTGTTTGAATCAGGTATGGTAAAGTGACAGACTAGGAGACAAGTGCCACAGAGGAATAATTTAGTACTCGTGGTTCTCAGGAGGAGGGGCCCCGCCACGCCATGCAGGGCCAGAAGGGGAAGTACCAGGGTCATGAGGAGCCAGGAGAGAGCGCGGCCCAGAGCCTTTTTGTGTTTTCCTCAGGGTGAAAATGGAAAAGGCAGGGTAGGTAGGTGTAAGCAAGTTTAGGATTAGATAACTTGAATCATATCAGCAGGCTCTAGGTCACAGTAGGGGGCTCTAGCTGTCTGGTATCGGCCCCTGGGGGATGCAGGGCAGGAGAAATGCTGGCTTGGGATGTGAGAGTCCGATCAGGAAGAGGCTGGGGATATGGGCTCTGGATTGGTGTTGATAAAGTTGTTTGCTAGCTCTGGGAATTAGCCAGCCCTGGGAGGGGCAGTATCTCCCTGACTAGCAGAGCCCCCAAGATGTCAAAGCATAATAACATACAGAAAATGAAAAGTGTGGGCCGGGTGCAATGGCTCCGCCTGTAATCCCGGTACATTGGGAGGCCGAGGTGGGCGGATCACCTGAGGTCAGGAGTTCAAAACCAGTCTGGTCAACATGGTGAAACCCCATCTCTACTAAAAATACAAAAATTAGCCAGGAGTGGTGGCGCATGCCTGTAATCCCAGCTACTTGGGAGGCTGAGATAGGAGAATCGCTTGAACCCAGGAGGTGAAGCTTGCAGTGAGCCGAAATTGGGCCATTGCACGCCAGCCTGGGCTTCAAGAGCAAAACTCCATCTCAAAAAAAAGAAAAAAGAAAGAAAGAAAAGTGTGGTAAACACGTGTCAGTCTTGTGGCTTCTCCTCCAAAACCCTCCTCTACCTCGGCAGTCTCCCTCCTAGGGCTTGGTGCTTCGTCCTCAAAGATTCCGCCAACCTTTGCATTAGTGCTGCTCTTCCCACCAGGGGGCTTCCCCAGGAACCTAGGCTGGCCCACAGCTTGCTTTTTTTTTTTTTTTTTTTTT
>NW_012117821.1:679942-681041 GCF_000951035.1 Colobus angolensis palliatus
CAGTGGTTCATGCCTGTAATCCCAGCACTTTGGGAGGCCGACGTAGGTGGATCGCTTGAGATCAGGAGATGGACACCAGCCTGGACAACATGGTGAAACCCCATCTCTACTAAAAATACAAAAATTAGCCAGGAGTGGTGGCGCAGGCCTGTAATCCCAGCTACTCAGGAGGCTGTGGCAGGAGAATCGCTTGAACCTGGAAGTCGGAGGCTGCAGTGAGCTGAGATTGTGCCTTGTGCTCTAGCCTGGGCAACAGAGCGGGATTCCATCTCAAAAAAAAAAAAAAAAAAATGAAACAGAGGCAATGCCGGTTCCAGGCTGAGCCTAGGAGTCCTGGCAGCTTTTGTTTTCTTGCTCTTGGAGCCCTCAGCTGTCATGTAAAAATTCTGCTTACCTGCTGGAGAGATCACGTGGAGAGTGAGAGAATGGCCAACCTTCTAGGAAAGCCATCTCCACCTGTAGCCTCCCTCATGCCAAGATGACTACAGCCACCTGAGTGGCACCAGCAGTTTCAGCTGTCTATCGCTGCATAGCAAACCACTGCCCTGATTTATTTATCCCGAAAACTGTACTGGACTCAGTTGGGAGGTTCTTATGCTGTCTAGTATCCACTGGGGATGAAATGTTGGAGACTTCACTTCCCTGTCTGCCATTCCAGCTGGGACGACTGGGACAGCAGGAGGGGACAGACATCTGTTCTTCTACGGGGCCTCTCCACATGGCTAGCTTGGGGGTCCTCACCGCATCATGCTGTGGGGATAGTGGCCACCACTTGTAGGTGGCCTCCAGGAGGGAGGAAGCTGAAGATGGCAGTCCTCAGGCTGAGCTCAGCAGTCTCAGAATTTTCTACCAAATTAATTACATCAAAACTAGTCATAGGGCCGGGTGCGGTGGCTCATGCCTGTAATCCCAGCACTCTGGGAGGCCGAGGTGGGTAGATCACAAGGTCAAGAGATCTAGACCATCCTGGCCAACATGGTGAAACCCTGTCTCTATTAAAAGCATAAAAATTAGGCCAGGCGTGGTGGCTCACACCTGTAATCCCAGCACTTTGGGAGGCCGAGGCGGGCGGATCAGGAGGTCAGGAGATGGAGACCAT
>NW_012117821.1:683296-689684 GCF_000951035.1 Colobus angolensis palliatus
TGGGTCAAGCTGGTATCGAACTCCCGACCTGAGGTGATCCGTCCGCCTCGGCCTCCCAAAGTGCTGGGATAACAGGAGTGAGCCACCTGGCTAAAACCGTGAAACCCTATCTCTACTAAAAATACAAAAAAAATAAATAAATAAGCCGGGCGTGGTGGCAGGCGCCTGTAGTGCCAGCTACTCGGGAGGCTTAGGCAGGAGAATGGCGTGAACCTGGGAGGCAGAGCTTACAGTGAGCTGAGATAGTGCCACTGCCCTCCAGCCTGGGCGACAGAGCAAGACTCTGTCTAAATATATATATATGATTTTAAAAATTTTTTTATTGAATTTAAACTTTTATTTTTTTTGGATACAGTATCTTCCTCTGTTGCCCAGGCTGGAGCGCAGTGGCATGATCTTGGCTCACTGCAACTTCCGGGTTTAAGAGATTCTCATGTCTCAGCCTCCTGAGTAGCTGGGATTACAGGTATCTGCCACCACACCCGGCTAAATTTTGTATTTTCAGTAGAGACAGGGTGTCTCCATGTTGTTTAAGCTGGTCTTGAACTCCTGACCTCAGGTGATCTGCCCTCTTCGGCCTCCCAAAGTGCTGGAATTACAGGCGTGAGTCACCGTGCCCAGCCCTAATTTTTGTATTTTTAGTAGAGGTTTACAAATAGGTTTTTGCCATGTTGACCAGACTGGTCTTGAACTCCTGACCTCAGGTGATCCACCCAAAGTGCTGGGATTACAGGCGTGAGCCACTGTGCCCCGCCTAATTTTAAACTTTTACTTTAGGTTTGGGGATACATGAGGTTTGTTACATAGGTAAAGCCATGTCACAGGGGTTTGTGGTACGTATTATTTCATCATCCAGGCATTAGGCCCAGTATTGTTTTCTTCTTTGTGTTCATAAGCTCTCACCATTTAGCTCCCACTTATAAGTGAGAACATGTGGTATTTGGTTTTCTGTTCCTGCGTTAGTTTGCTAAGGATGATAGCCTCCAGCTCCATCCATGTTCCCACAAAAGACATGCTGTCATTTTTTTATGGCTGCATAGTATTCCATGGTGTATATATACCACACTTTCTTTCTTTTTTTTTGAAACGGAGTCTCGCTCTGTTGCCCAGGCTGGAGTGCAATGGTGTGATCTCGGCTCACTGCAACCTCCACCTCCTGGACTCAAGCGATTCTCCTGCCTCAGCCTCCCAAGTAGTGGGATTACAGGCACACACCATCACTCCCAACTAATTTTTGTATTTTTAGCAGAGATGGGGTTTCACCATTTTGGTCAGGCTGGTCTTGTACTCCTGACCTCAGGTGTTCCACCCGCCTCAGCTTCCCAAAGTGCTGGTATTACAAGCGTGAGCCCCTGTGCCCGGCTGTGCCACATTTTCTTTATCCAATCTATCACTGATGGGCATTTAGGTTTTTGTTTGTTTGTTTGAGATGGAGTGTCACTCTGTAGCCCAGGCTGGAGTGCAGTGGTGGCACGATCTTGGCTCACTGTAACCTTTACCTCCCGGGTTCAAGTGATTCTCCTACCTGAGCCTCCCAAGTAGCTGGGATTACAGGCACCTGCCACTACACCCGGCTAATTGTGTTTTTAGTAGAGATGGGGTTTTACCATGTTGGCCAAGATAGTCTTGAACTCCTGGCCTCAGGTGATCCGCCTGCCTTGTCCTCCCAAAGTGCTGGGATTACAGGCCTGAGCCACAGGCTGGCCAGCATTTAGGCTGATTCCATGTCTTTGCTCTTGTGAATAGTGCTGGACTCTCTATATCCACGTTTTCCCTCATGGTAATCTCATTCAGTTTTATGAGTTTTGCTATGGTTTGAATGCTTGTGTCCCTCCAAAATTTAGGGTCTCGCTCTGTCACCCAGGCTGGAATGCAGTGACCCCATCACGGCTCACTGCAGCCTCAACATCCCTGGGCTCAGACAATCCTCCCACCCCAGCCTCCCAAGTAGCTGCAACTACAGGCATGGGCCACCATGCCTGGCTAATTTTTGTGTTTTTTGTAGAGACAGGGTCTTGCCATGTTGCCCAGCCTGGTCTCAAACTCCTGGGCTCAAGCGATCCGCCCACCTCAGCCTCTCAAAGTGCAAGGATTACAGGTGTGAGCCACTGCACCCGTCCCCAAGAGAGCTTTAAATAAAATAAATGTGCTAATGATGCCAAACTTTTTTTTTTTTTGAGACGGAGTCTCGCTCTGTCACCCAGGCTGGAGTGCTGTGGCCGGATCTCAGCTCACTGCAAGCTCCGCCTCCCGGGTTCAAGCGATTCTCCTGCCTCAGCCTCCTGAGTAGCTGGGATTACAGGCATGCGCCACCACACCTGGCTAATTTTTGTATTTTTAGCAGAGACAGGGTTTTGCCCTGTTGGCCAGGCTGGTGTAGAACTCCTGGCCTCAAGTGATCCACCTACCTCAACCTCCCAAAGTGAGCCGCTGCACCCAGCCCCACCTCTCCATTTTTTTTTTTTTTTTTTTTTTTTTTTTTTTTTTTGCATTTTTTGAGACGGAGTCTCACTCTGTCGCCCAGGCTGGAGTGCGGTGGCCCGATCTCAGCTCGCTGCAAGCTCCGCCTCCCGGGTTCATGTCATTCTCCGGCCTCAGCCTCCCGAGTAGCTGGGACTACAGGTGCCCGTCACTATGACCGGCTAATTTTTTTGTATTTTTAGTAGAGACGGTGTTTCACCATGTTAACCAGGATGGTCTCGATCTCCTGACCTCGTGATCCGCCCGTCTCGGCCTCCCAAAGTGCTGGGATTACAGGTGTGAGTCATCGCACCCGGCCCCACCTCTCCATTTTCAAACACACCAGACATGTCCCAGTTTAGGGCCTTTGCACGGGCTGTTCCTTCTGCCAAGAATGCTCTGCCCTGTATAGCCACACGGCTCACTCCATCTCCTTCCACTGCATGTTCCAATGCTGTTTTCTTTTCTTTTTTTTTCCCCTTTTGTGGAGAACGGGGTCTCGCTGTATTACCCAGGCAGGATTCGAACTCCTGGGCTCAAGCTATCCTCCCGCCTCTGCCTCCCTGAGAGCTGGGATTACAGGCGTGAGCCACCGCGCCCGGCAGCTTCCTCAGCGGGTCTCGAACTCCTGGGCTCAAGCTATCCTCCCGCCTCTGCCTCCCTGAGAGCTGGGATTACAGGCGTGAGCCACCGCGCCTGGCACAATGCTGTTTTCTAAGAGGACGGCTCTGCCCACCCCTGCACCAGGACCTCTGACCACCTTATGGTGATGGACTTGTTCTCCCCATTGCATTTCTCCCTCGCCAACACGGGATACGGTTCCTCATTACATGTACATTCTGCCCGCCTCACTCGAGTATGAGCAGGGGCTTTCATTGATTTTGTTCATTGGTGTGCAGCAGTTTCAGCGGTGGGGGGGTGAAAGCCCAGCTGGAGTAGACTGCCAGGAGACTTGGGTGGTAGGCAGAATGCTCCGCAAAGATGTCACGCCCTCATGCCTGCACCTGTAACATTACGTTACATAGCAAAAGGGACTTTGCAGATGTAAGTAGGTTGCCAATTAGTGACCTTAAAATAGGAAGATTATCCTGTTTATCTGGGTGGACCCAATCTAATCACAGGAACACTTAAAGGCATAAAGCCTTCTCCAGCTGAAGGTGGGAGAAATGGGACAGAAAGATTCAAAGATGTGAAGTACTAGAAAGGCTGGCTTTGGCCGGGTGCAAATGCTCACACGTGTAATCCCAGCATTTTGGGAGGCCGAGGTGGGCAGATCACTTGAAGTCAGGAGTTCAAGACCAGCCTGGCCAGCATGGTGAAACCATGTCTACTAAAAATACAAAATTTAGCTGGGCATGGTGGCAGGCGCCTGTAGTCCCAGCTATTCGAGAAGCTGAGGCAGGAGAATCACTTGAACGCGGGAGGCGGAGGTGGCAGTGACCCGAGATCATACCACTGCAGTCCAGCCTGGGTGACAGAGCCAGACTCCGTCTAAAAAACAAAAAAGTCTTGCTGGTGTTGAAGATGCGAGCGACCTCAAGAAGCTGAGAACGACCCCGGGCCGGCAGCCAACAAATGGAGACCTCACATAACTACGTGGAGGTGAATGTCAACAACCTGAAGGAGCCACCTAGGGCCCCTGCTAAAAGCTGAGGCAGCCGACACCCCGATTTCAGCCCTGAGACCTGCAGCAGAGAAGCCACCAAACCCACCTGCACTTCTAACACGCAGAACTGTGAGATAATAAATGGGTGCTCTTTTGTGGTTGTTGTAAAGTGACAGAAAACGAATTAACTAGCAGATGAGAGGAGATGCCAAGTATAGACAATCTGTTAAGAACTTTTGCTGGGATGGGAAGCAGGAAAATGAGGCAGTGGCTGGAAGGGGACGGGGGAGTCAAAGGCTTCTTTTTAAGGTGCCTGCCCATGGGAGAGGGATGCTGCAGCGAGAGGAAGCGCCGCCCCAGCGTTACATAATTCCACCCTCACAGGACGCAGAGGCAGGGGTGCCACATTCATACTTGGGTAGAATGTGTAGATAAAGGCTTGTGGTGGGCCAGGTATGAGTTCCCAAGCCAGCTGCGCTGTGTCAACACCTGCAGGTCTTTCTCAGCTTTGGAGCCAAGAAGTCACCTTGCCAGGAGCAGACTCCAACCAATGACTGCAAGGTGAGGGGGGAATGCTGGGTCCCCCTGCAGCAGGTGAGGGGAGAATGCCTTGGCTCCCCTGGCCCCCGGGAAGGGACTCTGAGAATGGTTCCTACATGACCTGCTGCCACAGGAACTGGACTGGTAGCACCCCCTTCTCTGCCTCACACCCCTACTCTCCTGCTGGTGTCTCCTGGGGTCTTCCCTCAAGCTAACAAATTGGACTTTTTTTTTTTTGAGACAGAGTTTCACTCTGTTGCCCAGACTGGAGTATGGTGGTATAATCTTGGCTCACTGCAACCTCCGCCTCCCGGGTTCAAGTGATTCTCCTGCCTCAGCCTCCCGAGTAGCTGGGATTACAAGTGTGCGCCACCACGTCGGCTAATTTTTGTATTTTTAGTAGAAGCGGGGTTTCACCCTGTTGGCCAAGCTGGTTTTGAACTCCTGACCTCAGGTGATCCAGCTGCCTCGGCCTCCCAAAGTGCTGGGATTACAGGTGTGAGCCACCCCACCCGGACAAAATGTGGACTCGAATCCATTTCAAGTCAACCTCTGGGGGAACCTGGACTATGGCACCAGTGCTTTTCAACTACCCTAGAGAGCACCCACCAAGCTCCACTTCTTTTCACAAAGCAGTTGCTCATAATCTCATCACACCCTCGCAACTCCACGAGGCTGAGGGTGGTAGGACAGGTACTTTTTTTTTTTTTTTTGAGATGGAGTCTCACTCTGTCGTCTAGGCTGGAGTGCAGTGGCACCATCTCCGCTCACTGCAAGCTCCGCCTCCCAGGTTCACGCCATTTTGCCTCAGCCTACCGAGTAGCTGGGACTACAGGCGTCCGCCACCATGCCTGGCTAATTTTTTTCTATTTTCAGTACAGACGGGGTTTCACCACACTAGCTAGGATGGTCTCGATCTCCTGACCTCGTGATCCGCCCGCCTCAGCCTCCCAAAGTGATGGGATTACAGGTGTGAGCCACTGCGCCCGGCCAGACAGGTACGTTTTGAGCAAGGCCCAGCCTGAACCCCAATGTGTGTCTCAGGCAGGCCAGGACTCATCAGCCCCTTCTCTCCTCTAGGGTGTCTGGGGTACTGGTAAGTACCAGGGGACCCAGAGATGGAACGTCTGGGCTCACTCATGAACACCCTTTGCAGGCTAGGGCACGGTGGCTCACACCTGTAATCCCAGCACTTTGGGAGGCAGAGGTGGGCAGATCACCTCGAGACCAGCCTGGCCAACATGGCAAAAACCTCGTCTCTACTAAAAACACAAAAATTAGCCAGACATGGTGGCGCGCGCCTGTAATCCCAGCTACTTGGGAGGCTGAGGCAGGAGAATAGTTTGAACCCGAGAGGCAGAGGCTGCAGTGAGCCGGGTACGTGCCACTGCACTCTAGCCTGGGTGACAGGGCAAAACTGTCTCAAAAAACAAAAAAAAAAAAAAGCAAGAAAAGAAAACAGAACCCAGCAAGCCAGAAAGGGGCCCCGGGCAGCTCCTCAGGTGGCAGAGTCGCCCTTGCGGCAGGGTGAGGCCTCCCCGCGGGCGACCGGACACCGGCGGAGCAGGACACAGGACCTAGCCCCGTTCGCTCCAGGCTGCAGGGGAGGCCACGCTGCCCTCCACGGCGTACCCAGTCCCTCCCTGAGCGGGCCTCGGCATTCCCGCGGAGCCCAACGGACCTCACTGGAGTTCCGTTTCCAGACGCCCTGGACCAGGCTGCTCCGGCGCTCAGCCGCCCCCGGAGCTGAGGAGCCGGCGGCTCGGAAAAGGCTGCGCGGGA
>NW_012117821.1:690829-700672 GCF_000951035.1 Colobus angolensis palliatus
CGGAGCCCTCCCCGTGGTGTCGGGGAGCCGGGGCCTAGCGCGGCGTCCGGGCTGCCGGTGCGGCCACACGGTTTAAACACAGCGCCCTTTCCGAGGCAGCGCCACCTCCACACCTCTCGCCGAGGCGGGTCTGGTGTGGGCTCTTCTGTGCCTCCCAGTTCTCAGCAGAGCTTCGGGCTCGTTTTAACGCTGCCAGGGGTTGGCCGGGTTAGGCTGAGCCTCAGGCTCAGAGCAGAGAGGAAGAAGCCTGGGCCCTGATGCTGCAGACTCAGGGCCTTCCTCGATTTCTCTTCTTACCTGGCCCCCACGCTCCACGTTTGAGGCAGGGGATTCCATGGCACCTGTGGGCATTGAGGCTTGGCGGTTTTTCAGAGCCACCTGTGCAGCTGCACCAACCAGGGTCCTTACCCGGATGGGAGCCCTGTTCCCGTCACCAGCGGCTGCAGCTTCTGGTGGGAGAGAGGAGCGGAGGCAGTGTCAGGCGGCGTCAGGTAAAACAGGTTCAGATCCCAGAAGAAAAACTGCCAAGAGGGAGACTGGCCCGTTCTGGGACCTGTTCCTGTTTCCTGCCCCTGCTGCAAGAGCATAGGCAGGGCCTGCTGGGGAGGAGGCTTTTTTCCACCAGGGAAGGGTGGGCTCCCTAGTCAGGTCAGAGACCGCAGACCCCTTCTGATTCCACCACTGATGACAGTGTCATCCCTTACAGCTTTTCTTTGGAACTTTTCAGATGGACAAAAAACTAAAAAGGACAATTCAATGAGCAGCTCAGCTTAATAAATACACCCTAATCAAAACCTTCTGGCCCTTCTGCCTCAGCCCCGGACCCTCCCTCAGCTCAGTGAAACCGTTTCTGCCTAGGTTTATTGGTGTGTTAAATGTTCGGTGCCACTGTTGGGGTTAGGCCTGTGAGGATGAGGCCTGATACCAGCTCCTCTGGCGCAGATGAAAGTGGTCTGCTGTCTTTTAACCAGTCTGCCTGTGTTTTTGCGTAGACTGCACCACCCCAAATGGTGGAATGAGGCCCCCCTTGTGCTGAGCTGTCTTGGTCTGAAGAGGCCTGTGGTTACTTTCCACTTCACAGGAAAATGCAACAGGCTCCTGCCTGTCCTGGTTATAAGGTTACTGCACCTCACGCAGATCTCAAATGTAATGATTTGAAACATGTGGTTAACTCTTCCAGACCAAATACACGCTGATCGATGAGCAGGACATCCCGCTGGTGGAAAGCTACTCCTTTGAGGTAAGTAAGGATGCCTGTTCCCTCCCTTAATGGTTGTGGTCAGTGCCCAGGAGGGTCACGAGGAGCGAGCCCTCCTCTGCTGCAAGAGCAGGCGGCCCCACAAGTGGACATCTGGGGCTGGCCTGTGAGCCCTGAGCCCTCAGCCCCACATGGAGCCGTGGCCCTGCAGAACCTGGCCGTTGCTCCCACTGTGGCCCACGCAGCTTGGCGACACTGGTCTTTCCTTGGTTTCACGCCAGCTGTTAGCTCTTCTTGAAAGCAAATGGAATGTTCTCACGTTTGCGATCGTGTCACGTCGACCATGTCTGTTAGCTCGAAGACCTTGTTCTTTAGAGCTTGCCACCTGCTGAGCCTGCCCTAGCAGCCCCTCCTGGCTGCCCAGCTGCCTCTCGTTCTCTGCTCTCATGGGGTCTTCCTGCCTCTTCCCAGCTTCCATTCCTGCCACTGAGCTTGGCCTCCCTCACCACACTTTATCTCTTGCCCCACACATTCACAGTAGTGACTTGTCCAGGGGTTTCTCTATCTCACTGCACTGTGGGCTTTTTTTAAGAGTAGGAAAGTGTATTTGTCTATGTCCATTGTATTTTGCAGAGTTGTTTGTGAGGGTTTCTTGCCTGGATAGACAGAGTGGTGGTGGGCCACGCTGGCCCCTGGGAGCCATGTGCCTATGGGAGGTTCTGTACTCCCCAGGGTCTCAGGGACAGGACTGGCATTTGTCCCTCTGGCTTGCTTGTTTCACTTGGTTTTTCTAAGAGGGAATTGAAGTGTTGCTGAGAATTGGAGGCTTCTTAATGGCTCTTTCCCTTGTTCCTTTTCAGGCCCGAATGGAAGTGGATGCAGATGGAAATGGTGCTAAGATATTTGCCTATGCCTTTGACAAGAACCGAGGAAGGGGCTCTGGGAGACTCCTTCATGAACTGCTGTGGTGGGTGTTTCCAAGCTGTCTCTGCCCCCTGCCACTGGGCTCCTGGGTGAGCTCCGATGGCACAGGGCGCCTGGAGGCCCCTGCCCCACTGAGGCCCTGCCTTGCCTTCCCTGAATCTCGCAGTTATTTTTGCGTGCTTTGCCACTAACTCAAAGGAATGAATGATTTGTATATTACGCTTGAAACACCAAGTGGACTTTCTGCTGGAAGCTTGCCCGGGCCTGGCGGCCTCTGGAGGGACGGTGGTTGCTCCCCATGCTGGGTTTTTGCTGAGCCCCTTGGTGTGCATGGTGGGGACCACTCAGGTGGGGAGCTGTCTCCAGGCCATCTGCTCAGGTGGTTTTGCGTTCCACCCTTGGCTGGCTGTGCTCCGAAGTCTAGGGGCCGGGTCCTCCCTATATCCCTGTCCTGTTCGGTCCACAGATCAGGTGCTTGGGTTTCTCCCAGCAGCTTCCACCTGAGGTGCCCTCCTCCAGAGGAGCAGGGGCCTGATCAGATCACATGGCTGACGTTTCTTCCTGGAGGACTTTGGTGCCTGACCAGAAGTGTCTGTGGGGGTGGGAGGCAGCGATGCAGGGTTAGATGTAGGGTTTGCTGTCTGTTTGTAGGGAGCGGCACCGGGGCGGCGTGGCCCCGGGCTTCCAGGTGGTGCACCTCAACGCCGTGACTGTGGACAATCGCCTGGACAACCTGCAGCTGGTGCCGTGGGGCTGGCGGCCCAAGGCTGAAGAGACCTCCAGCAAACAGAGGTGGGTCTTCTCAGGACCCGGTGATGCCGGCAGAGGTGCCTTTTGAGGAGGGCCACCTCCAAAGCTCTTGTTTCCAAGAGGGTCTCGTGTTCCTCCTCTGAGCCCTGATGCTTCTGTATGTTTTGGGACTTTCATTGTTTTTCCCCAAAGTGTGGAATCCTTCTTTTCTTCATGGGAGCGGGAAGGATCTTGGTATGTGTTTTTGCGTTGCTCTTCTGATAACTGGCTCTGGGAACCTCCCTTTAGCCGGCATGACAAAGTGAGGAGAAGGGCTGCCTGCTCCTGGCAGGGCCAGCGCTGGGACTCCGTGTGAGCAGGGCTTCTGCCCCACACCCCGGGAGGCATCAGCCCCTTTCCTCACCCCAGGATTCCTCCCTTCTCTCCTCACCCCAGGATTCCTCCCTTCTCTCCTCACCTCAGGATTCTTCTCTTCTCACCCCAGGATTCCTCCCGTCTCTCCTCACCTCAGGATTCCTCCCTTCTCTCCTCACCCCAGGATTCCTCCCTTCTCTCCTCACCTCAGGATTCCTCCCTTCTCTCCTCACCCCAGGATTCCTCCCTTCTCTCCTCACCTCAGGATTCCTCCCTTCTCTCCTCATCTCAGGATTCCTTCCTTCTCTGCTCACCTCAGCATTCCTTCCTTCTCTGCTCACCTCAGGATTCCTCCCTTCTCTCGTCACCTCAGGATTCCTCCCTTCTCTCCTCACCTCAGCATTCCTTCCTTCTGTGCTCACCTCAGGATTTCTTCCTTCTTTCCTCACCTCAGGATTCCTTTCTGTGCACACAGATGGGTCTTTTTGTTGTGTTCTTTTGCTAAACAGTTTTCCTTAAGCACAGGTTTAAAGCAGAGAATGTGTGGTTCAGGGCTCAGCCCTTGGCCCCCCACTTGCCTGTGATCCTGAAAGCAGTGCTGTGCATGGGCTTCCCACGTGGGAGGGCAGTTCCTGCTGGCCCTAGAACCAGCCAGGCTGTGAACTTCATGGAGCCCTTGGGAAGAGCCGAGGGACCAGCAGGATGGGGGTTGGGAACCCAGTTGAGCCAGGGAGTCCCCAGCCACACACGCTTCGCTGACATGTTCCCCGGTCGCCCTGGGGGTTCTGGGCATGTCCTCAAGCCTCTGGGCAGCCTTTCCTGGTGCAAGCAGTGCCAACTGCCCTAGCAGATGGTTGTCAGCAATGCTGGTAAGGTTTAGTGTCTTGGGCTTGGTGATGGTTGGTGGCTGTGGGTAGAATATTTGCAGTTGTCACCTCAGGGTCATGCTAGAGCCCCGTGCAGCCGAGGTGGAACAGTGGGAGCACCTGAGACACTGGTTGGTGATGTGGGGACAGTCCCCAGGTCTCCAAAATGCCACCCCCAAACTGCTGTTCCTGCCACCCTGGAGGGAGTCCTGCAAGTCCCCCCATCCCCTCCTTACTGGGTCTCTCAGAATGAAGGCAGAGCCTGCAGTGTCTTTCATTCTTGTTGGGCTAGTGGTTTTGTTCCCTGCTCTGTTTATTTAATGTAATTAATTAATTTTACAGATGAGTCTCACTGTGTTGCCCAGGCTGGCCTCAAACTCCTGGCTTTTCAGGGAATCCTCCTGCCTCGGCACTTTTTTTTTTTTTTTTTTGAGACGGAGTTTGGCTCCGTCGCCTAGGCTGGAGTGCAGTGGTGCGATCTTGGCTTGCTGCAGCTTCTGCCTGCCTGGTTCAAGCATTTCTGCCTCAGCCTTTCTAGTAGCTGGGACTACAGGTGCCCGCCACCACGCCTGGCTAATGTTTGTATTTTTAGTAGAGACAGGATTTCGCCATGTTGGGCAGGCTGTCTTGAACTCCTGACCTCAGGTGATCTGCCTGCCTCAGCCTCCCAAAGTGCTGGGATTACAGGTGTGAGCCACCGCGCCCAGCCCCGCCTCAGCCTTTTGAGTAGCTGAGATAACGGGTGTGCACCACCATGCGCGGTCCCTGCTCTAATATTAGAGTTTTGACCCTTCTCTCATACTGCTTGTGAGTGACGCCAATCCTCTTATGATTGTTGGATGGGATTTTTTTTCTTTTGGGGATAATGTTAGCTGGAACTTTGGGTTGGAAGAAACAGAAACAGCTCAATTTGGCTGAAACAAAAATAGGGTACGTTTTGGTATCCTGACTGAAATGTGGAGAGCCAGGGATGCTGCTGCCTCCAGCTCTGCGCCCCCACTCTTGGCTCCTCTCCAAGAGGCGGCATGGGCACTACCCAGCACCTGTGGAGTGAAGCAGGCACCTGTTCTGGTGGTGTCTGGGGAAGCCCTGGGATGAACTGTAGTTAGCTTGCTTTGAATCACTTTTCTACATGAAGTCAGAGTTGTGTCATCCACGGGAAGGGGAAGGAGTGCATGGCAGGCAAAGCAGCATCCGTAGCATCTCCTCCGGCGTTGTCCCACATTGATACATGCTCAGTGTTGATGCTGGGATGGGCCCTCCCCAACTCCACAAGTTCCCCCACTGCCCACCACTCCACCAGGCAATGCCGTCTGTCCCTACCGTGGTACGGGTCATTTCAGCCAGTTGTCAACAAGACTCAGGGTCCGGCCAGCCTGTAACTGAATGTTACCTTGAATCCTCTCAGCACCCTTCCTAGTCAGGAGAGGAGATAACTGCCGTTAAAAACAGCTGTTTGGAAAGGGGGTGTTGGGCTGATGCTCCTGGTCAGCCCATTCTCATGGGCACGGCAGGATGAGTTGCGCTGAGGTTGCTGCCTTATACAACTCCCTGCTGCAGGAGGTGGGCCTGCGGCGGCTCAGGACTGATCAGGCTCGGCCATCTTTGGTTTGCCAACATGGGGTTTTAGAACCCAGCAGGTATTGGGCCTCTTGTGCAGGATCAGCACCCCAGGCCACAAGCAGAAGTCAGCTAGCCAGTGTGGGTCTGACATCCTGCATGGCTGGGTGCTGTGCATCCTTCTGGATCCCAGTTTGTGGCCTCCCTGTGGTCTGGCTCTTTGTGGTGGGGTCACCCTGTCTTTGTCAGGCCTGGGCTGTTGCTCTGCTTTCCTGGCTCTGTGTCAGCTCAGCCCCCACAAAAGGGGCCTGTTGGCAAAGAGGTGTTTTCCTTTTCTGTCTTCAGAAGCCAGCAGTGTCTGAAACTTGCCTCTGTCTGGTGGGATCTCACTAACATCTTCCCATGTCCTGATCCTTCCACCTTTTAACCAAGTCTCCTCAGGGTCTGGCCTCAGAGAACAGGTTTGTTGGGGTGGTTTATGCAGCTCCTTTACTCTGTGATGCAGCGGGGCTGGGGCTGCCCACACTTGCCTCTGAGCAGCCAGTGCTCGCTCCAGGGCCTGTTCTGTACAACACGTGTACAGATGGACATAGGGCAGCTCCCGGCATGGAAGGGGAGGTGGACCGACGGGGCAGTAATGGGCACCTCTGCAGGTCAAGGGCAAGGAGAGGGGCTGCCTTGCTTTGCGCAGGGGCCTGACGTGGGCCCTGCCTCCTGCCTACTGTTTGCCTGTCAGTCCCAGGTGCTGGGGACAGGGTGACAGATGAGGCGGTGCTTATGGGTGAGTGGGAAGACGAGACACAATATTTACTGTCAGGTGGTGAAAAGCACATGCAGCAGGGATGCACGGAGGAGACGGGAATTGGGGCCGGGTATCTGGGCAGCATGGCACTCTCCGGAGTCATCACATCGCCCGCCGTGTACTGGCCCCATTTGGCCAGAGTGCACTGAAGTGTCTGCTTCTTTCTTTAAGGGAGCAAAGCTTGTATTGGCTTGCAATTCAGCAGCTGCCTACAGACCCCATAGAAGAACAGTTTCCTGTCCTAAATGTGACCCGGTACTATAATGCCAACGGGGATGTAGTGGAAGAGGAGGAGAATTCTTGCACCTACTACGAGTGCCACTACCCTCCCTGCACGGTGATTGAGAAGCAGGTGGGTGTGCTGCAGTGCGGCCTGGTCCTTGGCACCTCTACCCTGTAGCCCAGCCTTGGTTTGGGGTCTTGCCCTCCCACCGCAGGGCCCCATTCCCCAGAGACCACTTGGGCTTTTCCACCAGGGTGGTCTCCCTTTGCACTTGTGCTGGCCTGACCAGGGCCCAGGCCCTCCAGCCTTGGTACATGGTGTTTTGCTGGGTCCGTCAGATTGTCCGTGCAGTGCAGTCTTTGCTCCACACTGCATCCCAGGCATGACGGTGAAGCCACAAGTGTTCTGTATTTCAGCTCCGGGAGTTCAACATCTGTGGGCGCTGCCAGGTGGCCCGGTACTGTGGCTCCCAGTGCCAGCAGAAGGACTGGCCAGCCCACAAGAAGCACTGTCGGGAGAGGAAGCGTCCCTTCCAGCATGAGCTTGAGCCAGAGCGATGACGGGCGGGAGAGCCACACACACTCGCAGCCCCCGGGCTCTACCCTGGGCACAGCAGAGACGGACTGGTGGTTGAACCTGGAGGTGCCGAAAAAGCCAGCTGCGGGCCCAGGACAACCACCGTGAGACTCCCGATGTCACAGGCAGTCTGTGTGGTTATAGCGCCCCTCAGTGTTCATCTCCAGCAGAGACAACGAAGGAGGCTCCCACCAGGACGGTTCTCATTATTTATATGTTAATATGTTTGTAAACTCATGTACAGTTTTTTTTGGGGGGAGGCAATGGGAAGGGTAGAAATTACAAATAGAATCATTTGCTGTAATCCTCGAATGGCAAACGGTCAGGCCACGTGTCTAAAAACTGTCCTGTAGCTGCAGCTTCTCCCCTGGGCCGCGGGAGCCCCATGGAGCACGGCCTGCACAGGGGTTGTGTCCACAAAGGCAAAGTAAAGGGGTGGAATCATCCGGCGTCTCGGACATTCTCTGCTCCGCCTCCCTCTTGTGCTGCTTAGGGTGAGGTCATCTTGAGTGGAGCCGAATCCCTGTGGGTGAGGGCAGGAGGACCTGCCCTTGCTCCTGGTGGGCCCTTCTGAGGAGCAGGTGAACTCAAAACTTCCTGAGCCCAGCAGTGAGCATGAGTGAGACTCGGTCCTTGTCTTGCGGCAGGACTGGTGCGGGTGCTAAGTCAGCTGCCTGCTGTTTCATTGGGAGTGGGATGCTGTAGCCCCTGACATTGGTTGGTTCTTGCCTGATTTATGCGTGAAGTGGCTGGCAGCTCAGCAGTGACAGCTTCTGCCCAGAAGGATCCACAGGGCATGTTCAGCAGGCCTGCTGCAGACAGTGGAGGAGGCTGGCCAGCCAGGGTGAGGTGAGGGCCTCACTTCTCCATCCCTCTGCAGGGCTGTGGCTTCCAGGATAGCCCTCCCTCCTTGGGGAGCCCCAGGTGTCTGGGGCTGGTCAGCATCTTGTACCCATAGAGCTGCCCCAGGGAAACATGCCAGGCTGCGTGGCTGGGATCCTACCTGTCTCCAGGTGCGCCCAGCCAGAGGCCTTGCTTCTTGGGAGCTGAAAGCCTGGCCAGTCCAACTCTGACCTGTCTGGTCTGGTCCGGTCCAACCCTGTGTTGGTCCCGCAGGTTCCTGTTACACTTTCCCCTCTTGAAGCTCCACTGCCACGTTCCAGGACGCCCTGTGTGTTCTCATTGCTGTTCCTGGCTGGGCTGGCGTTTTGTCTGTAAGCAAAACTTCCAGTAGCTTCTCTGGCAGTACCCTGGAGGCTCCTGAAGAACAGGCCTGCTGAAAATGGGTGATAGCAACAAACTCTGCAGGATTTCCTGGAGTTTAGGGAACTGCATGTGCCCACATCAGGCCCTGAGAAGCCCCCTTTGCTGCTGTGAAGGTCGGGGACATTTTTTGCTGAGTAAGTGAAAGCTGTCAGGGAGGGGGACATATGTGTCCCTAGAGGTGGTGGGTCAGCAGGTTGGGGTTTGGGGCAGTCTTCATGCCTGGAGCCCTGAGTGCCTTCAGGCAGCTGCTTTCAGGTGGAGTCTGAGGATAGGCACGGTGTGCAGGGGTCCCTTTGCCTGCATCTAGGGAAGTGGCCATGTTATCCCCTGACCAGCAGGGCTGCCTTGTTTGGCAGTCATTCATCAGAAAAATGCACCGAAAGAAGCGCCCAGGGCCTCCCACCTGTGAGACACCATGCTGGGGAAAGGGCGGTGCAGGTTCTAGGTTTGCATGTGGCAGCTCCTCCAGGCCTCACCCCAGCAGGTGGCACTGTGAGGGTGGGATGGGCCCCACCACTGCTTCCCTCTCATCTGATACCCAGTCCTCTGGTCGTCCTTCCCCTTCTGTGGCCCCGACTTCTTGGTCTTCGTAGCCGGGTATCGATAAGACATTCTATGAGGACATCCAGATGGCTGCATTGTGGGGCTGCTTCTATGAAGCTTGTTTGGAGCGTGGTGCGTTGGGATGCTTCACCTGGCCACTCTCTCTCCCACATAGATGGGTGTGGTTGAGGCCCTTTTGGAACGCCCTGATTCCTTCGTGGCCAGCCTTTTCTGCGCCTGTCTCTGCTGCGGTCTGAGCTGTTGGCTCTCCGCCGTGTCTTTAGCCACAGCCCTGCTTGAAGCCCTGAGGCTGAATACCCAGGCGCCCATATATTTCAGTCAAGTCCGTCTTAGCTTCCCGGAGCTGCTGCAACAAAGCAGCAAGAGCCATGCAGCCTGAAGCAGCAGGAATTCAAGCTCTAGGTTCTGGAGGCTGAAGTCTCAGATGAAGGCGCAGGCAAGGGCCCTCAGGTGCGGATGCCTCCGCCCAGCCAGGGGCCTCACCTGCCTCCCTGTGGTCTGCACAGCGACGGCCCTGCAAGTCTTCTGCATCAGCTTTCCCTTCTGCGGACTCCAGCTCCTCTGGGTCAGGGCCTACGCCATGACCTCATTTTAACCCAGCTGCTTCTGAGAGCCCCTGTTTGCTAATGAGGATGTGCTCTGAGGTGCCGGGGTCTTCAGTCCATTGTTTTTTGGGGGCACAGTTCAACCTGTAAGGGCCCGAGGGGTCCTTCCTGCCCGCTGCACATATTCAGACCATGGATTGCAGTAAAGAAATAAA
>NW_012117821.1:700722-701783 GCF_000951035.1 Colobus angolensis palliatus
AGCCCGGCCCCGCCGACCCGCCTCTACCGCCGGATCCGCGCCTTTCCCCGAGGGCTGGATGATGGGCGCTTTCGCCCTGCAGACGGTGGACACCGAGTTGACCGCGGACTCGGTGGAGTGGTGCCCGCTGCGAGGCTGCAGGCACTTGCTGGCGTGCGGGACCTACCAGCTGCGGCGGCCGGAGGACCCGCCTGCCGACCCCCAGAGCCAGGTGCGCGCGTCGTGGCTTCGGGAGAGGAGGGGAGGGTGGGGCCGGCCGCGAGGTTGAGGCCGAGAGGCGCACAGAATCGCCCAGGAGGTGAAGAGGGGATGCTGGCCATTTGGCCAGGACGTAGGTCAGAAACAGTTTAGAATCTTTTTAGAAAAATTACTCTCGGCCGGGTGCGGTGGCTCACGCCTGTAGTCCCAGCATTTTGGGAGGCCGAAGCGGGCGGGTCAAGAGATCAGGAGATCGAGACCATCCTGGCTAACACGGTGAAACCCCGTCTCTACTATAAAAGTACAAAACAATTAGCCGAACGTGATGCGGGCGCCTGTAGTCCCAGCTACTCAGGAGGCTGAGGCAGGAGAACGGCTTAAACCCGGGAGGCGGAGCTCGCAGTGAACTGAGACCGCGCCACTGCACTCCAGCCTGGGCGACAGAGCGAGACTCCCTCTCAAAACATAAAAAATAAATTTGATAGACACGGGCCGGCCACGCCACGTGGGAGATGGAGTTCGTCCTCAGATCATCTTGTCCGAAGCTCCGAGGTTAGGGGTTTTTTCAAAGGCAGTTTTGGGGGAGGGGGGCGGCGGCCAGGCGACTGGTGCTGATAATCACGTCCACCTGCTGAGCCGCTCCTGGGGGGCCCTGATGCAGCCGCGGGTGTCAGACAAGCAAAGACCCTGGAAGGCGGACTCTGAGGGGCAGCTCCGCCATGGCGGCTTCGCAGGAGGCAGGCGGGGTGCGCCTGCGGCCTCGAGGCACTGGGCTTCGTGCGGCGCGGACTCCTCCTCAGCTTGGTGAAGGCGTTGATTCCGGGGCAAGGCCGGTCAGGGAAACTAGCCTGAATGTTAAGTCA
>NW_012117821.1:707388-713263 GCF_000951035.1 Colobus angolensis palliatus
TAGAATTCAAACTGGGCACTGAACAACAGGCCTAAGTCAGGACTGTCCGAGGCAAACTGGGTTCTGTGGTTACCCTAGCCATAGCTGGTCCCTGTTGGCCAGCTGAGAAGGAGCCCTCTCTGCCGGATCCAGGAGTGTTCACCTGCTCATTAATCATATGCAGGAAAATAGACGTTTCTCCAGCTCAGACAACCAGAGGTTCTTCCAGGCAGAATTCCCCTCCGTCAGTCTTGGCAAACCTTTGAGTTCCTTGGATCCCTTTTCCCATCCCTTGGGTTCCTTGGTGTCTTGGGGTAATCAGGGAATACCTCTGCATTTTTTGTAGGGTGGAATGGAAGTTGAGGAGCCTCGAGTCCGCTTAGGCCGTCTCTTCCTATACAGTTTCAATGAGAACAACTCTACTCACCCTCTGGTCGAGGTCCAAAGAAAAGATACTTCTGCAATCCTGGACATGAAATGGTACAACTGTGATAATCCCACTGGGTCTAGAATTTGTCATGAGTGGCAATCAGGGGAGCCTGATGCTTGATTCCTTCAACAAGACAGGCATTGCGTCTCAACTTTGGGTTTATTTCTTTGCTGTCCTGCCTACCTCCCACTTGGGGAGTGCTTTACCTGGGGCTTATTTCCTTTGTCCTGTTGCAGCCAGGAAGTGATGGGAGTTTTCTGACTTCAGAACCTGGGGCGTCTTTTGTTTGAGAACACAACGGTAGGCTCTAGCCCACTTTTGGAGCTGAGATTTAAATGCAGTCATGTGTGGCATAATTCTGTTTTGGTCAACAATGGGGCACATGTACCATGGTGGTGCCTTAACGTAATGGAACTGCCCTATACAGGTGCACCACTTTTTATCCTTTTTGATTTTTTTTTTTTTTTTTTTGAAACTGGGTCTTGTTCTGTTGCCCAGGCTGGAGTGCAGTGGCACGATCATAACTCACTGCAGCCTTGAACTCCTGGGCTCAAGCAGTTCTCCATCTCAGCCTCTCCAGTAGCTGAGACTTCAGGTACGTGCCACCACTCCTCTTTTTTTTTTCCACTCTCTCGCCCAGTGGCGTGATCTCGGCTAACTGCAAGCTCCGCCTCCCGGGTTCACGCCATTCTCCTGCCTCAGCCTCCTGAGTAGCTGGGACCACAGGCGCCTGCCACCTCGCCCGACTAATTTTGGTATTCTTAGTAGAGACGGGGTTTCACCGTGTTAGCCAGGATGGTCTCGATCTCCTGACCTCGTGATCCACCTGCCTCGACCTCCCAAAGTGCTGGGATTACAGGCGTGAGCCACTGCGCCGGGCCTTACCACACCTCATTTTTGTTTGTTTGTTTATTTGTTTGTAGAAACAAGGTCTTGATGTGTTGCTCAGGCTGGTTTCGAACTCCTTGCCTCAAGTGATCCTCCTGCCTTAGCCTCTCAAAGTGTTGGGGTTACAAGTGTGAGCCACCATACCTAGTCACCTGTTTTTTATCTTTTATATTGTATTCTTACTGTATCTTTTCTATGTTTAGATACACAACCACTTACTGTTGTGTTACACTTGCCTGCAGTAACATGCTGTAGGGTTTGTGGCATAGGACAGTGGGCTGTACCATATCGTCAAGGTGTGTAGTAGGCTGTCCCAGCTGGGTTTACATGGACTGCAGCCCCGCTGTTCAGCGAAGCGTGACTGTGATTACAGGGATGCACGGTGCTCTCCTGTGCCTTGGGCACGTTGGTGTGCTTACGGTGGGCCCTCTCCTCAGGTGCCACATCCCGGTGGCTGGACATGCCCTCTTGGGCTTGGCAGATGCCAGTGGATCCATACAACTGCTCCGCCTGGTGGAATCTGAGGTCAGTGACTTGCACTTGTTCCGTGGGGAGAAGGGACCTGAATAGAGAGGGTTAGGAAGGAGGCTGTGCTGATACAGACGTTTTTCTAGAACGATCTCTCTTCAATGGTGAACAATACATAAACGTTCTAAGATAACGTGGAGTCTGTTTTTAAGTTCTATTGCATTCTACATCCACCTCCAAGAGGAAGTCACCTCGTGTGTCACCAGCAGAAGAGCTGAAGTGACAGGGTGTTCGTTGACCTGCCAGTGGGTCTGACAGTTCTCTAAGGAGAGCCTGGGCAAGCGTTCGTAGGTTGATGCTGGGGCCCAGAGTAGCAGTGAGCGTCCTGTGTGAAGATGGCATTTCTCACTGATGATTGGAAAGGCATGTGAGTCCTGGGTGAATTTCTCTGGGTTTCTCACAGTGCTCCAGAGCCATGCGTTAGCACAGTGACTTCGTCTGATAGCTGTGGGGGAGGGAACGGGGATGTCCCGTAGTGGGGTGACGTAAACAGCCTGAGACTATGCCCTCCCTCCGATGCAGATACTGCCGGTGGGGCTGGGCCAACCGAGGGCCTGTGTAGGAAGGGCCTTGCTTAAGGCAGCTCAGAGCAGTTGCCCTGTCTTAGAAAGGAGGGAAAGAGCAGCCACAGGAAAGCTGTGGGCCCAAGGGAGGAGCGCATGAACCCAGGAAAGGGTTTTGGTGCAGCAGCCTGCTGGGAGCCAGGGATGGAGTTAAACACTGACTAGGCTGTTTAGGAAATAAGATTTATAGCCGGGCGCGGTGGCTCAAGCCTGTAATCCCAGCACTTTGGGAGGCCGAGACGGGTGGATCACGGGATCAGAAGGTCGAGACCATCCTGGCTAACACGGTGAAACCCCGTCTCTACTAAAAAAAATACAAAAAACTAGCCGGGCGACGTGGCGGGCGCCTGTAGTCCCAGCTACTTGGGAGGCTGAGGCAGGAGAATGGCGTAAACCCGGGAGGCGGAGCTTGCAGTGAGCTGAGATCCGGCCACTGCACTCCAGCCTGGGCGGCAGAGCGAGACTCTGTCTCAAAAAAAAAAAAAAAAAAAAAGATTTATATAGATCTGCGTAAAGAGCAACCGTGTTCTCATGGCTGCTGGCAGCTTCTGAAGTGGAAACCAGAGGAGTTTCCCCATCGTCTCTGTCTCGGGAGGCCTGGGGTGGGAACACGCGTGTGCCACTGTGGTCTGGAGCTTGCACAGGCGTCTCGGCAGCATCTAGGAGTGCAAGGACGGCAAGGGGGTGTGAAAGGGAGGGAGACCGTGCCCCAAGGTCAAGCCTGTGGGAAAGTCCTCCTGCAAGTGTGAGGAGTGTGAGCTCCAGTGTCCCCAGGTCTTCTCGGGGCCCCTGGCAGAGGGTTCAGTGTTAGGTGCAAGTGTGACTCGGTGACTGATGGACTTCATCCGTGTAGGGTGTAAATGAGGGAACAGCGACTTCCCTGCAGGAGAGGAAAAGTCTTTTGGGGGCTCTGGGGGGGCTACTTCCCTTTGATGGAGTTTCCTCTTCTCCAGGAGAAGAGCCACGTGCTGGAGCCATTGTCCGGCGTCGCCCTGGAGGAGCAGCGTCTGGCTCTGTCCCTAGACTGGTCCACTGGGAACACTGGAAGGTAAGGGCCAGGCTTGGTCAGGGGCCCTGAGTCTTTCTCTGAGGACCACTTCCATTTTCCAGGCTACAGTGCTCCAGCCACCTTTGGCCAGCCGCGACTGTGCTCCTCAGCCCTGACACCATCACTGCTGGTCCTATTCTCAAAAAAAAAGTCCCCCATTTTAGATACGTAGCAATAGTGTTTTACCTAGAGAAGCCGACACTGGTGTCTTTGACAAGCTTAGCGGTGGTTGTGGTCTTTGCCAGCCAGTCTCTTAAGGGGCGTGTCCACATCCCAGGGTTGTGGAGACCCGCTCTCAGGACTTGTTTGGGAACCAGAAGAGGCTGACGAATAACATTCGGCCGGGCTTCTCCATGGGTTCCCCCTGTGTCTAGGGCCGGGGACCAGCCCTTGAAGATCATCAGCAGTGACTCCACAGGGCAGCTCCACCTCCTGATGGTGAATGAGATGGGGCCCAGGCTGCAGAAAGTGGCCTCATGGCAGGCACATCAGTTCGAGGCCTGGATTGCTGCTTTTGATTACTGGCATACAGAAATTGTGTATTCAGGTCAGTATTCCTCCACTGGTCACCTCTGATGGAAGGCTTCCTGAGGCAGGGGCAGAGGGAGAGGGGGAGGCCTGTGCTGCAACTGTGATTCCAGTTGTGTTGGGATCTTGAAGACCTTTTATGGAAAGTGTACTTTTTTTTTTTTTTTTGAGACTGAGTCTTGCTCTGTCGCCAGGCTGGAGTGCAGTGGCACGATGTTGGCTCACTGCAACCTCCACCTCCCAGGTTCAAGCAATTCTTCTGCCTCAGCCTCCCAAGTAGCTGGGATTACAGGCGCCCATCACCATGCCCGGCTAATTGTTGAGTTTTTAGTAGAGACAGGGTTTCACCGTGTTGGTCAGGATGGTCTCGATCTCCTGACCTCGTGATCCTCCCTCCTGGGCCTCCCAAAGTGTTGGGATTACAGGCATGAGCCACTGTGCCTGGCCCACTTAGCTATTCTTTAGAGAGCAAAACGTAGCCTGCCTCAGGCAGTGCAGGGTCTTGGGTGGTGCTGACCAGGGTGTTGGAAGAGCAGGCCCCTGTGGGCAGAGCCGTCCAGCCTCCCTGATATGCTCGGTGTCAGATCCTCTATGCTTTTACTGGAAGTCCAGTTTCTGTGGATACAATAGTGACATCACCATGCTGGATTTCAGGTTTGTCTGTGCCCTTTTTGGATTTAGTTTATCTTCCAGAAAAAAAAGGAAGCATGAGAGAAATAAGATTCCTTTCCATGTCTTGTGAATGGTTTGCATTTGGGGCAGCTGATGTGAGAGTGGAAAATTAACTGGTGTTTCCAGGAAGGAGGTAGCTTTGGCTTCTCTTTCCCAGGTGGAGATAACTCAGGACAGGTGGGAGGGGCTGGTCTCTGAGAGAAGACGGAAGAGGAGCTGCTGAATTAGCAAAGAGCCGAAGATCTGACTCTTCCCTGCTGATACCCATCCAGGCCTCTGTCTCCTCTAGTTTGTCACAGCAGAGCCGCAAGTGATGGCCCTGCCTTCATTCCTGATTGTTCCAGTCTCCACACAGTAGCCAGAGCAAGTGTTTTAAAAACGCACACACTTTATCACATCTCACTCATCGTTATGAACCCCTCACAGTTCCTATTTCATTTAGGATAAAATTCAAAATAGTGATGCGATTGCCCAAGGCCTGTGGAATCTGGTCCACGCCTGCTTCTCTGGCCTTGTTTTGGCTCCTCTACTCTCAGTCACCTTTTCCTGAAATAGTCCACGTTCCCTCAGTCCCAGGGTTTCGCCACGGGATGTTTCCTTCATGGGTGAATTCTGCTTTTCTGACATGCTCAGCTTAAAATCTTGTCCTTAGAAGACTGACGCAGAGCAGCCATCCTTCCAGCCCAGGCAGGCCTGACCACAGCTGTCATGCCGCCTCTGCTCATCCGAGTGGCGAGCATGTGTGTAAGGCGCGGTTCTTCGTTGTGTTGCTTGCTGTCGCAGCCGTGAACTGTGAGAGCCACGAAGATCTCATTTCTTGAGGTCTCTCCTTGGATTGGTTCTTCTACCTTGAGCTAATTCGGAACAAAGGTGCCATAGGGCAATTATTGAATAATTCTGGACTGATTCATTCAACAAATACTATGTGCTGAGCCCTATTCTAGGTGATTAGAATACTTTAGCAAACTCAACAGACGAAAGTCCTGCTTTCTTTTTAAAGTTTTATTATTTTTATTTATTTATTTATTTATTTAGAGATAGAGTTTTGCTCTTGTTGCCCAGGCTGGAGTGCAGTGGTGCAACCTTGGCTCACTGCAACCTCCGCCTCCTGGGTTCAAGTGACTCTCCTGCCTCAACCTCCTGAGTAGTTGGGATTATAGGCACCTGCCACCACGCCCAGCTAATTTTTGTGTTTTTAATAGAGACGGGGTTTCACCATGTTGGCCAGGCTGGTCTTGA
>NW_012117821.1:714283-715119 GCF_000951035.1 Colobus angolensis palliatus
GGCGGGGAGACGGACAATAAACACAAAGCAGAGTTCGTTATAGGGAAGGAGACTGCGCGGCACGTCAGGGGCAATGAGTGCTTTGGAAAGAAGGTGGAAGGGTGCTGTGAGCAGGTGCAGATTATCCTGTTGGAGAGCATGGTCAGTGTGGACAGTGGCCCTAAGGCAGGAGTGGCCCCGCTATGGCAGAAGAGTAGCCAGTAGCCAGCACAGTTAGGATGACCTGAGGGAGTGGCGGAATAGAAGAGGGTGAAATCAGAGGTAAATGGGCCAGGGCACAGGGCCTGGCAGGCTCCAGCAAGGACTTTGTTTACTACTCAGAACGAAATGGGAGCTGTTGCAGGATGTTGAGCAGAGGAATGACCGATTCTGACTTGCATTTTAAAATTTACAACGACCTCTTTGGTGAATGTGAGTCTAGACGACAAGAGGGAGGGGCACAGCCTGGAGACTTGCCATTGGGCAGGTGATGAGTCAGGCCAGAGCAGGTTTGGAATAGTGGAGGTGAGGACCAGTGGTTGGGTTCTGGATAGAAGTGAAGGCAGGTCCAGTCAGATTTCCTGATGGAGTGGATGTGTGGGGCATGAGGGAGTGGAGAGACTCATGTATAAAGAAGCCTTTGCCTGCTCTGTACAAATTTGCCACAGAATGGCAGCTCATACTTGAGGCTCATCTGCAGGCTTTATGCCTAGGTCAGCTGATTCCGCTGCTTCATTTAACTGTAGGTCATGTTCATGTTCACCGTGTATCCCTAGTGTCTATTATGAGGGTCCATAGTGTGTGTTCAGCAAGTACCTATTTGATGGGTGGTGGGTGGGAGGATGGATGGTGGGTGG
>NW_012117821.1:720719-724576 GCF_000951035.1 Colobus angolensis palliatus
GTGGGAGCTGGATGATGTGGGGATGGATGGTGGATTTTTGGATGGCGTTGGGGGTGGGTAGATGGTGTGATGGATGGTAGGTGGGTGGATAGTGGGAGCTGGATGATGTGGGGATGGATGGTGGATTTTTGGATGGGGTTGGGGGTGGGTAGATGGTGTGATGGATGGAAGGTGGGTGGATAGTGGGAGCTGGATGATGTGGGGTGGGTGATGTGGTCAGGCCTAGACGTTTTCCTTCTGCTCTTCTTCACTCTCCCTGTGGGCCCTGCTCCTGAGCTTCCCTTCCTTCCTTCAGGCACCAACATTCACCCCATGTCTGTGTTGCTTTTCTTCGAAGATTCGTTGTGGTTCAGTGCACCAACTCCTCTGTTCTCCCATCCTTTTATTTCCCCTAAACAAGTGCTCTAAGATGACAGAGGGCACCTTTCTATCAGGTGCACGGTGTGGAGTCCTCGTGCTTGCTGCCTCCTGTGTGCAGTTTCTGTTCAGGGCTCAGATCTTGCAACTCTCGTTCTTAGAAGCCAGAGCTTTAATCACTGGAGCTCTTAGCAAAGGTAGTTGAGCCCCTGGGGCCTGGTAACAGCCCCTGTGAACAATAGTCCCCTGTGAACAATGGTCGCCAGCACGTGATGGCCTTCAGGGCCCCTTCAGTTTCCATTTCCTCCCTTCTGTTCCTGCAGGCAGAGACCGTCTGTCTTTCCCCTGCTGCTTGCAGTCTGTAGAGAGTCAAGGCACAGCAATGACATTCCTGGGGGTTGTTTCTGGGACCTCCTGTTGAGGTGGCAACCTAAGACCCCCCCCTCCCCAGCAAAGTCACCCAGGGGAACTTCCCACAGACATCAGCGGCCTCAGCCTCGCTGAGAACGGTCACTTCCTCTCATTGGTGGTGTTGATGCTCCTCTGTCTCCACACAGGGGGCGACGATGGCCTTCTGAGGGGCTGGGACACCAGGGTACCCGGCAAATTCCTCTTCACCAGCAAAAGGTAACTGCCCAAGGGCCAGCACTCGGTGCTCACACCGGCCCTCCCGCTCCCTGGGTGCGTCCATGTCCTGGGCACTGGTTCAGGCACTGCCTCTGCTTGCAGACACACCATGGGCGTGTGCAGCATCCAGAGCAGCCCCCACTGGGAGCACGTCCTGGCCACAGGAAGGTGAGTCCCTGGGAGGCTCTCAGGCCCTTCTCGCCTCTTTCGCTGCCTTTCTTCCCGGCACCATTGCAGCATTTCGTCTGCCAGTGCTTTGCCAGAGTGTAGGCATAGGGGTTTGGGAAAGGGGACTTTGTCCTTGAGGGATGCGTGGGACAGGTCTCTGGGAGACGTTCTCTGCCCCCCAGGGACCTTGTGGAACGGATGAGCCTGGGCTTTCCTTGCATGCCCTCCGTGTTTGGTTGGTTTCAGCTATGATGAGCACATCCTACTGTGGGACACACGGAACATGAAGCAGCCATTGGCAGACACGCCGGTGCAGGGTGGGGTATGGAGAATCAAGTGGCACCCGTTCCACCACCACCTGCTCCTGGCCGCCTGTATGCACAGTGGCTTTAAGATCCTCAACTGCCAAAAAGCAATGGGTGAGTGGGGACCCATGGCTGCTGGGCCTCAGGGCGGGGCACCAGTTCCCTGCCCCCTCGCTCTGCTGCGCTCTTCCCTCAGCTTTTACACACTCCCAGGGTCGCGCCCTAGACTTGGTCGTGATCCGTAACCATCCCAGCTCCAGAATCTCTGCTTTCTAACCACAGTTTTCCCTGGTTTTCCAGCTCTGTCAGTCCGGTGCCTCCTGCATTTCAGCAGAATCTGATCCCACTGGGACCTCTGGTCTGGAGGCTTGGCCACCGTCACTCCCATAACCATCCTTGTCTGTGCTCTCCCATGCTCCTCCTGCTTGAGGTCAGCTGGGACTGTGGTCTGCTGCCCTGTGAGCTCACACTCCATTCCCTTCATCCCTTTCTCACACTTTGAGCAGAAACCAGTGTTGTTTTGTTGGGAACATGCACCTCTGCTTCTGGCTGAGCCGGAGAGCATGGCTGGAACCAGCTGTCCGCGTTGTGTCCCAGTAGGTCCCTGGGATTCCTGGTGATCTGTAGTTTCTCTAGGCAGTAATCCCCCACCGTCAGAACTGGTTCACATTTTCTTCTCTCTCCTCCAATCTCCAGGACCTCCTCTTCCCTCCTGACTCTCAGCTCATGATCTCTCTTCTTTTGCTCTTTCCTCTCCCCTCACTCCAAAAATGAGCAATCACAAAACCACCTCATCTTCCCACCATGAAGCCCACCAGCCTCTTGGGCCATCCGCATGCTCTCTGCTCTCTGCAGCAGTGGGTGAGCCGCACCTCTTCCCAACGCCAGTTCCTTCTCTGCACTGGACTGTACTCAAGGACTTGATTGACTTGATTTCCGCATGGTACTCCTCTTTTTTTTGAGATGGAGTCTGGCTCTGTCACCCGGGCTGGAGTTCAGTGGCGCAATCTCGGCTCACCACAACCTTCGCCTCCCAGGTTCAAGCGATTTCCCTGCCTCGGCCTCCCGAGTAGCTGGGATTACAGGCGCCCACCACCACGCCCAGCTAATTTTTGTATTTTTAGTAGAAATGCAGGGTTCACCATGTTGATCAGGCTGGTCTGGAACTCCTGACTTTGTGATCCACCCAGTTTGGCCTCCCAAAGTGCCAGGATTACAGGCGTGAGCCACTGCGCCTGGCCTGTATTCCTCTGTTTTCTGCATCTTTAGTTTCTCCATCTCTTCTGTATTGTTTCTGTTAGTTCTGTGAATGTGCTTCATATTTCTCATCATTTTTTGTTTTGTTTTGTTTTGAGATGGGGTCTTGCTCTGTCACCCAGGCTGGAGTGTGGTGGTGTGATTGTAGCTCACTGCAGCCTCAACCTCCTGGGCTCAAACCATCCTCCTACCCCAGCCTCCCGAGTAGCTGGGACCCCAGTGCGAAGCCATAGTATTTCTTGTATTAAAACAATTTGAGATCTCTTTTTTTTGTTTGTTTTGAGATGGAATCTTGCTGTCACCCAGGATGGCGTACAGTGGTGTGATCTCGGCTCACTGCAACCTCTGCTTCCTGGCTTCAAGCAATTCTCCTGCCTCAGCCTCCTGAGTAGCTGGGATTACAGGCGCCTGCCACCACGCCTGCCTGGCTAATTTTTGTATTTTTAGTAGAGATGGGGTTTCGCCACATTGGTCAGGCTAGTCTTGAACTCCTGACCTCAGGTGATCTGCCTGCCTCAGCCTCCCAAAGTACAGGCATGAGCCACTGTGCCCGGTCCCTGGGCTCAAACCATCCTTCCACTTCAGCCTCCCAAGTAGCTGGAACCACCATGCCCAGCCATAATATTTCTCGTCTTAAAACAATTTAAGGTCTTTTTTCTTTACTAATGGTGATACATTTTCCTCTGAGCACTGCTTTTGCTGCAACCCATACATTTTGGTATGTTGTATTTTTATTTTCATTCATCTCAAGGTACTTACTTTCTAATTTCCCGTGTGACTTTTTTCTTTGACCGTTGGTTATTTATGAGTGTGTTGTTTAATTTACATGTTTTTAAGTGCCCACGTTTCTTTCTGTTACCAGTTGCTAATGTTATTCCATTGTGCATTCCTGTTGAATTTACTGAGACTTGTTTTGTGGCCTAGAATGTGGTCTCTCCTCGGGAGTGCCCCTGTAGGTGCCTGTGAGGTCTCGGCTTTATAATGTTGTTCACATCTTCTGGTTCCTTACTGATCTCCTGTCTGGGCAATATTGAAAGTGGGCTAGTGGCCTGGCGCAGTGGCTCACGCCTGTAATCTCAGCACTTTGGGAGGCCTAGGTGGGCAGATCACGAGGTCAGGAGATCGAGACCATCCTGGCTAACA
>NW_012117821.1:725786-726522 GCF_000951035.1 Colobus angolensis palliatus
TCTCTTTTATGTATGTTTATAATTCTGGTATCTTCCAGATGTGGTGACCCTTTTATCAATCTAAAGTGTCTGTCTTTCAATCTAGTAACATTTTTTGGTTTAAAGTTTTGTCTGGCATCGGTAAAGTCACTTCAGTGTGGCGTGATGCATCTTTTTCATTATCTTTCAGTTCATGCCTCTGAGTCTGAGGCGAGTCTTTGGTATGGGGTCGTACTTTGGTTTTTTTTTTTTTTTGAGTGCAGTCACTCTGTCGCTCAGGCTGGAGTGCAGTGGCTGGATCTCAGCTCACTGCAAGCTCCGCCTCCCAGGTTCACGCCATTCTTCTGCTTCAGCCTCCCGAGTAGCTGGGACTACAGGCGCCCGCTGCCATGCTGGCTAATTTTTGTATTTTTAGTAGAGACAGGGTTTCACCATCTTGGCCAGGGGTCGTGCATTTTTGCCAGGGAACCTGTGAAAGTGGTGCTGTGCCCTCCTTAGTTCCTCACATCAAGGGCCTGTGATGCCTCTTTGTCCCATTTTTGTGAAATTTGGTCACTTTGTGAAGGTGATGTTTGCCCCATCCCTTCACTGAAGAGATACTATTTTCCTCTTTGTAATTAATCAGTAATCTGTGGTGAGAATCTTTGAACATGTGTCACTAATTCCCTTATCAGACTTTTACCTAATTTAGAGGCAATTGTTGCCTGAATAAATTATGATAATGGCAAAATGGTGATTTTCTTCTTTTTTTTTTTTT
>NW_012117821.1:727952-730000 GCF_000951035.1 Colobus angolensis palliatus
TGCTCTCGAACTCCTGCCCTCAGGTGATCCACCTGCCTTGGCCTCCCAAAGTGTTGGAATTACAGGTGTGAGCCACTGCACCCAGCCTATATCTTTAATTTAAAAAAAAATTTTTTTTGAGACAGAGTCTCGCTCTTTCACCCAGGCTGGAGTGCAGTGGTGCGATCTTGGCTCACTGTAACCTCCATCTCCCAGGTTCAAGCGATTCTCCTGCCTCAGCCTCCCAAGTAGCTGGTACTACAGGTGCCCACCACCACACCCAGCTAATTTTTGCATTTTTAGTAGACATGGAGTTTCACCATGTTGACCAGGATGGTCTGGATCTCTTGACCTCATAACTGCCCGCATTGGCTTCCCAAAGTGCTGGGATTACAGGCGTGAGCCACCATGCCTGGCCCAGTTTTAGAACAATTTGTACTGGCTGGGTGCAGCAGCTCACACTCGCAGTCACAGCACTCTGGGGGTGGTGGATTGCTGGTGCCCGGGAGTTCAAGACTAGCCTGGACAACGTAGTGAGACTCCGTGGCCACAAACGATAGAAAAAACTAGCTGAGCATGATGGTCGCAGCTACTCAGCAGGCTGAGGCAGGAAGATAGAGCCCAGGAGGTCAAGACTACAGTGACCTGTGATCGCACCACTACACTCCAGCTTATGCAACAGAGTGAGATCCTGTCTTGAAAATAAAAAGAAAGAGGAAAGGTTGGCCTGTGGCTAATCAGAAAGGGCCTCCCGTTCTTGGGGTCTCAACGGGGTCTTCCGTCCACTCATTCGCTGTCTTTTTCCCTGGCTGTGGCTCTCCGAGGGCCTAGACTCTGCCTTGTTACCTTTTCCTAAGCTGTAGAAGAGGTCCTGCTGGCCCGAGTGGGCGTGTTGAGCGACTGCCGGATGAAAGACTAGCAGAGGTCTTGCCTGCTCTGTGACACTACCTCCCAGGGGACAGTAACGGCCTCCGCAGGGGCTCCCTCTTGGGGGGCGCCCCACACGCGCTGCTCGAGGGCCCCTGTGGCTGTCTCTGAATGTTCAGCATCTCACCCCTCCTCGCAGCCACCTCTGCCCAGCTGAAGCCCTGGGCCCAGGGTTGGGCCTCCCTGGGCCGGGCCTGTACATCCTCGGCACATTATGTGATCCAGTGCCATCCTGTTCTGCCCTCAGCCCTTTTTCATCAGCACTTACTCTGGTTCTGATTCCTGTCACTGCTGGCATCAGTCCCTGGACTTCAGAGGTAGTGGTGGCAGCCCTTTCAGAGCCCGAGTGGCCACCCAGACTTGCAGCCCCTGGCTCACCTTCCAGTTGCTCTCCGCGACTGCCCCTGCCAGCCCTGGCCTTGCCTGTTAGACTCCAGACCGCCTCGGGTCTGGCCACACCTCGTCATTCCCTCTGTCGCTGTGGGGGCTGTTGCTGTGCGCTCTGGGAGGCGGTCGTGGCCTCTTTCCAGGGCTGCCCTCTGCCCTCACAGTTGCCATAGCAACTTCTATACAGCAGCTGCTCGCTTAACCTTGTCAGTGGCTCCTTCCCAAAATCCAGATGTGAAACAGGGTGTGCCAGGCCCTGCATGCTTGGGACCCTCCAGCCCACTGTCACTGACAGTGCCACGGCCACCTGTTTACGGTTCCCCGTGCGAGCCGTGGACTTTATCACCTCTGCTGTACACAGCAGCCTGTTCCTCAGACATCCCCTTCCTTCCCAGCTAAAACTCCTTTGTCCTTTGGTTTTAAGTGTTAACCGAGGTCTTTCCCCTCTCAAGCTTTTGCTGTGTTCCTCACCTTCGAGTGTGGTTCTGTAGCCCTGCCTGATGATTCTCTTGGAGGCACACAGGCGTGTGCACTGCAAGATGACGGTCTGTTTCTTCTCCAACATCTGCCCAGGTCTTGCTGGTTCCTTTGCATGACACGGCGGCTCCTCAGGAAACACGTGCTGACCTGTGAGGGGCTGTTCTTGGTGGAGTCTCCCTGTCAGGCATGGCAGGCTGGGGAGAGGCTCTGGGTGATGTTGTGTTTCCTGGGTTCTCTGATCTCTCACTCCAGAGGAGAAGCAGGAGGCGACGGTC
>NW_012117821.1:732535-733655 GCF_000951035.1 Colobus angolensis palliatus
TTTTGAGATGGAGTCTCGTTCTGTTGCCCAGACTGGAGTGCAGTGGCGTGATCTTGACTCACTGCAACTTCCGCCTCCTGGGTTCAAGTGATTCTCCTGTCTCAGCCTTCTGAGTAGCTGGGACTACAGGCGCATGCCACCAGGCCTGGCTAATTTTTGTATTTTTAGTAGAGACGGTTTCATCATGCTGGCCAGCCTGGGTCTTGAACTCCTGACCTTGTGATCCTCCTGCCTCGGCCTCCCAACGTGCTGGGATTACAGGCGTGAGCCACCGCGCCTGGCCTTATCCCTTTCTTCTTTTCTGATGATACAACACAACGTGCCAATATATGTCAGATTGCAACAAGAAATTTTCCAACAGGTGTGGGCGCAGTGGCTCACACCTGTAATCCCAGCATTTTGGGAGGCTGAGGCGGGCGGATCATTTGAGCCCCTGAGTTCTCAGCCTGGGCAGCAGAGTGAGACCCCCATCGCTGTATCTTTGTTCCCTGGGTAATTCGGGGGATGAACTGACCAGTGTTGTCATCCGGCACAATCTGCCTTGTAAATTCTTTCTCCTGCAAGCTGAGTAATGTTTGCCCTTGGCAGGTTCCCAGAACCTTCCGACCGGGAAGATGACCTCCAAAGAGGGTCACAGTGCGGAGTCTGTATGAGAACTCTGCTTAGGTCCCTGCACTGAAATCTGTCATGTTGCGCACTTTGCCATGACTTGAGGCCAAAAAACAAACACCGTAGAGCTGACAAAGGCCTTTAATAGAAACGAGATGAGGGCAGGCCGCCCCTCCCCGGGGATGCCTCCACCTCGCAGCCCCCCGCCCCGCTAGCGCAGGAAGTTCCTGGGGTACAGCTGGAAGAGCTTGCCCTCCTGTGTGGGCTCGAAGCCGTACTTTTCCAGGTTGTCAGGGTCGAAGGTACCGTCTTTGAAGTCCTTTTCGATGGCAGGCGCCACTGCTTCGCTGAAGAGCTGCGCGGCTGTCAGGGGCGTCTCCTCGCCCTCAGGGGCGCGGTAGTTCACGTAGGGCTTGAGCTTGAAGCCGGTCAGATCCGGGACGACGAATTCCGGGACCATCTCCTTGATCTGCACAAACCTCCAGCCCGAGGTGAGGAAGCCGGTGCCCTT